>NC_067235.1:3335000-3647857 GCF_019924925.1 Ctenopharyngodon idella | reverse complement strand
GCTTCACTTTTTCCACATTTTATGTTACAGCCTTATTCCAAAATGGATTAAATTCATTATTTTCCTTAAAATTCTACAAACAATACCCCATAATGACAACGTGAAAGATTTATTAAAAATAAAGAACGAAAAAAAAAAAAAAAAAACACAACAACAACAACATGTACATATGTATTCACAGTCTTTGCTCAATACTTTGTTGAAGCACCTTTGGCACCAATTACAGCCTCAAGTCTTTTGGAGTGTGATGCTACAAGCTTGGCACACCTATTTTTGGGCAGTTTCTCCCATTCTTCTTTGCAGGACCTCTCAAGCTCTATCAGGTTGGATGGGGAGCGTTGGTGCGCAGCCATTTTCAGATCTCTCCAGAGATGTTCAATCGGGTTCAAGTCTGGGCTCTGTCTGGGCCACTCAAGGACATTCACAGAGTTGTCCTGTAGCCAGTCCTTTGTTATCTTGGCTGTGTGCTTAGGGTCGTTGTCATGTTGGAAGATGAACCGTCGCCCCAGTCAGAGGTCCAGAGTTCTCTGGAGCAGGTTTTCATCAAGGATGTCTCTGTACATTGCTGCATTCATCTTTCCCTCGATCCTGACTAGTCTCCCAGTTCCTGCCGCTGAGAAACATCCCCACAGCATGATGCTGCCAACACCATGCTTCACTGTAGGGATGGTATTGGCCAGGTGATGAGCGGTGCCTGGTTTCCTCCAGACATGAAGCTTTCTATTCAGGCCAAAGAGTTCAATCTTTGTTTCATCAGACCAGAGAATTTTGTTTCTCGTGGTCTGAGAGTCCTTCAGGTGCCTTTTGGCAAACTACAGGCAGGCTGTCATGTGCCTTTTACTGAGGAGTGACTTTCGTCTGGCCACTCTACCATACCGGCCTGATTGGTGGAGTGCTGCAGAGATGGTTGTTCTTCTGGAAGGTTCCCCTCTCTCCACAGAGAAACGCTGGAGCTTTGTCAGAGTGACCATCGGGTTCTTGGTCACCTCCCCCGATTGCTTAGTTTGGCCGGGCGGCACACTCTAGGAAGAGTCCTGGTGGTTCCAAACTTCTTCCATTTATGGATGATGGAGACCACTGTGCTCATTGGGACCTTCAATGCTGCAGAATTTTTTCTGTACCCTTCCCCAGATCTGTGCCTCTATACAATCCTGTCTCGGAGGTCTACAGACAATTCCTTGGACTTCATGGCTTGGTTTGTGCTCTGACATACACTATTAACTGTGGGCCCTTATATAGACAGGTGTGTGCCTTTCTAAATCATGTCCAATCAACTGAATTTACCACAGGTGGACTCCAATCAAGTTGTAGAAACATCTCAAAGATGATCAGTGGAAACATGATGCACCTGAGCTCAATTTTGAGTGTCATGGCAAATTAATAAATATGCAAAGATTTCAAACAAAGTTCTTTCACGTTGCCATTATGGGGGTTTGTTTGTAGAATTTTGAGGAAAATAATGAACTTAATCCATTTTGGGATAAGGCTGTAACATAACAAAATGTGGAAATGTAAAGCTCTGTGAATACTTTCTGATGCACTGTATTAGGACTCCCTAGATAAATAATCATCAAAAATATGTTGAACTGTAGTATTTGGATGGCTATAGCACAGTCATTCCAAAATGGCTGTGACCCATAAAGTTTACCCCAAAGCCTATAGTTCTAAAAAACAAAACCTCAAACCTTCACGAAATTAGGAAGGGACATGCGACATATGATTCTAAACAAACCTTTATGGAGATCAGGCAAAAGATGGTGCTGTATAAATTACCTGAAATTGTGTTTTTTCATCACTGATTTAGGTGGTTACAGTGTTGTTAAATAACACTTAACATTCTTTTTACACATGCGCCTAAAGGCCTTAAAGTGCTTCAAACCCCTGTAATTGCTTCTTTCAGCTATATTTAAAATTTGTTTTTGGAAAACCCTCACCTGAGGACAATCCAGATCACCACGGCTGTTATGATCATTAACAAGATGCCCACAATACTCAGGATGATGCCCAGAAACTTTTCTGAAAAAATTACAAAACATTTCATTTCATCTTTTTATAAGTCTTTCCCCTATTGAAATATTACATGGTAATTCTAGTGTGAATCTAGTGGACAGAAGAAAGTAAGGCTCTCTCACTTGTCTTATTCTGCAGTGTGATCTCCATCATTGCCCTGAAGCTTCCTGTCGGGGACTTGCAGTTAGTCATGTTGAGGTAAAAACTTTCTGGGACCAGGACATCATTAATTTTCTCATCCTTTTTAGTACTGTACACCATTATTTGAGGTCGAATGGTCTGCACCGCAATGTTTGTGTGCACCTCCTTACACTTGGGCTGGCTGACATTTCTGAACTTCAGATTGCTCTTAAGCTGTGGCTCCATGTTAATGATCCAGGACACAGTGCTGGAGGGTTTCATCCCAGACGGCCAGGCTGGGGTCGCCAATACGGTAGGATTATCTATTTTTGGTGCAACAGTGAATATATAGTGCTCTGTATGAGAAAGTCAGAGGAGCAAAACTCATTAACTGTTTTGATTTTTGACATCAAGTCACTCACACTGAGTATATTTGAGCAGTTGAAAGGTTTGGGGTTGGTTAAATTTTTGTTTTATGTTTTCAAACTTGCACTTGCTATATAGTTTCCTCAACATAAAAAGCAGCTTTCATTTGCAGTAATGTATAGTGAATGTATAATAAAACACTTTACCTGATATGTCTTGAGTAAATGAATAAGTTATAAAGGGTCTAGTTGCCAAATTCCGGTCATTGAAACTTGTAACGGAGGCAGTTACTGCAATCTTGGATTCACGGATCTGGATTTTCTCAATGGTTCCCTTTGGACAAAACTGCCCAACAATGATGCCAGAGTTAACATGGGACACATTTAGGAGAAGGATGCTATTGCATTTCTCCTCCGGTAGACAGTAACGCAGACCGTCTGTAGGGGACTGTAGCTCCACTGCACTGTTCTGTGGGCCATGAATATGCCATGTGATCGTCTTCAAAACTCCCGGGATACAGTTCTGCTCGTAATTGAAGGTTATAGGGAATGGGGTGGATGCACATTTTCTCCATTCTTTACATTCTGTTGATAAAGAAGCAAAGTAATTTGAAGAACAGAGGGACAAATATTGTTATTAACTTTATAGTTATTTTTATTGTTATCATCCTTGATGTGGTCAGGGCTTAACCCTATTGTTTTCATTATTTTTTTTTTTCTTCTTCTTCGTGTGCCACTGCCGTTTGAAGGAAAGTTGTGAAATTTGGCACACTGATTGGGGAGGGTCTAAAAAGTACCTAGACCATTTTTAAGTTCTGCCTCAGTCAAACTCTATAGCACCACCATCTGCTCAAGATTCACGTTTATGTTTATCATTATTATTCTTAGGCCTTTGGGTCTTGGAACATATTTATATCTCCCTCTGGTTCTATTGGTAATGCAGAGTAGTATTAACTAGTGATGGGAGAAACAAAGCTTTTCAAAGCTTCGAATCAATTGAACCAATTGCTTCACAAAATGATTCACTGTTTCGAAGCATTCGAAACACCACGCTGGTGACGCCTGCTGGTCAAAACCGTGTAAATGCAACAAAAACTCATGCCAAACATGCATAAAAACAGCTTTTACAAATCCATTGTAAATGCTTTATTGAAAGTATAATCTATAAGATAGAACTAACTAATCATCTAATACCATTAAATATTAAGTGTCTGTATAATATGTATTCTTTTATCAATTTTCAGGGCTTGTTTTGTTTATTCTATGGATGGGTCAGCTAAACAGAGACTATTAACTACTATTATTCCTTTATATTATACAAATACCTCATTAAGACGTCTACAATTGTGTAAAACTCTTCAGAGATCAGGTAATACACTTTTAGACACTTAATACTCAGGTAATAGACAGACACTTGTTCAATGATTTGCCGCTGGGGGGCGATCTCAGTGAATTCGCATGACTCTTGGGTTCACAGAGATTGCCCCCAGCGGTGAACCATTGAAATTTCGAAATGTTTCGAAACAGTTATGACATAATGAAGCTTTGTTTACTGAAATCACGTGACTTTGGCAGTTTGAAACACGCTCTGAACCAATGATTCGAAACAAAAGATTTGTAAAGGTTTCGAAGCTTCATGAAGCAGTGTTTCGAAAGCGCCCATCACTAGTATTAACCCATTAGTTTGTATCCTCCCTGTTATTTTGGTTGCCATCTTGGATTTCTACCAAAACCACCACCACCAAATTTGGCTTAGAGAATCTCTGCAATAAGCCACAAAAAACTAACTAAACAGATCTTTTTTTTATTTTTACAACGATTACTAAGATATGCTCTAATGAATTCAGGGGAAAAAACATATCATTAGGCTGTGTCTCTGAAATGTTTTGGTCTATTGAAAAAAGCTTGCAGGGGTTTTCACCTCATGTTCTGAGGGTATCTGAGAAGCTTTAGGGAATACCTACTTTCAAGATTACCTACTTTCAGAAGTTAAATATAGATTTAACTGGTCAACCTTCTGTTCCAATAGTGACCGGGAAACACCAGAGCATTTTACACAGTGAAACAAAGCTCAAAACATTTAGGATATTGTCTTATTTAAGGGGTGGATCATACCACACAGTTGAGTACCTATGGTCTGGTTGACAGTCAACTCTAGTTCATCCTTGTTACAGTCAAAAGAATTAAGGACAAAATGGTTCCCTGAAGCTATGGTGACTGTGTCCATTATGACCGAATCCAGTTTCAACACACAGATGGACTTAGGATCCTTTTTCATCACACGTATCTGTAGCATTTGCTTCTCTGGTAGATCCCCTTCACACTGCCCTGCAACAGTGACAAGAAAAAGAAAAAAAGATATCAAATAAACATTATATGAAGTAAGTAAGGCATAATGAACTGGTCATTTTTGCTAAATAAAACCATCAGAGTGATCAAAATATGAAATAATTTTATTATGAGAAAAGAGTCAAGGAACAGTGAACTCGTCCAGCCCTGACCGATCTGTCTGTATCTAATCCTGAATATTATAAATCCACTTAATAAATTGATAAATAATTATACAGACATGAATTATTGTTTTAAGTTGAAATTATCTGTGGTTGACCAACAAGATTTTTCAAAGGGCAATACCGACATCTAGAAAACAGAGTGGCTGCAGGGCGATTCACCAAAATTCACCAAAAGAAGAAAAAGAAATGGTCTACTATCCACTGACAAAGCTGTGAGGGAAAATCTGGATCTGACAAGCTAGGTAGGCAAACATTCCTGTTAACATGCTAAAAGCGAACATTGTTATCGGCCAATGACAATAATCTCACAATATCCAAAAATTTTAACATTTTAACATTCGAGAGCCAGAAGATGTGTGAGAAGATTTGTGTCTGCATTCATCTGAAGCGCAGAGACTGTCCTCCTCCAAAAAACGACCCCATATTCCTTATGTAGCTCCGCCCCTTTTCAGCGCTGCGTTCGTTGTCTTTTGACTTCTGGTTTGTATTTCCACAGTGATCTTACGTATTTATGAATGAACTGCTCGTTTTAAAATCTTCCCGATCTACTGACATTTGTTAAGACATCTGCTTTAAACATAACAATGCTCATGATAACTTACATTAACTCTACAACAAGTGAATCCACTTCACCAGCTAATTATTCTTTGACAGCAATGCCACAGAAATATAGGAGCAACCGCGAAAACGGAAGTTCAAAGACAATATTATAAAGATGGCGGCATTCTTGTTTCTCTGGCGCATAAGGTCTATAGATCGTTTTAAAGTCATGCGCCCTCTAGCTGGCGTAAAAATAGTGACAGTGTCGTGTTACGTCTGTCGTCATGAAATGACGCATGACCGTCGTTACCAATCAAAATGCGTGTTCATTTAAATGCAATATGTGGACTTTTACATGGTCCTTTACCCGCCATTTGTCCTATTTCCATTTAGCAAAACTTTTTTTTTTTTTTATTAACTACCCCAACCCTAAACCTACCCTTACAATAATGCAAATACACTGTTTATGAGCACATGCGTGCCCTGGGATCGAACCCACGATCACATGATCACATGATTTCATATTGTTATATATTGCAATGCTCTACCAATTGAGCTACACAAACCCAAAATATGACGCAGATAAAAGGGTACAATGCATTAAAATGAAAGTGTCCTATTGTCAATAGGGGCGCAACTTTAGTAAACTCTCCTATAGGTCGTATTTCAGGGAATTGACAAATGACCTATATTGGCGTATTGGTTGGAGGACATGTTGGAAGCATGTCCCCTAGAAGGACCGGTGTCCACCCACCACAGTCTCACAAAATCCTGTGGGAAACACTGTATATTATATACACTATATTGTCAAAAGTTTTGGGATGCCTGTCTTTACGTGCACATGAACTTTAATGACATCCCATTCTTAATCCGTAGGGTTTAATATGGAGTTGGCCCACCCTTTGCAGCTATAACAGCCTCAACTCTTCTGGGGAGGCTTTCCGTAAGATTTAGGAGTGTGTTTATGGGAATTTTTGACCATTTTTCTAGAAGCACATTTGTAAGGTCAGGCAGTGATGTTGGTGAGAAGGCCTGGCTCACAGTCTCTGCTTTAATTCATCCCAAAGGTGTTCTGTCGGGTTGAGGTCAGGACTCTGTGCAGGCCAGTCAAGTTCCTCCACACCAAACTCACTCATCCATGTCTTTATGGACCTTGATTTGTGCACTGGTGCGTAGTCATGTTGGAACAGGAAGGGGCCATCCCCAAACTGTTCCCACAACGTTGGGAGCATGAAATTGTCCAAAATGTCTTGGTATGCTGAAGCATTAAGAGTTCCTTTCACTGTAACTAAGGGGCCAAGCCCAACCCCTGAAAAACAACCCCACACCATAATCCCCCTCCACCAAACATTACACTTGGCACAATGCAGTCAGGCAAGTACCGTTCTCCTGCCAACAGCCAAACCCAGACTCGTCCATCGGATTGCCAGACAGAGAAGTGTGATTCGTCACTCCAGTGAACACGTCTCCACTGCTCTAGAGTCCAGTGGCGGCGTGCTTTACACCACTGCATCCGACGCTTTGCATTGCTCTTGGTGATGTAAGGCTTGGATGCAGCTGCTCGGCCATGGAAACCCATTCCATGAAGCTCTCTACACACTGTTCTTGAGCTAATCTGAAGGCCACATGAAGTTTGGAGGTCTGTAGCTATTGACTCTGCAGAAAGTTGGCGACTTCTGCGCACTGTGTGCCTCAGCATGCGCTGACCCCGCTCTGTGATTTTACGTGGCCTACCACTTCATGGCTGAGTTGCTGTTGTTCCCAATTGCTTCCACTTTGTTATGATACCACAAACAGTTGACCGTGGAATATTTAGTAGTAAGGAAATTTCATGAATAGACTTATTGCACAGGTGGAAACCTATCACGGTACCACACTTGAATTCACTGAGCTCCAGAGAGCGACCCATTCTTTCACAGATGTTTGTAGAAGCAGTCTGCATTGATTTTATACACCTGTGGCCATGGAAGTGATTGGAACACCTGAATTCAATGATTTGGAGGGGTAAATATATATATAATTTTTTTTTTTTTTTTTTAATAAAGACACGGTAACACTAATTTTACAAACAGCGCACAGTGAAAATGACATGAATATGACATGTGGGCAACTGGATATAGCGCAGCATAGTTTGAAATCAAGGGCTTAAAGTTTGTCGATCATGCGTCTCCACTCTCCAGTGAAGCTGAACTCTCCTCCGCATTCAGTTTGCACGAAATGACCGTCACAAGAGTAACACGTTCATGCAGTCTACAAATGCGCAATTCAGAATATTTGACAGCTGGATTCGACTAACTTTACTTTTACTTTTAACAGTTTACTTTCTTTTTTAACAGTTCTATCTAGTAATGTATTAGACAAAACTGTTAAACCTAGACCATAACTAATGAAGACGAAGAATGTGAGCATTGTGTGCTCAGGCACTGCTGTTCTCAGAGCTGGCATTCTCAGCGCCGTCAAAATAAAAGTCCTGCTTCCAATACTTTGGCCAAACAGAAAAACTTATCGGCCGATGCCGATATAAAAAAAAAAAAACGCCAAATATCGGCCAATATATTGGTCATGCCGATATATCAGTCAGCCACTACTGTAGACTACAGACCAATTCACACTGCACAGACCGACACAGTCCAACGCCGACAGGCACCAGATTACAGCAGGACACTTCTCAGACATTCAAAATCTGATTCAGCTTGTTCAATTGGTGAAAACAGACTCTGACAGGGGTAACACACTGATCCGACAAAACCCGACAATATGTCTTGTTGCTGTCTATTGGCACGGTGTGAATTATCCTGTTTCCATGCAAGTTGTGTTCCAGTCATTTTGTTCCGTAATTTCTTTTTCCTGAAAATGCTAGTTAATGTTATCGCATTTGACTAAAACTTGCTGACTGTGTCTTCTTAATATCATTAATTCATCTTTGTCACTAGTATACGTACTGAAAACTTTTAAGCTGGCTATTATTAAACCTCTTATTAAAAAAACCACAACTTAATCCTAGAGAATTAGTCAATTACAGGCCGATATTGAATCTACCTTTTCTGTCAAAAATACTAGAAAAGGCAGTATCGTCAAAACTATGCTCCTTTTTAGAAAGAAATGGTATCTGTGAGGATTTCCAGTCAGGATTTAGACTGTATCATAGTACTGAGACTGCTCTCATTAGAGTTACAAATGATTTGCTCTTTTCATCCGATCGTGGTTGCCGCATTTTGGATCAACTGAAGTTGACGAATAGATGAGACAGGCAGCCCATAATATAGCGAGTTGCAACAGTCAAGCCACAAAGAAATGAAAGCGTGAATTACAGTCTCAAAATTCTTCCTGTTTAGGAAGGGTTTAACTTTCGCTAGTCTTCGAAGATGGTAAAAGCTGGAACTCACAACAGTGGAATTAATTTGTTTGTTCAGCTCTAGGTTGCTATCCAGCATAAAACCCAGATCCTTGGCCTCAGAAGAGCAATATGGGGTGAGAGAGTGAAGATCAACAGTGATCAGATTGTTTTTTCGTTTGGCCTGAACAGAACAGTTTGTTTTATCGTCATTCAGATGCAGAAAGTTATTGGTAAGCCATGTTTTCAATTTCTTGGAGACAATCTGTTAGTTGGTTTATAGCAGACTTGTCATTGCGCTGGAATGGTACAGTGCTCAGTGTAAATGAGTACACCCCCTTTGAAAAGTAACATTTTAAACAATATCTCAATGAACACAAAAACAATTTACAAAATGTTGACAAGACTAAGTTTTATATAACATCTGTTTACCTTATAACATGAAAGTAAGGTTAATAATATAACTTAGATTACACATTTTTCAGTTTTACTCAAATTAGGGTGATGCAAAAATGAGTACACCCCACAACAAAAAAATACTACATCTAGTACTTTGTATGGCCTCCATGATTTTTAATGACAGCACCAAGTCTTCTAGGCATGGAATGAACAAGTTGGCGACATTTTGCAACATTTATCTTTTTCCATTCTTCAAGAATGATCTCTTATAGAGACTGGATGCTGGATGGAGAGTGATGCTCAACTTGTCTTTTCAGAATTCCCCATAGGTGTTCGATTGGGTTCAGATCCATCAGTTCCAAAAACATTTATCTTGGTCTCATCACTCCAGAGTATAGAGTCCCAGTAGTCTTCATCTTTGTCAGCATGGGCCCTGGCAAACTCTAGGCGGGCTTTTTTGCGCCTGGGCTTTAGGGGAGGCTTCTTTCGTGGACGACACCCATGCATGTCATTCCTCCTCAGCGTACGCCGTATTGTGTCACGGGAAAAAGTCACCCTAGTTTGGCTTTCTACTTCTTTAGATAACTGCAGTGAACTTGCATGCCAATTTTCTTCAACCCTTCTCATCAGAAGACGCTCCTGTCGAGGTGTTAACTTCTGTGGACGATCTGGAAGTCTCTGTGAGATGGTTGCAGTTCCATCTTTTTTAAATTTTTGTACCACTTTTGCTACAGTATTCTGACTGATGAGTAAAGCTTTGCTGATCTTCTTGTAGCCTTCACCTTTCTAGTGTAAAGAAATGATTTTCTTTCTCAGGTCTTGTGACATTTCTCTTCCATGTGGTGTCATTGCTGACAGCATGAAATGGGAAGGGGTTTTAACACCCTTTTATAGTCAGCTGTCTGCTGGACACCTGTGTTAGGAATAATTAGACTCACCTGTGGTTGAATTCTTGTTAAATTAGACATTTGTAGTATAAAATTTATCTTTGCTCCAGAGACTTTCAGTGGGGTGTACTCATTTTTGCATCACCCTAATTTGAGTAAAACTGAACATTTTGTTCTCTAAGTTATATTATTAACCTTACTTTCATGTTATAAGTTAAACAGATGTTATATTAAACTTAGTCTTGTCAACATTTTGGAAATTGTTTTTGTGTTCATTGAGATATTGTTTAAAATGTTACTTCACATACGCTGAGCACTGTATGTAAAGCTGGGTATCATCGGCATAGCAGTGATACGACACACCAAATCTCCTAAAGATCGAACCGAAGGGTAACATGTACAGCGAGAACAATAACGGCGCCAAAGTTGATCCCTGAGAAACACCACATGTAGAATGTGCTACAGAAGAAGAATGCTTCCCAACACTGATGAAAACCTTCTATTAAACAGAAAGGACCAAAACCAGTCAAGTACAGTTCCTCAAATACCAACGCAGCGCTCCAAACGCCAAATGCTGAACTGAGATCTAAAAGCACTAAAGCAATGATATTACCAGAATCCGTAGTTATTAAAATATCATTGAAAACCTTCAGAAGGGCAGACTGAAAAACATCAGAGATACAGTTAGTACTCAAATAGTTTTGCAATTGCATAAGTACAATTTTTTTCAAGAATTCTGGATAAAAACGGCAGATTTAAAATCGGTCTAAAATTTGAGTAAACTACAGGATCGAGCGAGGGCTTCTTACAAATTGGTAACACAGAAAATAATTTGAAACACTCTGGTACAGTCCCTGTCATAAGACAGTTGTTAATGATCATCACTAGGTCTGAACCAATAGTATCAAAGATTTGTTTAACAAATAGTGATGGAATAACATCGAAGGGGGAAAAGATGGATTTTAATTTTAAGGTGATTTCTCTGGATGTCTGCAAAGAAACAAATTCAAATTCACTCATTTAGAGTAGTGGATAAAAGGGGTCTAAACAGGATTCGGCATAGTAGATAACTGAGCCTTGGCATTATTAACTTTGTCTACAAAGTACTTTTACGAAGAAAATTTTCACATAGTAAAGGTGGAATCTCTGTAAATGTCTGTCTAGAACAGTGTGAGTTTTTGGTGATAATTTCTGATAAATATTTTGCCTTTGCAGCCTTTTGAAATTTGTGCAAATTGAACTGAAATGAAACCTGAAATGTGTGACTCTTAATTGTAACTTTGACATGATACAAAAAAATATATCAACAATGGATGAAATTTAAACTAATAAAGCAAACATGCATACTGCATTTAGAAAATAACCAAAATGTCTGTCGTGATTGTCTGCTCAGTGTTGAAACAATGTCTGAAATCAGTGTTGATTCAACTCTGAATCAGTGACTGTTGCTCAATAGTTTCCCCACCCTAATCAAACATGAAAAAGCAAGGTTGACTAAAAGCAGCTTCCACAGCACCTCATGTGAGGCCTGAGGCTCTTCAAAATCCACTGAAAAGAAAGAAAGCGCTCTTCTCATATCCTGTATCCATGAGTCATGACCTGGAACTGCTTGGGTTTTCCATAATGACACAACAGATGGCTCAATCTTTGCCTTGTGTAATCAAAGTAAAACAAATGACAAAACAATCAATCAATAACAATAAAAATGCATCTTGAAAACGATCACAACGCTTAGGCTTAAAATAGGCTCAATTACTTATTTTTTCCTTTTCATTTTAGGCTAAAATAATCAGTGTTGGGGTTACTTTTAAAAGTAATGCATTACAATATTGTGTAACTCCCTAAAAAAAGTAACTAACTGCGTCACTTAGTTACTTTTTATGAAAAAAAAATCATTTTTTTCCCACCAGGGCTGGGCTTGCTTGTTAGTTTTTTTTAATAACAAAAAAAAAAAAAAAAAAAAAAAAAAAAAGTTATATTTTTGGCAAAAGGCCCTTTCACACCAAAAGTGAAATGAATAAGCCTCAGGCTGAAGGAAATGCATATTTACGCCTGTACAGTAGAGGGTGCAGCTCAAACAAACCTTTTAGCTGTGCTGCCACTCTGGATTAAAGAAGAATAGGATACAGGAGAAGGAAGTTCAACACTCTTATTTCTAAATCTAATATAAAGTAATTTTTGCTCATTAGTATGGTTGAATTGGATCATTGAAGGTCAGCAACAAAGACATTGGTTATTAAAGTGAGATTAAAAACAAAGTATATTTGTGGAATTAATATATTTAATTATTACAGGTTTGCATAAAATTCTGAAATTGCATTTCACTGTTTTTATTAATTTTGAGTAAACCCAAACCCTTCAAGTGAGATAAGTAACTGCATGTTCACATTTAGTCTAGAACTACAATAACCATAATGTTTACACAGCGCACACAACACCTCTGCACTTTATTTGTCTCAACATGAGGACAGGAGAGCTGTCAGTCAATGAGTGTGAAAAAGTAACTTGCGTTACTTATTTGAAAAAGTAAATTATTTTATTGTAAATTGAAAAATGCTTTATTTTACTAGTTACTTGAAAAACGTAATCTGATTACGTAACTCAAGTTACTTGTAATGCGTTACCCCCAACAGTGAAAATAAAATCTATTTACATGAGATTCACACTACTAGTGATGAAGAACACCACAGTAAAGAGATGGTTACACTATTATTCACCCAAACTAAAGGTATACTCATAAGTTTACATACCCCTTTTGTATATGCATTAAGAGCCGTTGGGTGTAAACTTTTTGGGGTCAATTGTACTTATTTTGTCTTTAGGGAAACATGTAAATATCTCATGTAGCTTCTAAAGGGTAGAATGAAAAAAAAAAAATATATATATATATATATATATATAATTTCTTTAAACAAAATATGAAAAACTTACACCCCAGCTCCTAAAGGGTTAGTTCACCCAAAAATGAAATTTATGTCATTAATTCCTCCCCCTCATGCTGTTCCACACCCGTAAGACCTTTGTTCATCTTCGGAACACAAATTAAGATATTTTTGATGAAATCTGAGGGTATTTGAACCACACATAGGCAGCAACGTCATTGCATCTTTTGAGGTCCAGAAAGGTAGTTAAGAACATGGTTAAAATAATCAACGTGACTACAGTGGTTCAACCTTAATGTTATGAAGTGACGAGAATACTTTTTGTGCACAAAAACAAAAATAACGACTTTATTTAACAATTTGAAGTGTTGTTATACGCAGTTGACGTAGTGAACGCAGTGCAGGCTTCCGTGTTTACATCCGAACGCCAGCTCAGTATTGGTCAACACTGTACACATGAGCAGCATGACGCATGCGTGTGATGCTGACGCAGGAGCCAAAGAGGATTTTTCTGAAGAACAGTGGGCAGTTTAACTGTTTAGGACAAACAAGGGACTCAAAAACAACCATTACAAACATAAAACCAGTCTTGATCATCCAGGTAATATAATAACAACATGCAGTATCAAGAAACAAGGGTGTGTAAACTTTTGAACTGGTTATTCAGAAGAGTACTACATAAAAAAAATAACATGCAATTTTTATGATCCCTTATATTTTGTTAATTATTAACATCTTGCATAATCTGCAAGGGGATGATGTGTAAGGAAATATGACTACTATAAAAGTACATAAAAATAAGCAAATCTAATTATGGAAGAAAAAAATGTTACATACCCTTTATTCTCTTGATGGCAGAGATTTGAAAGTGCACCATTAGGCCTTGCAAAGGAGGACTTGACCTGGACATTTTGCAGTTCTTTATGGAGAGGTTAAAGTTGCCAGTTTCCACCAATGGCTGTCTTCCATTCAGCGGTTTTACCAGAGGGTCCTTATCCTGCCAAGTGTACTTCATTGTAGGGATGTTTTCAGGTTGGAGGCATGTTGGAACAGTGTAGCTCAGAATGTGCACATCTGTGTAGTACGCATGGGGCACAGTGAAATACCACACTGTCTCCGCATTTTCAGGAAGAGTGTTTGGGGTAAAGAAATCCTGGGTTGAACTCCTCTCTGGGAGAACAACATGGATATTAGCTAGTGCTGTAAAACAGAGAAAGTTCAACAATTCACATGTGACAACTTCATTTAGACAATTTATGCTTAAAGGGTTAGTTCACACAAAAGTGAAAATTCTGTCATTATTTACTCACCCTCATGCCGTTCCACACCCGTAAGACCTTTGTTCATCTTCAGAACATAAATTAAGATATTTTTAAAGAAATCCGAGAGCTCTCTGACTCCTCCATTGACAGCAATTTAATGACCACTGTCATGGTCCAGAAAGGTACTAAAGACATGGTTAAAATAGTCAACGTGACTACAGTGGTTCAACCTTAATTTTATGAAGAGACGAGAATACTTTTTGTGCACAAAAATAATGCTTTCAATCAACAATCTCTTCTCTTCCCTGTCGGTCTCCTACACAGTTGACGTAGTAAGCACAGTGCAGCGCTTCCGTGTTTACGTCCGAACGCCAGCTCAGTATTCAGTAAAAGTCATTATTTTTGTTCTGTTTTTGCACACAAAAAGTATTCTCGTAATTTCGTAAAAGTAATCTTACAGGTTTGGAACGACATGAAGGTGAGTAATTAATGACAGAATTTTCATTTTTGGGTGAACTAACCCTTTAAATATATAAGCTTTACCAATATACTCACAGTTAATGGCACGTCCTAGTGATACACCGATTTCTTTCATGTTCAGAGGCTGACCTCCGGACACTTCCAAAGACAGTTTTCCAACATTACGCACATGGACTGCACTAATGGCTCCATTCTGACAAAACCTCCCAACACTGACATCCTCCGCTGTGATCATATAAACGTGTTTGTCTGGGCATCCGTCTGTAGGCTGAATCTGCCGTAAACCAGTCCTACTGAAATTCAAATAGATTGTCCCTGTAGCTGGAGGCTTCAGATTCCAGGTGAAGATCCGATTGAACTTTCGAAAGGCATGGTGTTCTTTGGGTTCAATGTTTGATTTCACTGTTGAACAAATGTGTTATGTCAGTGGATTTATTAAGTTGACAACAAATGCACAGTGTTCATTTAACCCTCTGGGGTAACACTCATACTCCTCCTGGGCAATTTTTTTTTTATTTTTTATTTTTTTAATATTTTTCTTTAATACTTTGTATTTTGAGGGAATTTTATGGTACTAAGTAGTCGTCCGATATATCGTCGATATATCAGTCTATTTGACATTTTTTAAATATTGACATCAGCCAACTTGTTGGAAGTGGGACTTTTATTTTGACGGTGTGCTGGATTTTCACTTTGATGGTGCTGAGAATGGCAACGCCAGAGGGGCCATTTACACAACATCATTTTCAACTAAAAACTTTTAATGCGTTTTGGCCATTCATTTACTCAAAAACAGTGTTTTGGGGGCCTAAAAATGCAAACTTTTGAAAACGATTTTTGAATATTTCTGAAATCCTATGGCATTATTGTCTCCGTGTAAATTACAAAAACACGAATTTGTCAAAATGTTGTCATCTGTATGCGAAAAATGCAAGGGTTTGTACTACATAGTTGTCTTAGATACATAAACGTACCTAAAGAACAGAGTGCTCTCTGTCTTCATTAGTTTACACACTACGTCCGAAATTGAATACTACCCTACTATATAGTGTGAAAAAAACATACGCCAAAATAGTAGTATGTCCGAATACATAGCATTCGAAAAAAAGTAGGCGAAAAGTCCCTGGATGACCTACTACTTCCTGCGAGATTCTGAAGTGTGCATCCACTGGACACTTTACTATCCCATGAGGCCCCGGGAGAGGATTTATGAATGTAAATTTTGACCACGAGGATTACAAGTGTGACTTTTTTTTCAGGACATTTAACCTTTTCGAAACTTGTCCATGATTTCTTTTTTTGTGTGTGAGAGTGCGTTCACACAGCAAGGGCCACAAAAGTCACAAAGTGTCATACCATTCTGATGAAGTAAAATATAAAAAAATAAAAAATAAAAACGTAAAGCATCATAGGATATAATTCAAGATGGATAAAAATGTAATGTTCTGTAGGCAAAATACTATGAAAGGAGAGAGACATTACTAGCAGTCCCAACTATATACACCTAAATTTGTTTATTTAGTAAAACCAATTTTTATAAGTTTATAAGTAATTTTTATAAGTTACCAAGTTTTATATAAATATAGAGTATATATAAGGAGTGTAAGTATTTTTATCTGACAGCTCTCACCAGTATCTGTGATGATCTGCACGGTGAACACATTCTCTGGCTGTGAACAGCTGAAATCCAAACGTGTATCACTTCTGAGGATCACAGAAGACTGGCACACCTGTCTTATACAAACTTTGCATTGTGTGTTTATGCCAGCACTAGTATTAATGTGGATGCTTGTGCCCTCTTCAACAATAATGTTGAGCTCTGCACCTGAAATGATACAAAGACAAACTTTTCTTAAGCAAACATCAAGATTTTAGTTTAAAATGCATGAGTATAATGAGAAAATATATATTTTAAATTCTGAAACAACACTTTAACCTTCTCCACTTTAACCTTTAGCTTTTTTCACATACATAGTGTGACAAAATTATTTATAAAAGCACAAAAATATGCAGTTTTCCAATTTATATTAAATTATAAATAACGTAATTTACACTCTTAAAATTTAAGGTTCCTTATTGGCATTTATGTTTCCATGAAGGACCTTTGACAGTCACAGAAACTTTCTATTGTACAAAAGATTCTTTATAGTGGAAAATGTTATTTAGATTAAAATGTTCTTCACACAAGAAAAATTGGTTCTTTTAAGAAATGTTCACTGAGGTTCCAAAATGGTTCTTCTATGGCATCACTGCAAAAAAAAACCAAACAAACAAAAAAAAACTTTTTGAACTTTTATTTTAAAGAGTGTATATTGTTTTAGATATGCACCCCAAAACACCACAGTTAAAATGTATTAAAAGCGTTAATGTTTTGTATGAACAAAGATAAACATCAAATGAAATTTGTCAGCCGATATAAATCCTTTCCAAAAAAAAAAAAAAAAAAAAGGTAGAGCCAGGATTTTTTTAATAGGGGTAGGCAGGGTAGGGGCCAGCAATCAGTCTGGGGTTGCACAGAAATCTTCATTATTTCAACATAAACATGAGTTTGGCTATAATGTACTGGACTGTTTTAGTGCCTAGAATGCAACTGAATACAGTTAATTTGTACTTAATTGTAATTGAGATAGTAGTGAATTAGATCATGAAATACTGAGTGAATTTGACCATTTTTTATTATTCCTCACCTTCCAGGCATATTAATAAAGTGGCTCACACTATAGCTAAAGTTCAACATGAGGGGCTTTCACACCAAATAGTTATAGGAACTCAGTTATAGGAACTAGCCACTAGGATAGTTCCCCGAGAACTTATTTCTTCCCTGGGCCGTATCACTGATTGCATTTGCACCGGCAGTATGAACTCTGAAGTGGCCTACAGCGGCATCTTTAAGCGCGGGATTTACAAACGCTAAAAACCCATGGATGGAGGATGCCGTGATCGGACCTGTGTTTGTTGTGTGTCAGGGGTTTCGTGATAATGGAGAAGGAATGTAAACTCATAATTTACAAGACTAAAAAAAAGAGCAAAAAGTGGGGCTAAGAGATGAAATCTCCTATGACAACTTTCAGTATTACATATCATCGAGACGGAGAAAAGAACACAACCCTGCAGACAACGGGTAGATGCCGTTATCGCTGTTTTCTGATAGTTTCTAATGTGCTGGGTTAGTATGGGATTAAATTTCCGCCTAAAGTATTGCAGTCAATGATCAAAAAATAATAAGCATGAATCAAAAATTTAAACACATTAAAAATTATATTGCACAAATCTTAAACTTGTGTTTGTTTTCTTAAAAGTTGTTTTCCTTGCTTTTATTACTCTGCACTTTGTGCTCTCTTACATTTTCTGCTCATATTTTACTCTTTTGTACACTTGTGCTGTTTTTCTTTTTGATCTTCTTTCTACGTTCTGCTCTTGCGTTTCCAAATGTAGCAGTTTGAGTTTCATGTAAATTAGGGTGGGCTTAAGCATCACCATTGGTCCACAAATTCTAGATTGACAGCTCCTCCTCTAGCCAATCAATCGAAGAGAGGGAGATGACATCACTTCAATGCGACTCATGGCTACTGATGCTCACTCATGCAGGGGAAGATAACCGTCACAGCTGGCAATTTCCGAGCTGGGGTAAAATCTTTCCGTGGCAGGACACCGTTTTACTATATATGTACCTGCAACTCGACCTGTCACCGGTATATATGTCCACCTGGCAATCTTTTATTGTTAAATTCACCATCCTAACGACAACCTGTCACAGTTGTGCCTGTCTGACGATCCATCACTGTTATATTCACCTTTAATGCACCTACCACTGGACCTGGCACCGCGAAACACAACTGCCACTATGCAGCGGCCTCACAACGTCACGCTTATGTGTGCCTGGCTTGTCTATACCTGTTATTAGATATTTTTAGTATTCATACAATAATAATAATATATGCTTGCTTGTTGTCTCTTCAATTCCTGTCTTTTGCACAAGAGAATATAACATATGAAGCCTACCTTACTAATACATTTGCTTGTGAATTACAGTTAAAGTAAGATATGCCATCGTGATTGTTTAGATCATTGAATACTGCTCGTAATTGTAAACTGTCTGCATATTTTGTCATGTATTGCGAAGGGTGTTCGTTTATGAATTTTATCACATTTTAGCACTGAGATTATAGAGTCATAAAGTTAAGCAATAGCCTATCACACCAGCAAGAGTGTTTTTCCCAATATCAGAGCGATTGCAAATGTTTATGGAGCTGTTGTATGAATCAATATACTCTGCAGGACAGCAGCACTCCAGAACTGATGCTGCCTATCCCTAATCTATAATTTTGTTTTTAAAGCTATATTTAAAACATTAATCTTTATACATTTATGTAGTTATGTAAATAAACACAATAAGTATCCTCTGTAACATTATCGTAGTCAATACAGAAATGATACATTCAGTCATTGAATTAATTTACCAGGTTACTATGATCGTTTAACAACAACAATTAAGAAAGTATATTAGCTACAGTAGCCTTAGCATATTAGCATCATGAGCCAAGTAATATTTTAACACCAAATACCATATATTAGCAGATTGAAAAGTTAGTATCTTTCTGCAGTCCAATAGACCGCGGTGCGGTGGTGGCTTGAGTCTGTTGAATGGTGATTTAACGCTATGTTGTCACCTAGTTGATGAAACGCGCTGCTATAAAGTAAATAAACATGTCACCATCGTTTACTATTACAACGAGCTTATCATACTCGTTTGCTACATTAGTAGGATTTGCAGAAAACGCAGACAAATTGCAGAAAACGCAGACAAATTCACGGAATCCAGTCATAAAACGGATTTTACTGTATAACACGGAATTTGTCATATTTGATGAATAAATAAAAAACAGGTCAGAACACTTAAATCAAATCGCGATGTAGACTGGTGTCTGTGAATATTAAACTGCAAAAAGAAAAAAATTTAAATATGATCCTCATGTTCTGCATGTTCATTTGATTACCAGAAAATAAGCCAGTGACTGCATAAACCTGACCCTGTTGGATTGGCAGTAGTTTGCTTGGCCTACACAGTTACCTTGTTTATTTTCTTAATTCAAGTTATATATATATATATATATATATATTGTTCTATTTGTGTTGTAAAGTTATTTATAATAAGTGAAGTTTACTGTTCAGTGCACTGATGCCAGGCTTATTTTGGATAATAAAGTTTGTTAAATTGTTAAATGCCCTGCCTTCATTACATATCTTTATCACATCAGTATAAGTGTTTGATCACCACATTTGAGTAATCATTACAAAAAATGTGCTTATGTATATATATTCTATGTATATATGGTATTCAATATACAGTACCAGTCAAAAGTTTGGACACACAAATGGGAAGTGTGTCCAAACTTTTGACTGGTACTGAACTATAATATACACAAAGAATATCGGCCGATATATCGATATCTGACTTTTTTTACTTCCTAATATCAGCATCGGCCCCCAAAATCCCATATCAGTCGGGCTCTAATTCGGATCATTTTGCATTATTTATTTATTTTTTAGTTTGTGCAATATTTTTACATGCGTTTTTCATGCTTATTATTTTTTGATCCCTGACCGCAATACTTTAGGCGAACTACTACTCTGAAGTAGGAACTAATTTAGTTCCCCCCAAAAGGAGTTCCTATAACTAAAACGTTCCTAGTTCCTGTGGTGCGAACACAGCAAAATCCAGGTACTTCTGCCAATAGTTCTAGGAACTATGAAAAGGTTGGTAACACTTCAGTATAGGGAACACATATTCACTATTAACTACAACTTTTCCCTAAATAAACTCCTAATTTACCACTTATTAATAGTTAGTAAGGTAGTTGTTAAATTTAGGTATTGGGTAGGATTAAGAATGTAAAATAAGGTCATGTAGAATAAAGCATTAATATGTGCTTAATAAGTACTAATAAATAGCCAATATTCTAGTAATATGCATGCTAATAAGCAACTAGTTAAAAGACCCTAAAATAAAGTGTTACCAAAAGGTTTTTCCGGTGCGAAAGCCCCTTTGCTCAGTCAGCTTGGTTCTGATTCTCAAAACCCCCAATAGCTTTTTCTCCATTGTTGCATCTTCATGGATGAGACATGCAGATAACTACATTCTGTAGTTCAAAGATTATTCAACCTTCATTGAATTTCATATAAGCAATGAACTCTTCAACAATTCTGAGCTTGTCTGATTCAAAAACTTAAATAAGTTTAAATAAGTCAAAATAAATCATTGCAACAGTTCTATCGTGAATTAAACTCAGCAGAAAGGAAAAAATGTGCTCTCTTTTGAATCACCATGTGCAAGAATGTGAATAAGGGCGGAACTCAACAGCACATAAATGCCAGAATGTACAATTAGTCATTCATGCATAACTATTTAAATTAACACAAAATTAGCACCTGTCTTCTAGTACAAATGCACAGGGCTCAAATGTATGTGTAACTACAATGAGCACAGCACAACGGCTGACATGACAGGACAGTCTGTTTTTCTGAGTTTTACTGACACGTAGCCTGACAACATCTCATCTGACCGCAGATACTCTCAGCATCTGACAGAAGTCACCTGCTTTCAGACACGTCTTTCAAAATAAAAGTGGCATCAGAAAAACAGAGAATTACGTTTGTTGTTGTTTCTTTGACTGCACACAATGCGACCTACTCAAAACGGTAGTGCAACCCACCAGCTGTTAACATTGTGCCTAGGCTATATCTACTGTTCGCCGTCCACTGTTGTTCTGCTGAAGCTCATTCGGCTCCTGTACCTCTTCCCCGCGCGTTGCGGCTGGCGCCGAGGCGTTGGACGGCGCGTCTGAAAAGTCTCTAGTTTTTTTGTGGTCTTAAAGAGACGGTTCTGCGTTTAAATAAACGTAATTTTTGTCAAGAAAATCCGCCCCTGCCAATCCTGCTGTCAGTCTTGCTTTCGAATGAGACGATATGGGTAAATCAAATATGTTTTTAACCCATGTATTTTTATATAAGATTACTATTTATTTCAAAAAATGAACAAAATACTGAATAAACCACACTGTAAAAACTAGACCCTCTTAAATGTGACCATGAGACCCTTTAAACGGTGTAAACCTGTAGTCAGGGAGAGTTTATAAAACCAGTTTTATACAAAATTTGAGATGAACACACGTGTGAAGAGGTAAAGATTAACCCGACTTACTGGGCATCGAAACGGATAGACTACTGTGTGTCGGTAAGTGTTGAATGAGGGTTTGGATGTTACCTGTGAGCTCCGAGAATGACGACAGGAAAACCCCCAAAAGAAGCGAAAAGCACGTGAACCGCCAAATTCGCATGACTTTTTAATATCCAATAAACTCCTTACAGTGGACTAGAAATGTAAGAGTGCGCCATTGACTGCAGACATTAGTTTTCACTGTTCCTCAGAAACAATAAATCGGCTTCCTGGTTTGCGACAGATTTCCAGGTTAGTCATCCATGTGAATCCCTTTGAATCCGCATTAAGCATGCTGTAGAAATGACCTCGTGCTCGGGGATCACTTAAAAAAACTTGATCTAGTGAATAAAATCACCTGGTAATAGTATAGTAGGCTAATTTACAGAACCTGCTGGTTTTTAAAAAGTGCAGTAACCCAAGCTATACTGTTAACTGTGTGTTAGTTAGTTCCGCCTTTTATCACCTCATTCATCAAAACAGGTAAGTGCTGGTCAGCAGTTGCCAACTGCTTTCAACTGAAAGTAGCTAAAACTGGTAGATAAATATCACTAGATTACATCATAATGGCAAATTCATTGATCTATAAATATGAATATAGATCAGTAAGCAAAATAAGAATCTAGATAAGGTTTGTCCAAGAAGTTGCTAGATTTGATCCTAAACTTTTGAAAAAAGGGGCGGTGAAGTCACTAAATCTAGCGACAAAATCCCTAAATTGGCAACACTGCAAAAGATTTTTCAGAACAATGTAAATTTTATGAAAATTTGAATGCATAAAAATGCTACTTCACAATGGAAATGTATTACTTAATGTTCAACAAACATATTTATTATAATTTATCTGAATAGTCTCATATACTCTCACAGTATTTAGATGTAATGATGTAGAATTAATTACAATTAATGGGATGAAAGTAAATTCATAAGTCTATTTCCTGTTTTTCATATATTTTTTTTTTGTACTGAGATAATTTAAAGGAAATTCTGTCATCATTTACTCTCCCTCAAGTTGTTTTCAAACCTGTATGAATATTATTCTTCTGCTGAACACAAAAGAAGACATTTTAAAGAATTTTGGTACAAAACAGTTGATGGGCCCCATTGACTTCCATAGTATGAAAAAAATAAAAAAAAATACTATGGGAGTCAATGGGGCCCATCAACTGTTTTGTTACCAACATTATTCAAAATATTTTCCTTTGGTTTGTAAAAGGTTTAATAGGTAGAGCATTTAGATCATAGTGCATCTCTGTTTGCTTTATAATGTGTCTACCGTTAGCAACAGATAGCATTTCACTCCAGCCTCTCTCTAAACTTACCTGGTAATGGTCAGCGCTGCTAAGTTACATGCAGTAGATCCCCTGTGTGGGCGTAACTTTATTCACTCCTTTTAGTGGCCTGACACAATCTAAGAGAAGGAATTAAAGGACAGTTTCGTCCAAAATTGACAATTCTGTCATTTTTTACTCATTTTGGTTTTCATGTGGTTTCAAATATGCATGACTTCATCATTAAAACATACACAACCAGTCAGAAGACTAGAATGATTGATATTTTAATGCTTTTGAAAAAAAGTCCCTTCTGCTCAACAAAGGCCACATTAAAGATACAGTAAAAACAGGAATATTCTGAAATATTATTACAATTTTATTTAACTGTTTTCTCTTGTAATATCTTTAAAAATGTAATTTATTCCTGTGATCAAAGCTGAATTTTCAGCATCATTACGCCAGGCTTCAGTGTCACATGATCCTTCAGAAATCATTCTAGTATGCTGATTTGCTGCTCAAGAAACCAGGAAGTAAGCCAGTATAAAGGAGGCAGCATGGCAAACAAACTGGGTCATTAATCAAAGACCACAAGCTGGATTGCGGAGTTGTTTTTAAGGACTTACCTTTCCAGCACACCACATCACTTTCATTGGATTATCACTTCTGTGGACTTTGTATATACACTGGTGGACACTTTCACATTGGGACTTTCAGCACGCTACTAGGACTCTTAAGGACTGTTTTAGGGTATGGTGCAAACGGACTCCACGCTTTTAACAGCCTAAGTTTTTCTAGTTTTATTGTGTTGTTTTAAGTTCCTTGTGAATATTGTAAATACACTTTATTTATTCATTTCTGTTGTCTGTCTCATCTTTTTAAACACTCATAACCTCTCACACAGTATAATCTGACCCCAATTTTAATCCATGTAAAATTGACCGATAGGGCCGATCGTTACAACGGTTCACTCGCATTGCGTCAGATTTAGCTGATGCTTATGGGGAAATTAATCCAATGGCGGCGTGCTACGAGCGCAGAACGGAAGCTATTGGGCGCTCGTTTGAGGGCCCCTAGACCAGCTGCGTAAGGACAGGCTCAGATCATGGTCAGAGCCTGCTACACAGTTCATAAGCATCTCAGACTGACAGCACGCATGCTTGAAGAGCAGGGATGTACAGGCTGTAAAATCTGATGAAAGTGGACGGCGAGGACCAGCCAGCTGCCGCACAGATATCTGCGATAGTGACTCCCCTGTACCATGCCCAAGAGGAGGCCATACCTCTAGTGGAGTGGGCCCTCACTCCTAAGGGGCACAACAAGTCCACAGACTTGTAAGCCAGCGCTATCGCATCCACAATCTATCTGGAAAGTTTTTACTTCGAAACCGGCAGCACTTTAGTGTGGCCTCCTGACAAACAGCTGCTTTGATTGCCGAAATTGGCTAGAGCGTTCAGTATACACTCTAAGGTTGGATAAGTGGATAAGGTGCCTGCTTGTTCTCCGCAAGTGGAAGAGCTGACAGTGCTATCAACTGCATTCTGAACTGTGTGGAAAGCACTTTCGGCTCATAACCTTTTCTTGGCCTGAGGACCACTCTACAGTCGTTAGGACCTAACTCAAGGCAGGAAGGTTCCACAGACAGAAGGTCTATGTTCCGTGTTGCTCACAAGGCTATCAGTGCCGACGATAGGATTATTTTCAGCTTGACCGCAATGTTATGTCATTATGTTATGTCATTGCAGATTAAAATATATAAATTAAAATATTTATTGCATTTATGAAGAAAAGGCTCAGCATTCAAGGCTCTATCGCCCGTTGCCTCAATGGTGTACAGTGTGTCTTTGGGCTGATTGCTGAGGTGGATTGCCAGCAACAACCATTTTAGGATTGTTTGTGATTAGGTCTTAGTGACTTAGGAGTTCTCTTGACTACTCCTATCTTTTCAAAGATATAGGAGCTAGTTTTAACGCTAAATGCTTTGTGAAATACTCTTAGAGCAAAAATTTTGTAGTCCTAAATGAAACTTGAACATGATTTCTCATTCACAGTGCTCTGTCCCACCTAGAGAGAGGAAATTCACTTGAGTCTTTTCACGCATATTGAAGAAGCATCTTTGTTTCCTTGAAAACAGAGGGATTATATTCACTGTGATCCTCATATTTTACCTTCTCACTGTTAGCTGATCAATGCACGATGTGTTTGACTTCACTATGTTTGGCCACTTGATGTCCAACATAAAAAAACAGCAAAACCAGCCATTGATTGATCACCACTGGGTGTTTTAGTTCCAATCCTAAGGGTTGATTAGTTGTCCTGTAGTGTGTGCACTTACCATTCTTTTAACTGTTAAAATGCATTATGTCACTAAACATCAATTCACTCTAAAAATAGCTTTATTATAAAGAATATTATAAAGAACCTGTTTGAATCTATGCACAGCACTGACCAGCCATCCGGTGTGTGACAGTATTTTCATGACTTGGCACATACTGAAAAAATAAGATCTCTTTTTAAAAAAAGAGACTGCATTATGGTGCCAGTGTTTTAATGTAAGATCTGCTGTGTGCCTGTTGAATTGGTTGCATGCTGAGAGTTAGTAATTAGCTAGACAGCAATCAATAATCAATCATTTCAGAGGTTTAGTTTTTTCTGTGTTAAATTAATAATGAATGACTGGATATTAATATTGTGTCTGTCACAGTCACCAGCTGGAGTGCCCTGGTTGTCCACTAGAGGGCACTCTAATCCAGACTATTGCCACTCAGTATTGGACTTCATTTCCCATCATCCTCTGCCTGGTTTCATCATCACTGATTGTTTGCATGTTCTCTGGATTTTCCCTGTTTTTGCCTGTGCCCTGGACTTTATCTTTGTTTGGATTGTTTGCCTGTGTTTTGACCTTGTCTGGCTTTTGGTTTACGTCTTTGGATTACCCCTTAATAAATACTGCATTTGGATCCTCAGCCTTTGCATCTCGGAGCAGTTCATAACAGAAGACATCGCCACGCTATGGATCCAGCAGTTGAACTCATCTATTTGCGGCAAGGTATCAAACCCCTTTGAGGACCACACCCGAGATTTCCCGAACCTTGCTAATCTCACACACTTTCTCACAGACACAGCAAACTCCAGTGGTCATGGAGCTTGGCCCACCACGATCACCAGCATGTCCAGTTATAATGGTCTCTAATTCTGCTTTTCCAGTACCTTCCTGTCCTGTGGTTCCCACACCAGAGCCTGTTCTTAATATGGCTGCCGCACCAGAGCCTGTTCACAACATGGTCGCTGCACCAGAGCCTATTTACAACATGGCTGCCAGAGTCTTTCAGCTGTCATGGACAACACGTCAGTGGCTTCCTGTTTGGAGGACACATCGCTGATGTCAGTGCGAGCAGCTGGAATCTCTGCGGTGGTACCAAGTCTGGGGGTCTCAGAGGTGGTCCCACTGGCAGTTGCACTCCCTGTTACAGCAATGGCCATTTTGTATGTTTGGGCCGCACACTGCTCTCCAACACATGAGTCTGCTCCAGAGCCCGCTTCAGCCCATGAGCCCGCTCCAGAGACAACAGAAGTCGCTTCTGAACTTCCTGTCTGCCTCTACATGACCACAGAGGTCCTGAACTTCCTGTCTGCCTCGATGCGACCACAGAAGTCGTTTATAAACTGTCTGTCTGCACTGAAATGACCACAGAGGTCGACCTGGTACACCCTGCTGGTCCCATTATGTCTGTGGAGGACACCCTTGAGCTCCCTACTTGTTTTGACACGGCCCCTGAGGCCAACCTTAATCTCTTTGTGCTCTATGTTTCAGTTTCGCCTGATCAGCCATGGTGGTCTCAAGTTCCACCAGATCTGCCCTGGGGGTCTTTATTGTTGGGTTGTCATCGGCTGCATCTGCTTCACCGTGGTGGTACCCAGTTACGCCTTGGTGGTCTTCAGCCCTGCCTGCTCAGCCGTGGTGGTCTATGCTGTTGCGGTGGTCGCCTGCTCCACTGTGGGGATCTTCAGTCCCGCCAGCTCCACTTTGGTGGTCTTCAGCACCGCCATGGGGATCTTCAGTCCTGTTGACTCAACTGTGGTGATCTTCTGCTCTGCCATTGGGGTCTTAAGTTCTGTCTGCACTGCTGTGGTGGCTTTCTGTACTTCAGTGGGGGTCTTCAGTCCTGTCTATCTACAGTGGTGATCTTTTGCTCCGTCGTGGGGATGTTCAGCTCTGCCTGTCCAGCCTGCGCTGCCTTGGCCACCTGTCCAGCCTGTGCCGCCTTCGTGTCCAGTTCTTCTTCCACTCCATGGACCTAGCCCTCCACCCCACCCCCTGGTCTGCCTATGCTCCGCCTCCCTCCTGGACTTCTCTGACCATGTTAGGAGTGTCTGGAAACCACTTCTTTAGGAGGGGGGCTATGTCATGATCACCAGCTGGAGTGCCCTGTTGTCCACTAGAGGGCACTCCACCCCAGACTATTGCCACTCTGTATTGGACTTCATTAAATACTGCATTTGGATCCTCAACTGTCATGTCTCGGAGCAGTTCATAACAGTTTTGTATAATATGCATAAACTATGCCAATTTATGTTTCTTACTTTTATTTATACTCTTCAAAGCAAAAAATAAAATATATAGATCTACAGCATATTGTATTACTTTCATATCACCACTGGGTGTTTTAGTTCCAATCCTAAGGGTTGATTAGTTGTCCTGTAGTGTGTGCACTTACCATTCTTTTAACTGTTAAAATGGATTATGTCACTAAACATCAATTCACTCTAAAAAGAGCTTTACTCCAGAATATTATAAAGAACCTGTTTGAATCTATGCACGGCACTGACCAGCCATCCGGTGTGTGACAGTATTTTCACGACTTGACACACATTGAAAAAATAAGAGATCTCTTTTTAAAAAAGAGATTGCATTATGGTGCCAGTGTTTGAATGTAAGATCTGCTGTGTGCCTGTTGAATTGGTTACTAATTAGCTAGACAGCAATCAATAGTCAATCATTTCAGAGGTTTAGTTTCTTTTCTGTGTTAAATTAATAATGACTGGATATTAATATTTGGTCTGTCAGCTTGTCACAATCACCAGCTGGAGTGCCCTGGTTGTCCACTAGAGGGCACTACACCCCAGACTATTGCCACTCAGTATTGGACTTAATTTCCCATCATCCTCTGCCCAGTTCCATCATCGCTGATTGTCCACAGCTTTTTCTCATTAGTTTGTTAGCTCTGTCTATAAAAGCCTGGTTTACTCACTCACTCTTTGTGATGTCTTGTATGTCTGTTAGACTGCAATGCTGAGCCTTTGTATCTTGTTTGCATGTTCTCTATTTTCCCTGTTTTTTGCCTGTGCCCTGGACTTTATTTATTTATTTATTTATTTATTTTTTGCATTGTTTACCTGTGTTTTGACCTTTGCCTGGCTTTTGGTTTAAGTCTTTGGATTACCCC
Source organism: Ctenopharyngodon idella (assembly GCF_019924925.1). Lineage (NCBI taxonomy): Eukaryota > Metazoa > Chordata > Actinopteri > Cypriniformes > Xenocyprididae > Ctenopharyngodon > Ctenopharyngodon idella. Next base: position 3,619,131 of record NC_067235.1, on the reverse strand, counting down.
TCAATAAATACTGCGTTTGGATCCTCAACTGTCATGTCTCAGAGCAGTTCATAACAGTTTTGTATATGTATAAACCATGCCAATTTATGTTTCTTACTTTTATTTATACTTTTCAAAGCAAAAAATAAAATGTATATTTAAAAAATCTTGATCTATTTCTCATTCTTTTCTGCTTTAAAGAAAGAAATCAGTATTTGTTAACTCCTGAAGAATAATACTATAGTATTCATTAGCCTGACAAATTATTGCTAGTGATCTGCAACTGCAACAAGTTTCTCTTAAAAATGGAAACCAGGTCTAGTTGTCACACTTTTAGCCTAGTAAGTATTTCTCATGCTCAAGTTTATTAAGTCATATGTAGTCAGTCTATAGGCACATACCTTTAAGTCTTGACTAGAAAACTATTAAACATTTTTCCAGCATTATTCCAGGAAGAAATATTTATTTAGAGCATCACGGGGGATGTTGTCACAGAGAGAACTTGCCATTAAACAACTTTTTGTAGGCTTTTTTCAGTTAAATTGAAATAAAGCAGTTATGAAACATAATCAAACCATTGTTTGGGTGAAAAATAAAATACAATAAATTCTATAAACTTCTAACTCGTATTGACCAGATATATGCTACCACTTTGTAATAATTAGGATTTTTAATGTTTTTGAAAGAAGTTTCTTATGCTCACCAAGTTAATAAAGACATATATAATGTAAGGATTCATATTTCAAATAAATGCTGTTCTTTTCTATTCATCAAAGAATCCTGAAAAAATAGGCTATATCACGGTTTCCATTAAAATATTGATTTGCAAAAACTGATTTCAACATTGATAATAATAACCATGATTAAAAATTGAGCACCAATAATAATTGATAATAATTATGCACCAAATCAGTATATTAGAATGATTTTTGAAGGATCATGTGACACTGAATACTGAAAATATATTAAAATATTATAAATCTAATAATATTTCATAATATTACAGTTTTAAACAAATCTGGCCATGGTGAGCAAAAGATACTTCTTTCAAAAACTAAAAAATCTTAATTATTATTTCAATTTTTTATTCTGGTAATGTCACTATTTAACCCAAGCTGACATATATAAAAATACTCATGAACTGAGAACAAAGCAGTGTTATTTTCCTTTTTATTTTATTTTTATTAATATTTTGAATTAGCTTTAGTTTTTATATTTTTAGTTCCCTTTCGAATGGGAACTCGCACTGCATCCTCTAGAGGACACTTTGGGGAATGCCCTCAGTGTGACTTGTGTCTGAAACGTGTAAAAAAGTGACAATGTCATTGGCTGACAGCAGTCCTTGTCGTCATTACTGGTACGAGTATAAACGGAGACCTGTATTAGACATCATCAGCTTTTTTCTCTTCAGGAGACTGTTTCGGACGGGACCGATCCAAATCCGATACTGTGCGTATCAGTATATGGCTGTAATACATAGTCTGTGTTATTCTTAGGCTCCACAGAAGGTACAAAAACATTAAAAAGCACCAGAAAGTGCTATATTCCAAGTGTTCTGAAGCCATTCCATAGTTTAATTTGAGGTACAGGTAAATATTTAAGTCGTTAAATTAAAGTTCACGTAAATGCCTCCCTCCGCTACAGCTGTCAGTCATTCTCAATTCAGCATTCAAACTGCGTGTTGCGTTAGGTTACAACAGTCAACACAATGAAACTCTCTCCAAGATGAATCAATGTTTCTATTATTATACTTCATCTGAAGTATGTGCTTTGAACTTTTCAATGCGGAGCGCTGCCGCTGCGCGCTGTGACTCCATGATGCTTCAAGCGCATCATTCTGCACACGGGATGCGCATAACGCTTTGTGCCGCTCTGTATGGGAGCCGTTCATATTATAATACTTTTGCGCAATGAACGATTGTTAATAGCATTTTTTTTGTTCTGTCCTATCTATCATATGTTGCTGCCTCATTAAAAAAAAACTCCGCTATAAATTTGAAAGAAATGTCTTTTAATTTTATAGTATATATTTATATATAAATATATTTAGTTTATTTTATATGACTCAAACATTCATGAAAACCAAGCCATGAGTCAGCTGGACTCCTGTTTATTTTGAATGTCTACCGAGCTAGTGAAGCTATTGGTTTATTTACAGTTGTTACACTAGACTTTCGATATATGAGGTTGCGTTAGACTTTCGCCGTCATTTTGACGGACAGGATCGTAAAAATACCGTCATAATTATTACCATGCATCATTTTCATTTTCATAATTTAATGATAATACATTTAATAGCTTCTGATTTCGTCCACATTTTCATATTTATTCACAAACTTATAGGATAAACAAATTAGCTATGCATTTATTTATATTATGAAAAGAAGGTATTATGGAAAGAAAGACTTTTCATCTTAAACACTTTTTGAGGATCGTGAGTGAACGCGATCATCTCTTCCTCTTTACTACTTTACAGAAGGAAATAAACATGAATGAAAATCAAAAAATATGTTGAAAGTTGCAGTAGCTTACCGAAATCTGTATCATGTCAGTTCAATCAGTGTTGCAAACAATATACCTCAGAAATTAGCTGACCATAAACTTATAGTCAGCAGCAAGAAAAATAAAACGAACTATTTAAAACAAAACGAAATGGATTAGAAACTTATTATGTAAGTATAAGTATTATAATATATTATAATATAAAATGGACAAACTGGGTGCGTGTAATCAAACGCATTGTTTTCATTTTATTCTGGAGACTGAACTCGCGCTCTGCTGCCCCACTGGAGCACACTCACCACCTACTGGACGGGGTGGGAATTACAGTTAGCCTCAGTAATCTGTCAAAATGACGGACAGGCTGCAGATTTTTTCCGTCACCGCTAAAAAAAATTCCATCAATGACGGAAAATTTTCGGTTAACGCGACCTTTGAGATTATATATTATATATTATATTATATATATATATACGTCACACTACCGCCGGTGACACTCCACGACCGCGGTGGTGCGGTTGTCATGCCGACCGTCACAGCCCTAAGTGAGGCATACAGTTTATTAGGCCATTTAGCACTTTTTTTTTATTATTACTTGAATATCGGATCGGTATCGGCCGATACTGAATTCCAGGTATCGGATCGGTATCGGAAGCAAAAAAAAAGCCGGATCGGTGCATCCCTATATCCTAGGGATGTAACGATTCAACGATACTGATCTCATGATTCGATTTTCTCCCGATTTTTTTTTAACAAAATGAGTTGAGACTAATTAGAAATGAACAAGTGCCCTTTTATTATTTCTCAAATGCTGCACATTTTTTAGTGAAATAAAAATATCTCTTATGTCAAATAACAAAACTAAATTGAAATTTAAAAAAAAAAATACAAATAAAAAAAAAAATAAAAAAATACAAATAAAAGAAGTCTCTTTAATATAAACAAACTAAGGCTTTGTCTGTGCTTTTACCTAGCTTTAATTTTCTTTACATGTTTTTTTTTTAAAGAAGTATCAGCATTTTGTTTTCTGGCATAAGCTGAGATCTCTGCACATTCATATTGTCCCCTGCTGATGAAAAAACCCTTTCATCCAGCTGTCGGTTGTAATTGACATGCTGTCTGATTTTCGGAGTGTCTCAACCACCTTAGATTGTGTTTCTCGGGGGCGTGATGGGGTGGTGTTCTGGGTTCCAGTGTGTTTATCAGTAGCCGAAATCCTTAATTTTCTATGACAGAAAATGCCCTTATATCCTTTGCCATGAAAACACAGATGCACTGTGTGATCTCCGCAGCTCTCCCACTCGTTGGAGCGGGTGGGGCTGCAAATTCTCCGATCAGTGTGGTTTGGCCTATAAATATCTTTTTACGTACAGACGGCTGTGACTGGAGCTTTTCTCTGTGGTAACAGTTCATGTGCAGCAACATATTAGTTGTGCTGTTAGAGTATTTTAACATTTTCTTGCAGTGTTTGCACACAGTTTTTATTTTGTCTGTTACCACCTCACTGATATCATTTTTAGTCTTTGGAAAGCCAAAATGCTGCCACACCTCACACCCACATGTCTTTTTAGATAACTGGTATCAATCTCAGACAAAATAATTTGCCAGGTTAAAGGCTGTTCCACATTATTAAGCAAGTCACAGTTCTCATGCAATATGGGAAGGAAGAAAGATCTTTCTGAAGATGAAAAGCATGAATTGGTCCAATGTTGTGCAAAAGGCATGAAAACAACTAATATTGTGTGAAAACTGAATGGAGATTATCAAATTATCATAAGATTTGTGAGTGATTTAGAGCACAGCAGAACTCAGTCACTTGCATAATAATTTGGAACGCGGTGTATACATACTCAACGTCGTTATGCTTGATACTGTTTGCTACAACTTGTTCGCCGCTATTGCAGCGTTAAAGCGAGGTCGCAGTAAACACAGTGGCCCCTGCTGTTTAAAACATGTATCGTGATTCGTTTAACATCTCAACCAACTTGAATCATCATGTATTTTATTCGATTTTCAACTGGCTCACAGTAGCTACGTTTACATGGACACTTTTTCCTTCAATCTGAATGAATTTGTTCCGATTGATGAATCCGAACGTAGTGTTTACATGAATGATAAATAAAGTGATCTGGTAGTGATACACTACATGAATATACAGAGTTTCCCGCTGTTGTTGCATACTAACCATCCTCCTTCTCTTTGTTTTTAAAAAGCAGACTTAATTTTTATCTAGTCTCGTGGTTCGGGACCTCCTGCAGCCGAGGTTCAGCAGAGACTCAGATCGTGAGTTGAGCTGGTGGAGGAATTTGATCGAGGCATGTCTATCTCTTGTTCCCCTGCCGCTCACTCCAGCGATCTGCCAGAAGCAGATTTACTTTCTTTAAACGAGTCATCCAATCTAGCAGACAGCGCTCTTTTGGCATCTAGCAAGGAAGAGCAGGATATGGCTGCTGAGGGTGATGAAACGCTGATGGAGCCCTCTCAGCCTGCCTGACCCACGTACAAGGATCTGCTTGAAGTTATGGCCAGCACTATGGAGAGATTAGATCTCCCCTGGAAGCGCAAGACACTGCAGAGCGCACGCTGGTGTTTAGATGAGCGTTTTTTTGTCTGGCTATGAATATGCAGCTCCTGTGAGTCTTCCAGTTCTCCCGGACCTTCACGCTGAGGTGGAAAGATCCTGGAAGAAACCAGGATCAGCTCATATTCATCTCTTTCTTCATTCTAATTATGCGAATGTTGAGGGGATGCGTGGGCATGGATACGCATTGATGCCTCTTATGGAAGATGTGCTCGCTATCTTTTCGCTATCGCTATCTTTCTATGGGAGAAACATTGATTTTGAGGACTCCAGCCCTGCCTACTAAACCACTACAAGTTACATCTAAGTTAAATAGCAGGGTGTACATGGCTGTACATTTGCACACTATGGCTGTGTTGCAAGCCTACCAGGCAGACCTGCTGAGAGATCTGGATGACGGCCAGGGCCTTTCCCTTGAGGCAGTCGCTGAGCTGCACCGTACCACAGATCTCGCTCTCGAGGCCACCAAACAAACAGCTGCCACCATCGGTCACTCAATGGCAGCAATGGTGGCCACAGAGAGACATCTGTGGGTCAACCTGGCTGACATCGGTGACAAAGAAAAACGCTTTCTCCTTGATGCGCCAGTATCACCCCTCTGTGCTTTTCGGCACATCCGTCAAGACGGTGGTTGAAAACTTCAGAGAGGTGAGGGCATAGTCTGCGGCATTTAAGAAATGTATACCGCACGGACCCAGATCCGCACCTCAAACCTCGGGGGAACCTGGGTCATCTCAAAGGGTGTGGTAACTGAGGGTTTTCACACCTAACACACAGCTCCTGAAACTGAACCAATGATGCTATGGCGGAGTGAGTGTTTAAGACCACATGCCCTGCTGTTATGAAGGTTCTGTTCCCATTCAGGAGGGTTCTTTTGAGTAAGCAGTTTACCTTGTTATTTGTCTCAAGATGCAGCCTTCCCATGAGTAGGGTTCATAAGCAGGTGGTTCTTTTGTGTGCATCTCTATTTGTTAAGGTTGAAGCTTGGCTAGTTTTAGATAATGATGATAACTCACTGTAAAAAATCTCAACTCATTATATTTTGTTAATTTTTTTGCATGGACTTTTTAAAGTTTTACTTACTCCCAAAAGTTGAGTTAACTTTTTATTTTGTCAATTCTACGGTGGCCGAGAGAGCTCAACGCGCTGCAACTGAAGAAAACACTTGCAAATAGAAAAAAAACACCAGCAAATAAAGAAAACATCTTCATCAGTTTGACAACACATGTGCTGCAAAATTTCACAACGCACCCAAATACAAAAACTCGCTGCAAAAGTTCACAACACAACCAAATACAAAAACGTGCTGCAAATAGGCCTGCTCACAATGCACATATGATCAGGGTGTTAAAATAAACAAAAAACTCACCTTTCAGGTGCACACCACTGAAGAGTAAACATTGAACAATAAGCGGTCCCAGCCAGGATTGTCACTTGTTGGTGTCCCCATAAAACATTTTTGTTGTGGTCTGTGCCAGTCCCGGAGCCAGGACAAACGACTTGGGGTGGCTTGCGTAAAAAAATATTATTATTAATAAATTATTAATAATAAATAATAATTTGTTTAATAATTTACTTGCTTTATGTCTCCATTCCCAGTCAATTATTCACTGATGAAAATGAAACTAAAAACACAGCAATGAGAGCTCTACTTCAACATGTTCTTATAACGGTATTTAACCTTAATTTATTTTCTTAATTTTTCTCTTGTGGCCCATACGTAGTGAAAAAAAAAAAAAAAAAGAGAAGAGATGTAGGCTATTTCGTGTTAAAAAAGTTTTTTTTTTTTTTTAAATGAGGAGTTGGGTAATCTAACATCTTATTGCAGCGCGTCGGTTATGCAGTGATGCGCTATGAAATTATTGCTGGGCAAATGAAAATATTAATTTAATTCTAAAAGTAGCCTAATAATCATCATCATCATCATCATTCAGATCATCACAGAGAGGGGTTTGAGATCGATGTGCTACTTGCAGCGCGTTTCTGTATTTGGTTCTGTTATGAACTTTTGCAGTGCGTTTTTGTATTTGGGTGTGTTGTGAACTTTTGCAGCACATGTGTTGTCAAACTGATGAAGATGTCTTTATTTGCTGCTGTTTTTTCTATTTGCATGTGTTTTCTTCAGTTGCAGCGCGTTGAACTCTCTCGTCCACCGTACAATTCAGATACATTGGACAAATAAATTGGAAAAACAGAGTAAATTAAGTTTATTTTAGTTTAGTAAAATCAAACAAAGTTCATGTTATAACCATGTTGGGGTAGCACATTACAAGAAACGTGAGTTACATAATCAGGTTACTTTTTTCAAGTAACTAGTAAAGTAACATACTTTTAAATTTACAACAAAATATCTGAGTTACTTTGTCAAAATGCAAGTTACTTTGTTTTCCCAAATATTGACTGACAGCTCTCCTGTCCCCATGTTGAGAGAAATTGTGTCTCGCTTGCACAAAAACAGATTCAATATTCTTCAAAATGAAGAAGAAAAAAAAAAACGGTGAAATGCAAACTCAAAATATTACGCAAACATGCAATTATTAAATATGTTAAATTACACAAATGTAATTTATGTATTTAATCTGTCAGAGTTATGTTCAGTTTGTCTCAGGTATCATGGACTTTTAGTTTGTTTTCATTAATCACATGTGTTCCTTTGTTTGAGTTTCCCACCACTCATCTGTTACCATGGACACTAACACTAATCATCACAGCTGTTCTTCTTTTAGTTAATCACCATGTGTATTTAAGTTCCACTCGTTCACTCAGTGTTTGTCTGGTCACCGTTGTATTTATTGTGTGTTGCCCTGCCTGTCTGCCAGCATTTTTGGATTATTCTCTAAACTTTGTGTTGGAACTCTATTCTTCATCTTCTTCAGTTTGCCTGCAACCACCTGTGACAGATGACCGGACCATAAAAATGGATTATGCGACTAAGTTTAGCGCAGTGGCTTAAAAGAACCACAACTTTTTGGATTTTACCGAGTGTTTTTGTCGTCTTGCCATCTGATCCAGGACATTACCACTTTCGAACGCAGAAGTATTGTGTGAGTCCTGCAGACGGAGAGCTACTGCCCGCCGCGACATGTCAGCCAGAGCCTGAGGAGAAGAGGACAGAACTGACCCTCACCCTGGAAGTGGAGCTCCATAGTGAGTCTGACCAGGGGTGTGGGCCCGCAAACGAGGGAGTAGTTAATGTGGAGGATGAGGACTGGTGGAAGGACATCAACACAGAGGTATTGACTCCCACCCCATTCCACCCGGTACTTTCATCATCACTGTTTCTAGACCCCAGAAAAGCCTGTATGAACTATGAGTTATTAATTTCATTGACCTGCATGGACTGTGTCATACTTGCCGTCATACAGTCAAGATTCTTACTGCCACAATCACCGTGAAGCTCAGCCAGTACTCCAGCCCTGCAGCTCCCAGATGTTTACAGCCCTGCGCCGTCTCTGGGGATTCCCTGCTGTGATGTCGAGCCCCAGGTCGTGCATCAACCAGCAGCGCCTGTGCAAAAGGATCCTGTGGCTCCGCCTCTGGCCTCTGATCTCTTTGCTCCATCTGGCCTGTCGACCTGTTGTCTTCGCCTTGGCTCCTCCCACCTACGGGTCATCTGTTGTGCTCCATCCCTCCACCCCTACGGCTGCAGCGGGTTCCTCCTTCCCTTCAGCACTGCCTCTGTCCTCTGTCACACCGGCTCCACCTCAGCCCTTGAGTACTCTGGCTCCGCCTCCAATGCTCGTTTCCATCGGCTCTCCATCTGCGCCTATGGATCCATCGGCCTAGTCTCAGTTGATCGTCCCCCAGATGCCATCAGACACCACAACACCATCTTGGCTCCTCCCTCCCTCGACTCTGCCGTGGGCTGTCGGCACTGGTGAGCTCTGGTTCTGCGCCATCAGGCATTCAACATCTTCACCTCAGGGATTTCGTCATCCTCCCATCACCATCCCTTGACTTCAGCCTCTCACCATCCCTTCGCCATCTCCTCCATTCATCCCTTTTGTTGTTCTGTTAAAGGATTAATTCACTTTCAAATTAAAATTTCCTGATAATTTACTCACTCCCATGTCATCCAAGATGTCCATGTCCTTCTTTCTTCAGTCGAAAAGAAATTAAGGTTTTTGATGAAAACATTCCAGGATTATTCTCCTTATAGTGGACTTCAATAGACCCCCAAACGGTTGAAGGTCAAAATAACAGTTTCAGTGCAGCTTCAAAGGGTTTTAAACGATACCAGACGAGCAATAAGGGTCTCTTCTAGCGAAACGATAGGTCATTTTCTTAAAAAAACAAAACAAAACAAAAAAATGTATATGCTTTATAAACACAAATGATGCAAGTGCTTCCGCTAGACTGCCTTCTGTATTCTTCAAAAAGCTTACGCTGTATGTCCTACACCTTCCCTATTCATCTTACGGAAAAAACGAACTGGTGCCGTGTTCGTTCCATAATTTGAATAGGGAAGTTGTGTCATTTTTGCTAGATAAGACCATTATTCCTTGTCTGGTATCGTTTAAAGCCCTTTGAAGCTGCACTGAAACTGTAATTTTGACCTTCAACCGTTTGGGGTCTATTGAAATCCACTATAAGAAGAATAATCTTGGAATGTTTTTATCAAAAACCTTAATTTCTTTTCGACTGAAGAAAGTAGGACATGGACATCTTTGACATGGGGGTGAGTAAATTATCAGGAAATTTTAATTTAAAAGTGAACTAATCCTTTAAGGTGTGAGTTCGCGCCTTGCCGGAGGGAGTAATGTCACAGTCATTGTTTTCATTCATCACATGTGTTCCTTTTGTTTGAGTTTCCCGTCGCTCATCTGTTACCATGGACACGTGACAAGCAGGGTGGGGCGAGAGCCGTGAGGGAATGGTGCAAGGTCGGTGGCGCAAGTGATGATGAGCGTCAGCTGCGTGCTGCACCGGTCTCGTATCTCTCACAGAGGAGCTCCGGAAGCATAAAAGGGGGAGCGATGACAGTGAAGGACGAGAGAGGACCAGGCCTGGATTTATGTTATGTTTTTATTATGTTTGTGTGTGTGGCAGTCGTCTGTGAGGGACTGCCACCATTTTACTATCATCACAGCTGTTTGTCTTTTAATTAATCACCATGTGTATTTAAGTTCCTCTTGTACACTTTGGGTGCTTCTCAGTCCTCAAATTGATGCTTCCTCATTTCCTTGCTCCTCCGTCTTCCAGCTCATAACCCAGAAACCGATCAAACTTATCTCAATTATCTAATTGCACCGTGAGGAATGAGGAGGGAGAAAGCTTCCTGAGAAGTCAGGAGCGAGGACACACAGGTGTATCCTTCCCTTACGTCCTAATGGGGTAGAGCTAAGACACAAGGAAAGGAAGTGAGGAAATACACAATTTAAAAATGAGAAGCACCCTCGGTGTTTGTCCAGTCACCGTTTCATTTAATGTGTGTTGCCCTGCCTGTCTGCCAGCATTTTGGGATTGTTCTCATTAAACTTTGTGTTGGAACTCTATTCTTCATCTTCTTCAATTTGCCTGCAACCATGACAATCTCAGCTGTGCCCTCTACTGTACCGGTATGAATCTGCATTATCTTCAGCCTGAGGCTAATTCGTTTCACTTTTGGTGTGAAAGGGCCTTTACATTTGTCAAAAATAGAACTTTAGTTTTGTTGTTGTTATAAAACAAATGAAGAAGAAAGCCCCGCTCATCTAGCCTAGTTTTGAAAGTCAAATCGTCCCCTTGGAATTATAAGGTTCTATCTGACATTTTTGTCAAAACTGAGTTATTCTCATATTCTTTTTCTGTGACAACTTGTTTACATTGTGATGTTTCTTTTTTTTTTTAAGTTGTGTACAGTTTGTGACTTTTTTTTTTTTTTTAGAAAACAAAAAGGTTCTATCTACAAAGTCAAACTCTAACTTAGTTCTATAAGGTTCTATCTTACCCCTTTTTCACCAAGGCAGTTTGAGTGCTGGTTCAGAGCCATGCAGAGCCAAGTTTCAAATCAGTTCTTTGTCTTTCGACACCCAAAGCACCAGCTCTGAACCAGGAAAAGTGGTTCGTAAGTAGCACCAAAACATTGCTGGTCTAGAAGTAAGAACCACTTGCGTCAGGGGCTTGGGGGCGGGGTTACTGTGATCAACAAGAAACTTGTGACCACCATTTTTGAAATGGCAGCTAATCATGCTAATAGCAGCTCGCGGTGCTTTGATGTCATGCGCCGATCGGTTTGCGAGAAGTCAATGCACCTCGAACAAGCTTGGTGTGTTTGTGTTTGGCGCTAAACCTTATGATCGACTAATTTATTTATGATCTTGTCAATGACAGCAGCCTAAATATCAGGGAATTACAGTCTTTTTGTGTGTTTTGCTGTAGCTATTGCTGAGGAGTTATTTTCATAGTTAGACATCATGCTCGTCAGCTGCACTATTAAGAGGATAGGTTGGGTTTTGTAGTCTATTTGCTTTATTCCAGTCACGTCATACGAGGGAATGTTATGTATATATTAGATTATGTTTTAACCTTGATCCATCCGGTGTACTTGTATTGAGCTGTATATAGCTATAAAGCTCTATGCTATGGCATACTGGATTAAAGCATGTAAACTACATTAAGATGAAATGTTAAATTTTACATTATTGGTAACAACTGAGTTGCTGCATAGTTGTATAAATAATTTAAATATTTTAAATGTGAAATATTTTTTTTAATATATAGTCAGTGAAACATTTTTCAATGTTTAGTAAACTTTGTGAAACAACTTTGCTGAAGCATTGTCTGTTTTCTTGCAGTTTTTTTTTTAAATGTCTTAAATTTTACAATATTAAGCCTTAAAGGTTAAATAGTCAACATTTTAATTGATGGGGTCTTAATTACAACAATAAACTTTAGCATGTTATTTCAGCCATACTGATGTCTAGAGAGAAAGCATTGTACATGTCCCACTTTCTGTGGAATAAAGTCCTGCTCAGATGTATTACAGTAGCTGCTTTCCAAACAAAAGGAAACTTAAACAGTTACTGCAAAAATGTGTTAAATTACCCACCATATTCCTACCTAAATTTAACATCTGCACTGGACAAAGTATTTAGCACTGCCTTTTATGCTTAACTTGAACAAGAAAAAAATATTCATTCTAAATAAAATATGAAATAAATGTCATAGAAAGCATTAAATTTAACTTTCTCATGCATGTCAACACATTGTTACAACACTAACTTCATTTTCTAAAACAAAGTATAAGTAAACTGTTTGTGTTTCTTGAAAATTATTGCTTCAAATTAATGTTTCGCATGATAGAACTTTATAAATTTTTTTAGAATTAGAAGGTTCTATCTGCGTTTGACCCGTTCCCAAAATCCCCATTTACAAATTTGAGAGGATTTTGATATTGTACAATTAGAATTAGGGTCTCTGTCATTTTCATGTATGAAAGAAACTTGTTTGCCATATAATTTTGTCTCCCTTTAATATATGTTTTAAACCAATTTAATACACAGTCGGAAAGACCTACTAGCTTTTCCAAACGATTGATTAAAATATCATGGTCAGTCGTATCAAATGCTGCACTTAAGTCTAAAAGAACAAGATTTGAGACCTTACCTTTATCTGAGTTTATTCTGAGGTCACTAATTATTTTTTGTAAGAGCAGTTTCAGTGCTATGGTATGCTCTAAGGCTAGATTGAAATTTCTCCATAATGTGATTTTCTTCAAGAAAGGAGTTTATTTGTGCTGCAACTACTTTTTCAAGTATTTTACTCATAAATGGGAGATTGGATATAGGTCTATAATTAGCCAATTAAGTTAAGTTGAAGTATCTTTTCCAAGTATAATTTAGAAAGTATACTAAAATCAGTGTACTAGTAGTATACCTATAAGTGTACTCTTTCAATAGTTCTTGGGACTAAATTGGCTCACTTTTTGAGTACTAGTTTACAAATTATAATGCTTTACAAATAATATGCTTTGAAATAAAATAATTTGAAAAAATATGCTTTAAAAGAATACTCAAGTATGAACTGAATGTAATGTTTTCAGACACTCAATTGCATGTTAATTGAAATTAAATTAAAATGCATAGTTTAAATGTATATTAAATGTATATTCTACCACGAGCTGTTCACATCCTCAGACTCGAATTTTTGCATTCCTATGTCAACACCATCAACACCGACATTAATCTGCAGCAGTCAAGTGGTACAGCTAGAGCTCTGTAAGTTGTTTACATTCATTATTATTATAATGTTGTGTGCTGTGAGACATGAGGTATTTTAACGCCGTCTTTTGTCTCGTGACACTTTGCAGACTCTGCTCTGCTGTGCGCATCCATGTGTTTTGGAGGAGGCGTGGCTTTGGAGACACTCTGAAGGGAGGGTGGAATCTAATGCTTTCAAAGCTAACTTGCTATTTCTAGCCTCTAAAATATATTTAATGTAATTTCTATTGAAATGTGAATGTATTTAATATATATGTAATTACATTCTCTTTAAGTGCACGTAAGTAGGCTTTTATTTAATTGATATATTAAAAATATACTTTTAAGATTTGAAGTACAAGTGCTGACAACACTTGGTTTCCTGGCAACTGGTTCTTTCTAAATGGGAACTGGCAGACTGCTCAGGAATAAGCCAGTCGTCTTTGAGCCGCACAATGCCAGCTGTATGGGAGGGGATCATCCGCATGTCTACCACGTATATAAGGTTCCCATACGATGCAGTTGACCAGCCAAATATTAAAATGCAATATGCAGAGATAGCCAGTTTTCCTAATCTAATCGGTGCGATCGACTGCACACACATTGCTTTAAAGGCGCCATCTGAAGAAGAATGTACATATGTGAATCGGATACATTTCCATTCAATAAATGTACAGATAATATTTGATGCACAAATGCGCCTAACAAATATTGTGGCAAGATGGCCTGGGTCAACCCATGATTCATACATCCTTACAAACAGCATGGTTGGGATGAGGCTCCAAGCTGGCAGGGTGCGCGATGGGTGGCTTCTTGGTGAGTGATGCATTTAAAGTTATGGTTCTATCTATCTATTTATTTATTTATTTTTTTTTGCATTTAATTATTCAACTGCCCATCAGGGGACTGCGGTTATCCACTAAAGACGTGGCTGTTAACCCCCCTCACCAACCCACAAACTGACCGAGAGCACAGATACAACGATGCCCATTCTCGCACTCGGTCAGTTGTAGAGTGGGCGATTGGGCAACTGAAATGTCGGTGGCGCTGCCTTGACAGGACCGGGGGGATGCTGTTATACCGCCCTGACACATTGTGACACATCGTGCTGGCCTGTGGTGTGCTGCACAATGTCGCGCACGGGCACGGCATACCACTTGGTAAAGTGGCGGCACCGGCAGTTGACCCCGACCCAGGACCAATGTATGTGCAGCCCAACCAACAAGCCATTCAGGCCCATCAACATGTGATTGCGACAATATAAATGGTAATCAGAGGCAAAGTTCATTTTTTGACCAGTTCCTTTAATGAGTGGCTTATGTCTGTGAGTACGTCAGTGATATTTTTCAGGTGACTGTTAATTTCTCAGATGGCCATAACGATTTGCTGTTGTGACTTCAGAACAGCATGCGTCAAGACGCGGCCAGACGGACTGGCCTCAGCACTGGGGGGAGCACTGGAAACGCCAGAAACACTGGAGACGCTGGACACAATGGGTCCTGGCTGCTCAGGAGGGGCGGACTCCGAGTGCGTGCCAGTGGACGTTCCTGCTGTTGCACCATGTAAGTCGAATAAACACAGGCACATGTTAACTGTGATTTGAGTCTGTTCCTTATTAATGGGTACACTCATTTGCCATAAATGCAATGGATACATAAAATCTCTGGTGTACTTTTTTCAGCTACATTGCATGCATTTGAAAATGTAATAGGTAAGCTGGTAAGCTATGTGTACCAAAGTTAAGCAAACAAATGAGAAATTAGTAACCTTCATGGCAGTCCTGTAGTAAATCCGAGTCTCCCACAGCAACAGATACTATTCCAGAGAGTAAAGTGTCACCCATAATAGAGGCAACTCTCTGCTCAAAGGGTGTAAGTTCATCGACCCCTGTACCACTGCCTGTTTTTACTACCGCATTGACGGCATCAGCCAAACTCTCCCACAAATTTTTTTTTAATTAATTAATTAAATTCCGGAGGACAAAGTTCCAAATAAAATATTTTTTCTCGTTTCTACCTCCGATAGTAGCACCTCCAATTCACTTTCCGTAAAGTTTCGTTTCTTGCTGCTTGCTTTTGCCAAAGTGGACTCATTACCATATTAAAATTGATTTAATTAAGGGAGGAGACTGGGTGGGGTGTTGTGCTCGTGCATGTGCGCTCAATTTTACGTTAATTGGGATGTACAAAGAGAATATGCATGGGATCCTTCCTACATCTGATTTTTGAAAATACATCTGATTTTTTTTGTGCGTACGCACATTTACAGCTTTGTCCGTCAGCAATGTTTTAGTATGAATTCAATGCAAGTCTTTGTACATGGGGCCCCAGGTCAGTTGTAAACAAGACGATTATCCTCAATTACTTTTATACTTCTCGCAGTCTAGACTTTCTCTTTATCACGGAAACTTGGCTTACACCAGGGGATTTGAGCCCGTTTTCTGAACTGGTACCAACTGACTGTACATTTTTAAACTCCCCTCGTTCTGTAGGTTGAGAGGGAGGACTGGCTTCTATTTTTAATCAGAACTATTGCTGTCGGATGTTAGCGACTGATGTTTATGTGAGTTTTGAACTTCAGTTATTTGTACTGGAACTGGATACTCCAGTGGCAATTTTTAGTCATTTATCGACCACCTAAACCACATAAGGGCTTTATTAATGAGTTTTCTTACTTTTTAGGGGGAAATTTTCCCAACTTTGATAGACTTTTAATCCTTGGGGATTTCAACATACATGTGTGTTGTACAGATAATTTGTTTGCCAAAGAATTTTCAAGCCTTATTGACTCTTTTGATTTGATTATGCTATCTCTGATCACAAGCCTATTAATTTTAGAGTCCCCACTTGTTTGAATATTACAAAACCCACTAAAGCAGTCCGCTGGTGTTGTAAGATTACACTGACAACTTACACTGAATTTCCTGCTGTTTTTAAGGAGGTGTCTCAATCATCTGATTTACTTGGTGATGATTTGAGTGGTGCGGATTATCTTAATTATTTCAATACTATCTCTGCAAACATTTAAACTCTTTGGCTCCCATATCAGCTAAACAATATAAACCAAAGTCTGAGCCTTGGCTCAATGATGATACCTGCACACTTCGTCAAGTCTGCAGGAGGGCCGAAAGAAGGTGGAAAAAAGACAATCTGCAAATCTCACATGAAATACTAAGGGACAGTTTCATACAATATCAGAAAGCGGTGAAAACAGCAAAGTCTAAGTATTTTTTAGATCTTACTGAAAAGAACCATCACAATCCAAGAGCACTTTTTTCCATTATAAATGATGCTGTTAATCCCTCTGTTGATCCCTTCCCTACAGAGACTCTGGCAATATGTGACAAATTTCTTAATTTTTTTATGGATAAGATAAAAAATGTATTTAGATACCACTTATAGTACATTTGAACCCATAGTTTACTATAAGTGTTAACGAAATATATTTTAATTAAATACAGAGATAGTATATTAAAAGCACATTTTAGTTCATATTTCATGGTGTCTCAAAATAGCACAGTTGAGTACACTTAGATGTTCTTAAGATTATCTTAAGATGTACTAAAGAACAATTTTTAGTATATTAAGTAAAAAATTGCGTGAATAATAGAGCACTTTACGTACATTATAGAAGTGTACTTTTTTTCACTTGGGAGGTTAAATATCTCTTCTTCTTCTTCTTCTTCTCATGATTCTTCTGTCCCTTCATTTTGCACTAACATCCTGAGTAAATTTGAACCTGTAACACTGCCTGCTTTACAAGATATTGTGGGCCAGCTTAAACCTTCTGGATCCCCCCCATGACTTTCTTCCACCAGTTTTTTAAGCAAGTTTTTGAGGTGATTGGACCTACTGTTAAAAATATTATGAAGAGCTGCCTTGAAACGGCTACGGTACCAGATGACATGAAGCATGCCATTGTCCATCCACTTCTTAAAAAACCAAATTTAGATCCGACAGTTCTGTCAATTTTTAGGCCAGTCTCAGATCTTTCTTTTATATCTAAAATTGTAGAGAAAATCGTGTTTCACCAACTACAGAGCTTTCTAAATAAAAAAGACAAATTTTTGAAGTGTTCCAATCAGGTTTTAGGAAATACCATTCCACAGAGACAGCACTGGTAAAAGTTTTAAATGATATTTTACTGATTCTCAACTCTGGCAAGTCTGTGATGTTAGTGCTGTTAGATTTGAGTGCAGCGTTTGACCACTCTGTTCTCATCTCACGTTTGGAACACTGGGTGGGAATTTGGGGAAATGCCCATAAATGGTTTAAATCCTAATTGAATAGTAGAAGGTTCTCTGTCAGCATTGGTGAATTTACTGGTGGATGCAGCTCCTCTTACATGTGGGGTCCCTCAAGGTTCTATTCTTCCTCCAATTTTATTCTACTTGTATATGCTCCCCCTGGGGTCAATTTTGAAGAAACATGGCATCTCCTTTCATTGTTACGCTGATGATACCCAAATCTATCTGCCCCTGGGATCAAATAACATTCAGATTCAGTTCAGATAGTGAATGTAAAGCAGATGTAAAGGACTGGATGTCCCTACATTTTCTCCACCTTAATGAAGACAAAAATGAGATTACAGTTTTTGAACCTTCAGAAGCTGCTAGCTCCCCTTTCTTAAATTTTGGACATTTGTCTTCATGAGTGAAAGCACTAGTGAAGAATTTGGGCGTGTTTTTTGATAATGCTCTCAAATTTGACAAATAGATTAATACAGTAGTCAAAACCATTTTTTTTCATCTTTGCATCCTAGTTATAGTTTATTGTATGTGGGTATTAACCAAGCATCTCTTAACAGTCTGCAGATGGTACAAAATGCAGCTGCTAGGCTCCTTACTGGTGTACGTAAACGAGAGCACATTAGTCCGGTTTTGTAATCCCTACATTGGCTCCCAATTCGCTACAGAATTGATTTTAAAGTTTTATTGTTGGTTTTTAAATCCTTAAATGAATCAGCTACTGTTTTATTTATTTATTTTATTTATTTATTATCCATTCACAATCCTGGAAGGTCTCTTAGGTCATCCAACAAGAGACTGTTAAATGTTCCTCAGGCTAGATTGAAATTGAGAGGAGGCCGTGCTTTTGCCATTGCTGCACTAAAACTCTGGAACAGCCTACCTGTTTCCATTAGAACTGCCTCTACACTGCACGATTTTAAAACAAAACCTGTCTTTTTTTCTGTGCTGTGTCTGGTCTGGTCTGTTCTGTGTTGTAATTTACATTGTATATGGTGCTAAATGTTGATGATACTTGATATAATGTACAGCACCTTGGTCAACAACTGTTGTTTTTAATGGTGCTATATAAATAAAGTTGAGTTGAGTTGAGCTGTATGAGTACGTCCAGCACCAGAAGGGCACATCTGGTTGGGTGTAAATGATATATTAAAGGAGGGTGAATGGACTGACCACACAGGCTCACCAATACACTTTAAGAACTGGGAATCAGAGATCACCCATCAGCCTGATGGAGGCCACAGCCAGAACTGTGCCATCCTGTCTAGCATGGCCAATGGGAAGTGGTTCGATAAGGACTGCCGTGGTGAAAAGGCGTCTGTCTGCCAGTTCAACATCATCAAAACTCTTAGTAGAGCTACATGCTATAGAATGATGCATGGTGAACATACAGTATATACAATACACAACCAAAAGTATGTGGACACTGCAATGTCCTTAGACTCTTAAAGGTGCAATAGGTGATTCTCTACAGAAACATTTTTGTTATACTGGTTGAAGGTCTCCTCATATCCTGATAGCAATCACTATGTTAAATGAATATATATCGTCTGTGGAAGGCGTTGGACCATAAAATGTTCATTTAATCATTATATTTGGTCGGAATGAAACAATACGATGTCCTACCTGCCTGTCAACGTGTTTTTCTATGCAGAGTTTATACAGACAGACCTCAGACCTCACGGAACACCGCAAACAAACAGCAGCCACCTTTTACAGTTCCAACCGAATCAAAACAACACGCTTATGCTGTGTTCATGTCATAACTACTGTAATTAAGAGATGGCAACCCATGACATTCTAAGCTGTTCATGTCCTCAGTGAATCAGGTTGATCTCTAAGGTCAGTTCAGGGCTGACAGGAAGTTTATAAACGACCTCTGTGGTTGTGTCGAGGCAGATAGGCAGTTCAGAAATGACCTCTATGGTTGGGTCCAGGCAGACATGCAGTTCAGGAACAACCTCTGGGGTCGTGTCGGTGCAAACAGGAAACTTGGCACAACTTCCATGGTCATGTCAGGGCAGACAGGAAACTTAAGGGCGACCACCATGGTCGCATCAGGGCAGACAAGAAACTCTGGGGCGACATCTGTGGTCGCATCAGGGCAGACAAGAAGCTCAAGGACGATCTCCGTGGTCGCATCAGGGCAGAGAAGAAATTCTGGGGAAGGAGTGGGCTCTGATGTGGGCTCCTGGGCTGAAGCAGCTCTGGAGCAAACTCACTGGCTAGAGTGGGTTCTGGAGCGGAGTGGGTTAAAGAGCAGTGTGTGGCCCAAACATACAAAATGGCCATTACCTTAACGGAGTGCAGCTGACAGTGGGACCACCTCTGAAACCCCCAGACTTGACACCACCGCCAAGGCGCCAGATGCTCACACCGACGTCAGCAGTGTGTCCTCCAAGCTGGAAGCCAGTCTCAAACGCCTAGGGACTGCCTTAATGGCTTTATGTGCAACCAGGAAAACTGACATGGCGTCCATGATGGCTGGAGACTCTGGCGTAGTATCCGTGTGAGATTCTGGTGTGGCAGCCATGTTGGCTGGAGGCTTTGGCGTGGTGGCCATGTTGTGAAAAGGCTCTGATGTCGGAACCACAGGGCTGGAAGGTGCTGAAAACACAGGACTAGCGACCATTAGAACCGGACCTGCTGGAAACCATGGTGGGCCAAGCTCGAAGGCCACCAGAGCATGGTATGTACTGCCCCCTCCAAAAAAATGTTCAGGGGAAACGTCCTCCTCAACCTCCCCAACTGTGAACCTCCCCGGGAGCGATGATTTAATGGGTTCGTTCAGCCCATAGCAAAAAATGTCCTTCAGTGCAATTTCATCAAATAATCTTTGGAATGACAACTCACAAAACCACTGGACGTATTCCTCAATTGATAAGTTCTTTGTCACAGTCACCAGCTAGTGTGCCCAGGACAACCACCAGAGGGCACTCTTCCCTGATCATTGCCATTTAGAGCAGAGTCAACAATTATAATCTAAAGAATCTTTTCCACTATAAAGAACCTTTTGTGGAATGGAAAGATTCCATGGATGTTAAAGGTTCTTCATGGAGCCATCAATGCCAATGGAGAACCTTTATTTTCAAGAGTTTAGAAGAACCATTTTGGGTCCCACCAAGAACCTTTCAGTGCACATTTCTTAAAAGAAACATTTTTTTAACTTAGTGTGAAGAATATTTTAATAATCTAAAAAACCTTTTTTTTTTTCTACAATGGAAATGTTCCACAGATGTTAAAGGTTCTTCATGGAACCATCAATGCCAATAAAAAACATTTATTTTTAAGTGTAAACAGTAGAATGTGTAGCAAAAAGAACTTATTGGATCTTTATTATAATTATCATCATAGTTCTATTTACAAGTATGTTGTCACAGTTCCCTCTGTTCCTGGACTCCACTTCCCATCATCCTCTTTGTTTCATCACCTGCACTCACTTCCTCGTCATCTCCCCATCATCACGGATTGCCTGCACCTGTTCCTGTTCACTCCCTTGTAGCGAATCTGTACAGGTATTTAATTAATTTATGGGTGAAATATATGAATATAATAAATCATAAAGCTTTATGATTAATTATAATACATATACCGACCCGAGAGGGAATTATACATATATTGTGAATTAATTACAACGAATTATAATCAGTCACATATATGATTAGTTCTGGTTTGATAATAATTTAGAGAAACTATTAGTTTGTCCAGCAAACTGTTAGCTCTTCATAGCCGATTATAAAAGGAAGGTTTTTCTCTGGCCACGAGAAAGACTTCCTATTCTAGCATCAATGCGTAAAGCAAGGATACTGGATCGAAACGTTAAAGTGACCTGGGTTTGTTGCATGAGCAAAAAGGACAATCGAGCATGAATATAATGTATTTAATATATGAAACTACGGATACAGAGACTATACTA
Organism: Ctenopharyngodon idella; assembly: GCF_019924925.1. NCBI lineage: Eukaryota > Metazoa > Chordata > Actinopteri > Cypriniformes > Xenocyprididae > Ctenopharyngodon > Ctenopharyngodon idella. Next base: position 3,597,730 of record NC_067235.1, on the reverse strand, counting down.
CTAGACATACACAAACAATACACATATATAGAAAACGAAAGTAAAGTCAAGAAAACAGAGGTGATCAAAGGAATGGCAACTTACTAACAGTTAAAACCTTTGAGAGCCAGCAAGGAAACTCAGCTTACACATCGAGCTTAAAACGCTTTGGAAAGAATGGTTCTATACTTGCATAGGTTCAGGTGCTGTGGTCGTTTCGTGTTTCTGCAGGAGTTTCGGTGCGTGCGGCTGAAGCGATTGGTCCTTTTCCGAGAAGGTGTTCTTCGGCGGGATTTTCAAACACGGGTTTAACTTAAGAGTAAGATAACCGGAAAAGAAAGAAAAAGAGTCCGTCTCCTAGGTGATGAAGAGTGAAGACTTAGGGCGACGGATGAAGAGGGTTTGACAAAGAAACTTGTTGCCAAAAGATGGTCGTCCCGAAGAGAGGGGGCGCGTGATGGAAGCGCGGTCGCCGAGACGTCCGGGACAGACGTGTGTTAAATGGCGAGAGACAATCGAGAGACAATTGAGAGATGCGTGTCATTGTGTTTTAAGGACAACAGGTCAGAACGCCTCCTGGGATACATCAGCCAATGATGAGGGTGCGATTTTGGCGGGCAAACTCTTTCTTTGTCTCCATTTATGACCTAATTTACATGGTTTATGAAGTGTCCGATCTGAGTACATTTTCTTCAAAGTACCATTGAAAATAGAAAAATGCATTTTACAGTCATGTGACATACATTTTCAATTAGAGCATAACGAAAGCTTTACAATGAGACCAAACTTGTCAGATGGCAAAGACATAAAAGGTGAGATACAGTTTATACTTGAGTTTTATCGTTTAGAAGAAAACTAATACAACTAGAGTCATAGCTAAGCTTATATACTAGAGATAAATACATGCACCTTTAAATACAGCGACGGGTACATATTGGCACAGTCATATTTGGAGGATAAATGTACATTCACAATCTCCATGCGTGTTTGTGAGTGTCTGTATGTGTGTGTGTATTGGGGTTGTGGCCAGTGTCTGTGACCATATGTCCTTTAGTCCCACCAGGGTGACTCTTTGAAGTCTCTGGAGCTGGTGAGAATGTGTTCTGTTTTTCTTTACTGGGGTAACAAAGGTGCCAATGGGGCAATTGGTCCCGGACTTGCCGGAGCCGATTCGTGATTTACATGCACAGTTCAGGAGGCTAAAAGCATTCTGAAATGTCCAAAGTTGATTGACTAGCCGGATCTATCCAGACGCTACACCCTTTATAATGGACTCACTCCCTTCACTCCTTGTCTGGTCTTATTGTTGTGTAATGGTTGTTTCTCTTCTTCGTATGAATAAAATACCCTGTTTTGTGGATATCCGTATACGCCAGATCTCTACTGCAACCACGTCGTAACAGAAGACCAGACCCCACCGTTGGACTTCCACAAGTTTTAACATGGGTATTTTCCTCGTTCCCGTGCCCTCAAGAAATCACCAGCGGAAGCTCTCAGTGGAGGACCTTCTCTGGGCTCTCAGGCAGGACGGCCGCCCGCTGGAGAAGTATGTGGAGGAATTCGCTGAGCTATCTTGCAGGGTGAGCTGGCCAGATGCCATTCTTAACTCCTGTTTTCTGAGGGGTTTGGATAAGGATACAATTCGCTATATTGAACCTGAATGCCTCTTTTCCCTAGTCGAGTCTATTAATCTGATTCTCTTTCTGAATGGTTCCGAGTTCGAAATTGAAGAGGTTCAAATGAAATCGTATTCTCCTCGTCCAGTCCTCTCAGAAATACAGGCGGCCTGGCCAGTTCATCAGCCGCCGATTTCCTCCACCTACCGCTCCAGTGAGCTTTCCCCGGTGGTCCTGTCTGACCCCAAACCCAAGCCGCCTAAAAAGAGAGCCACCGCGAGGCCCGGACGGCCCAAGAAGACGGCTGCTGCCTCACCAGAGCCTCTAGTGGAGCCTGCCTCTAAACCTGATCCCTCACCTAATGTGGACGAATGGCTCATAGACTTTTAGGCGGAACCAGCGGTTCCAACCTCCCACGAGCCCGCTCCAGCCTTCGGCGAGCCCGCTCCAGCCTTCGGCGAGCCCGCTCCAGCAGCCGACGAGCCCGCTCCAGCAGTCTGCAAACTCGTCTCTCCGGCCTTCGACGGGCCCTCTCCGGCCTTCGAGCCCTCTCCAACCCTCCATTGAGTTCCTGCCCATGTCCCTTCCTAACATCTCTGAAACCCCCAAGAAAATTTTTTGGGGGGGCCAGGTACCCGTCATGGCTGCCTGAACTCCTAGACCCGCCCTGGAGACCTCCGTTCCCATCCGCTCCTCTCCCTGCACCTGCGTGAAGGTCTCCAGGGCGCCCACCCCCCCCTCCCCGGTTGTTCCATCTATGGCGCGAGGCCGCGCCTACCGGGAGGGGGAGGTACTGTCACAGTTCCCTCTGTTCCTGGACTCCACTTCCCATCATCCTCCTTGTTTCATCACCTGCACTCACTTCCTCGTCATCTCCCCATCATCACGGATTGCCTGCACCTGTTCCTGTTCATCTGCACTCCCTTTATAATGGACTCACTCCCTTCACTCCTTAGCTGTGTCCCAATTCAGGGGCTGCGCACTTTGGAGTGCATGAAAGGGGTGGGACTTTGCAGTGGAGGGTTGCCAGGTCTGCGCAACAAAACCATCCCAAAAGTAGTGTAATCGCAGCACAAGTGTAAAAGTATCCCAATTCCAGACATGGCAACAATGAGCCGAGCGTCGTTACATGGTTAGCGGCTGTGTGACAGACAGCTGACAGTTGATGTTTGTGTGTGCATTTTAAAGTTTTATGACTTTCTATTGGGTATTGACATGCTTCACTGCCGGCGACGACAGGACACCGGACCAAAATATGTATGGTTAAACTATGTAGCAATTAGTTAACCTTGTTTGTTTTTTATGTTAAATGAAATGTTAACTGTGTCAGTTGTTTTAACTAAAAGAAACTTGCACTGACATATCTTAAAATATACCTGCTGAGCATGACCATTTGTAACAGGCAAGAATTTTAAAGCTATGATGACCAAGACAAAATTTGAGTGGACCATAGATCTGTTTTGTATGTTTTGTGTTCAAATATTTTATGGTTTGATTTGAGTATGTGAGTTAATTTATTTTACTCTTTCCCCTTTCTGAAAATATATTACATGGCAGCCGTCGATTGAGTCAGGCCTGCAAACCTGTTGGTAGATACGCAGTGGACAGTGGAAATATGCACTCGTCCCAGTTGATGTCCCACCGGCAGAGAGGCCTTACCAGGGTCTCTGAAGCCCATCCAGGTCCAGCAGCTCCACCAGGGTCTCCCTGCTCAGCTGAATGAAAGTGTACACAAATATGTTTTGTTCTGTTTTATATACTGTTAATTAAATATGTTATGTTGTTTTGTTGTAAATAGTTGTAAAGGTACTTTATGTAATGTAGCTATGTATTTTAATGTAAAAACATTTAATTTACATGATGAAAAAATTATTGTATATGTATAATGTTTCATGTAAAATTATAAGTTGCATAAAAGAAATAAACAATGAACAGAACAATTCTCTTTTATTTACACATGTGAGCATATGTAAAAATAAACAAATAAATAAATAAAAATAAATAATTAACAGAAATTACTCTGGTAATTTACAAATAAATTACATTACAAATATAATGTATACAACTTATGAATTTCTTTTTTAACTTACATACACACAAACTTCAGCTGTCAGCTGTCTGTCACACAGCCGCTAGCCATGTAACGACGCTCGGTTCATCGTTGCCATGTCTTGGATCCGGATACTTTTACACGTGTGCTGCGATTACACTACTTTTGGGATGGTTTTGTTGCGCAGACCTGGCAACCCTCCACTCCAAAGCCCCACCCCTTTCATGCACTCCGAAGTGCACAGCCCCTGAATTGGGACACAGCTAAAGAATCAGCGATCAGTGCAGAATGAAGAGAAACACTTTCAAGAAGGATTTTTGAGACATTTGTTTCTGAACAGACAGCAGATCGTTGTGATTAAAACCGTCGTTCAGAAAGTGAAAGTAAAGTTTATATTGCTGGAGCTCAAACAGTGAAAATGGCTTCACTAAATGTTTCTGCTGAAGAACTTGCTTGTCCCGTGTGCTGTGAAATCTTCCAGGCTCCTGTTCTTTTATCATGTAGTCACAGTGTCTGTAAAGAGTGTCTTCAACAGTTCTGGAGAATCAGAAAAACTCAGGAGTGTCCTGTCTGCAGGAGAAGATCCTCAGGTGATCACCCTCCTCTTAATCTTGTGTTAAAAAACTTGTGTGAGTTGGTCCTGACGGAGAGAAATGAGACGAGTTCATCAGGATCTGAGGAGATCTGCAGTTTACACAGTGAGAAACTCAAACTCTTCTGTCTGGAGGACAAACAGCCTTTGTGTTTAGTGTGCAGAGATTCACAGAAACACGTCAGTCACACATTCAGACCCATCTGTGAAGTTGTTTCATCATATAAGGTAAGAGAAATGACTCTTGTTTCACATGTAATTGAAAGTGACATGAGGGCCAAGTAGGGAGTAGAAGAGTAGTGAGTAGTGAACACACACTACAAACCGATTCACTGTGGCGCACGGGGAGTGATTGGGGGTTTAATGTCTTGCTCAAGAGGCCTCATTTATAAAGCGTGCGTACGCACAGATTTGATCTAGAATGTGCATATGCATAAATCCACGCCAACGCTCATATTTATAAATTCATCTTTGACGTGGAAAAGTGCTTAGTGCCACATCAGGGTCTGAACAGACATACGCACTTTTCCTTGTCAGATTACTGCAGGTTTTTGGAAATCTAAGCTATTTTTGCAGCTCGCCATACTAAATTAAAGGATTTGGACGATGACTGGTGATTTTTTTTATCCGTCGTATATAAGGCCCAAGGGCACCTCAATAATTTCCTACCGGTATTGAGAATCGACCCCCCCTTTAACTGCTGCTAATACATTTATACATTTTCACGCAGGTACAGATAATATCAGATAACCTTTTTGTTTTGCTTTAATAAATAACATTGTCTTTTACAAACTGTACTTTGTGTTTTCTCAGGCTGCCTTTGTTTTAATTTCTGAATCAATTTAGTATCATATGTACATAAAAACAGAAGAAATCAGGATGAGGGCAAATACTTTTTCACAGCATAATATGATCATATCACTGTATTCTCTTCTTCTCTTCACTGTAATCTGGTGTTTTATGTGTTTTTGTTCAATTCTAGGAGGAGCTCAATACAGCACTGAAGTCCTTACAAGAGAAACTTCAACACAAGAAAAACATTAAAGGAGAGTTTGAGAAAACAGTTCAACACATCGAGGTGAGGAAACAGAATCGAGAGTCATTTTCATTACAGCTGTAGGATCATTATATACAGTTATGATCTGATATATTTAATATAATGGATGTGAAGTGTTGATGTGTGTCGATTGAAATTAATGTGATTTGATTTCAGTCTCAAGCTGAGCACACAGAGCGTCAGATTAAACAGCAGTTTGAGAAGCTTCATCAGTTTCTCAGAGATGAAGAAGAAGCTACAATCACTGCACTGAGGGAGGAAGAGGAGCAGAAGAAGCAGATGATGAAGGAGAAGCTGGAGGAGATGAACAGACACATCTCAGCTCTTTCACACACAATCAAAGACACGGAGGAGATGATGAAAGCCAATGACGTCTGCTTTCTGAAGGTCTGATTTCAGATCATTGGTTGATCATTGGTTCATTGATTGAGTTCTTGATGATAAATGGTGTGTTTGTTCTGCAGGAGTTTCCAGTCTCAAAGGAAAGGTGAGTGATCTGCTCCTGTCTCTGGTCTCTCTGGTTCTGATCCAAAGCCACTGCAGTTCTGACTCCTGAATGTTCTTCCAGAGTCCAGATCTCACAGCCGGATCCACAGATGGCTTCTGGAGCTTTGATTCATGTGCCGCGTTACTTGGGCAACCTTCCTTTCAGAGTCTGGAAGAAGATGCAGGACATCGTCCAAAACAGTGAGTCTGACTGAGCTCTCACACAGACACTGGAAATGATGGATGGGTGGAGAGAGAAAGGTGCTTCATGACACAAACTGATAGATAGATAGATTAGAAATATTATATATAATGTCAGTTTAACTGAGTCTGTCTGTTTAGATTTGAATTTTTGTCAGTTGGAGTTTGAACAGTTTTGGATCATTTGATCATTCTGTCAATGACAGTCTGTGGGATTTTTCAGAGTTTTGATCGTCATTTTTAGGAAAACTGTAAGTCTGATCAGTTATAAACGATAAAGAACCAGAGTCAGAACAGACTGAAGATCTGAGCCGAGTTTGGTGGTTGTTAGGAGGAGTTACAGTTAGAAGATTTACTCTCATAATAATAATATTAACTAAAATGTACATTTCCTGAAGAAAATGTGAGTGGAGCTTGCAGTGGCAAAACTCGGCATTCATTACTAGGGTGTTTCTAGGCAGTTGCTAGGGTGTTCTGGGTGGATAGTATGATGTTGCTCGGCAATTGCTAAGGTGTTCTGGGTGGTTGCTAAGGTGTTACTAGGCAGTTTCTAGGACATCGTGGGTGGTTGCTAGAAAGTTGCTAAGGTGCCCTGGCTGGTTGCTAGGGTGTTGTTGATGGTTTTGAGGGTGTTATGAGTTGTTGCTAGGGTGTTCTGGGCAGTTGCTAGACAGTTGTTAAGGTATTCTAGGTGGTTGCTAGGTGTTTGCTAGGGTGTCACAGATGGTTACTATGGAGTTTTTATAGAGTTCTTAACATGTTTTCAGCCTGATTTAACACTTAGCTAATCACTATTAGCATGTAGCTATTCACTGCTAGCATGTTTCGCATGTTGGAAGTTCAGTTTGCTAGCATGAGTCAAAAGAGCCAAACCTCATGTCTCTACGATGTTCTGATGCAGAGATATAGGTCTTGCAGAATAGTCGCTAGGGTACTTTGTGTGGTTGCTAGGGAGTGGCTTGGCAGTTGCCAATCATGATACTTCGAAGTCTGCTTGAATGATATAACCCCCATGCTTCTGACTTTCAGATTTGAAGATATCCCTCTTTGGGTTTCGGTTGCTAGGGTGCTCGACAATGGTTGCTAGGGCTTGGCTAGGAAGTGTTGAATGTGATTCATGATTGGCTGTTCTCTGTCCCGAGTCAAACAAAACCACCCTCATGTTTCTATGACACTTCTATCCAAAGATATTCCCTTTTGATCTCTTTGAGTGGAAGTCTATGGAACTTTGTTGCTAGGGTGATCTAAATGGTTGCTAGGGTGTGGCTTGATAGCTTCATGATGATCCTGAGACACTGATTGGTTGCCTGAGTAAAATGAGCCCGCCCCCATATCTCTGTGACACTGATCCAGAGTTATGTTCAATACAAAATCCCTAATATAAATATAATGATATAATACATAAATAATAATCCACAGAACAGTGATAGTGTGCTTCAGCTTTCAGACCAACAGTTAGTGAAACACAACAGACAGTGAGAATAAACTGATTTAAATCAACACAGACTATAAGAGCCGATAAAATGAAGATGATCAGATGCTGCTGAAGATCAGACTCACACTTACAGCTTTTCATCTACAGCATAAATCTCAACAGATCTCATTGATTTATTGTTATTTTAATTGATGGACACAAATGTCTGAATCACACATTTAATGTTTGTAGTTGATGATAAAATGAGTGTGAAACTAATAACAGCACTGACAGTGATCAGAGGAACATGTCTGATGTGTTTGATCAACAGGACGAGTGTCATAAATCATAATAATCTGTGTTGGTTCACTCTTGATCATTATATGAACATCAGAATAACAGCATCTGTTGATTGTGTCTCATCAGCTCCTGTGATTCTGGATCCAAACACTGCAGATCCACGTCTCGTCCTGTCTGATGATCTGACCAGTGTGAGAAACAGCGGGAACAGACAACCTCTTCCTGATAATCCAGAGAGATTTGACTGTTATGAGTGTGTTCTGGGTTCAGAGGGTTTTAACTCAGGAACACACTGCTGGGATGTGGAGGTTAAAGAGAGTCAGTGGTGGACTCTTGGAGTAACTACAGCATCAATCAAGAGGAAGGGAGATGTTTTCTTCAGCACTGATGTCTGGTGTGTGTCGTACAGATGGACTCCAGGTTCTAGTTTTCGTGTCAATCAGAAGCTTGATCATGTGAGAGTGAATCTGGACTATGACAGAGGAACGGTTTCATTTTCTGATCCTGTAACTAACACACATCTACACACATTCACAACCACCTTCACTCACACACTCTTTCCATTCTTCTGCTCTTCCTCTCTGAGGATCTTACCGGTCAATAGTCAGTAATCGTTACTCCTGTAGGTCTGGATCTTCCTGCTTTTGTCATGTTTCCAATATTTAATCCAGATCACATGAGTAAGAGTGCTGTTAAACTGAATATCAGTACGGTGGCTGTGATTGGCCTGTGATGATCACATGACTGATATCAGCAACACTCACACTCTCATATTTCATAAAACAAATCAATAAACAACAAGTTTATTTAATTAGAGTTTAGAAGAAAAAGCACTTTACACAATAAGAACAAATTTTGAGACCATTGTAGGATAATGACCTGATTATTTTTAGTGAAGTTCGTCAATTTGCTAATTTTCACATAATTATATTTTTTTTTTCTAGAAACTGAACCTGAAAAGTCAATGTTTCTGTGATTCACTGACAAAGACAGTTTCAGAACAGAATTTGATGATCTCTAGTTTTAAAAGTTTTGAACTACAGCATCATTCAGACACACAGACATTGAGAATCAGCGCATGAATCTCAACAATGACAATCAAAAGCTTCATGCCGCAGAGCATGCTGGGAGTTTTGTATGCTGGCACCCAGCATGCATTGCAGCATTAAGTTTTTGATTGTCACCATTTCTGATGTGTGAATGATGCAGTACCTCTGAAAGTGTTATGTGATGTCATAATCATCATGATTGTCTGATTCGCTGATCTCATTCTGTCTATAAATCACAGTCTTTCTTTGGTGTCAAATAGTTCCTGTCAGATCACATCTAACAATCATTACAGGTAGTAAGTCATATACTTACTGCTTAATTTAGTTCTTACAACATAGTGTGGAGCTGCTTGACATTCTTCTTTAGGTAGATGTTTATTAAGATTAAAAGTGTGTAACACTCCAGTTAGTATGCCAGGAGGGTACACTAAATAAGGGGAACGATTGTGCCACTTAAACAACACAAAACAAAAAAAATAAAACAGGAGACAAATGTCATCAATAAACCCAAGTGTATTTACAGTTCAATCCGTGTACACACAAAAACCACGTTAAACATCCAAGGTGAAAAATGTATGTAAATATGTGTGTGTGTGTGTGTGTGTGAGAAAGTCTCTAGAGTCCAGCACGTAAAAGTTTATATAGGATCAGTCTCACCGGGGAAAATACCAAGTCCGAGAGCGGTATCCTTCAGGAGATGTCCAACTGTTTAAAGTCCTCTGGAGCGAGTATTCCGTGCAAAAACAAAACAATATACTCCACAAGAGACGGCGCAAAATCAGCACTCCAAAAACAGTCAGGATCCGAAGCAGATGGGAAAAAAAATGTGTATATATTTGAATGAAAAAGACGCGCTGTCAAACGCTGGAGTGCCGGTTCCTTATATAGGAAAAAACATTGTAAACATCCCGCTGAGATGACGTAACGTCACGTGACGACGGAGCGCGAAGAGAATCTCGCGGGAGCACAAATCGGGGTCAAACACAGACAACACATAAGGGAGAAAATAGTACACAGAAGAAAGCTATTAACATATAATAGTCAATGCATTATTATTGACAATTGAAACTATAATTAGGCTTTCCCTTATGTGGCAACGCTACATAAATCCCTCCCCCCAGCCTGCGGCGTTGGAGGAGAGCGTCCATACCAGCGCTTCAGGTTAACCACATTTACATTTTCAGTTTTAAGTGGGTCTCCCCAACGAAACTGTGTAATTTATTGGCCCTATTTTTTTGATTATTTCAGCTGGTCCCTCCCACTTGGGCGCTAGCTTAGCAAAATATTTGTTCGAGGCTGATGAAAGTGGATGTGTTCTCATCCAGACTAGATCTCCCAAGTGAAACTGCGCATCTTTCCTTCGGGTATTGTAGTATCTAGCTTGTCTGGCTTGCTGCACTTTCGTTCTAGACTTTACCTCCTCTGCCATGATGTTCTGTCTCTCCAGGAGATGATATGAGGCTTGATCTGGTGCAAGTGGTCTGAAGATTGATCTCTCCAAAGGCCCGTGAAGCTGCCTGCCCAGCATCAACTCTGCTGGAGTTTTGCCAGTGGTCTCCTGGTAAGCTGTATTAATGGCAAAACGAAATTCAGATAACCACTGGTCCCATGTTTGATGGTTTTGTCCCAAATATGACGCAATCATAGTTTTTAATGTCCGGTTTATTCTTTCGGTCAGGTTTGTTTGAGGATGACAACTGGTAGCGAGTTTTTAGGTAGTGCCCCAGGTCTTGCAGAGCTCGGCCAGAACATTGGAGGTAAATTGTGCTCCACGGTCAGATATAATGTATTTTGGTACCCCCCAGCGGGTAAAGATCTCATCCTTGAGAATTCTGACAATTTTCTGTGTCTTGCCATCTCTGAGAGGGAACATTTCCACCCATTTTGTGTAGTAATCAACTACCACAAGGAGGTAAGAGTTTTGTGTTTTACTAAGAGGAAATTGGACCCATCAAATCCATTCCCAAAGTGTGCCCTGGTTCCATCACCTGCGTGTTTTGTAGAAACCCACTAGGTTTTTTTCGTCATGCTTGTATTTTTGACAGGTGTCGCAGCCCTTGACGTATTGCCAGACGTCTTTGCGGATACTTGGCCACGATGCCACCTCCAAAAGCCTCAACAGAGTTTTTAACAGGCCAAGATGTCCCCCCAGAGGGTTATCATGAAAGTAATGGAGGAAAGTGGGTATTAATGCCTGAGGTACGACCACTTGAAACTTGTCTCCATTATTTCTGACAGGTACTCGGCGATACAATACCCACTGGTGGTCCTCGAAGGTAATGTGCTGGCCTTGAACTTTCCTGATTTTTTTTTGATCTGATTGCAGGTGAGATATGGTAGTGTCATTCTTCTGGGCTTGAGATATTTCATCTAGTGTATTAGGAATGTCTGATGCATGCCTAGATGTTATGGGTAAGCAGTGCACATGGTCTGGCTCACAGGCACGAGATAATGCATCTGGACCTAGATTGAGGCACCCCTTTCTGTGATGCACCTGGAAGTGGAATTGTTGCAGCCTAAGAGTCCAGCGGGTCAGACGAGAGGAGGTTTTGGGACTATTGAAGGCCCAAGCTAGAGCTGCATGGCCATCAGGTTTGGGGACTAGCACCACCGGTGATGACCATGGAGAAAAGGAGGGTTCAATGATGTGGTCTCGGAGCATCTGATCTACTTGGTCTTCAATGATCTTCCTTTTGAAGGGTGAGACTCTATATGCTCTGGACTTAATCGGTACCTCATCAGACAAGATGATTTTATGTTGTTCTACCGATGTCTTCCCCAAGACATCTGAGGTGGTGCATGGCCAGGTAGCCATCAGCTTCCGCAACTCCTCCTGATTGTCAGAGTCCCAGCATGGAACAACCTCCGTGTTCAGGGTAGTGAGTGGTGGTTGCCAGGTTGGAGGTAAGGCGCAGTAGAGAGTCACAGCAACAGGGTGGAGAGTGTTTTCGCCAGTCGTTGTCAGCCCCGGAGTAATGGAAGATGTCAAGAAAGGGTAGTATGTATAGCCTTTCTCTGTTTTTAGGCCATATCTTCCTTCGCCCACATCCAGAAGGGCTTCAGCGGCTCTCAGGAAGTCCAAGCCAGCAATCAGGGGAAATGCGAGGTGGGCTCCCTTCATTATATAAGTGTCCACACTGCAGACTTTATCATGCCACTTGTAACTAATTGAGCTTTGGTTTATTGCCAGGTGAACCTTCCCATCAGCCATGATGAATCTTTGTTGGGAGTTTGGAGGGAGTGATGAAGCAGCGCTACCCAACTGTCTCCACAGGTTTTCCTGCATGAGGGTGTAGGTGCTACCTGTGTCCAATACGGCCTTAACTTCTTTGCCTTTTACTGTTACAGGAACCAAGAGGAGTGATGTCAGTGAGTGAGGTTGTGCGATCGATAATCCAGCCAGGTTTTTGGAGGTACTGCGTTCCACAGATTTTTTTTATTGGCTTTTCCTTTGCTGTTTTGACCACCAACTTTCTGCCAATAATCTTTTGCCCCCATATAGTTTTTTTTTTTCCACCATAGATCCAACTTTCACCAGCTGTTCCACTGTTTTCACAGTCCCCCTCAAACAGCCCGCGACCCTGGGGTTAATGTTGATGAGGATGCGGCTCACCATCTCGTCCTCCGCCATATCAGGCTTCCATTTGAGGCAGAGGGCCTGATAATCATAGGCAAAATCTCTCAGGCGTTGACGCAGGCTACTGGACCAAAGACCTCAGCTTATCCTCCACCTCTGTGAGGTAGTCATCTGGAAGAAAAGCCGCCATAAATGCCTTTTTGAAAGACTGCCAATCTGTTACCTTACTCTTCTCTGCTTTCCACTAGCTGAGAGCAGGCCCTTTCAGGACCATGTTCAGGGTTCCGTAGAGCTCCCCACTGGGAAGGGGCCTGATGTCCAAGTAGTTCTCGCATTGTTTGATGAAGTTGAGCACATCCGATGTCTCGCAGGAGTCACCAAAGGTGGGAAACTCCAACCGAATAGGGTGCTGAGTGCAGAAAAAAAATGTACTTGGAACAGCTGGAGGATTAAGCACATTGGTTAGTGGTGTAGACACAGGGGAGACCTCATATGTTGCATTGGCAGATTTTGGTAGTGGTACTCTAACTCTAGGGGCTGGCACTGGGGTTACGGGAGCGTGAACCGAGGAAATAGAGTGAGCTTGAGTATAAGAGTGTAATCTGGAGAGAGAAGGGGTACTAGTTAGTCGTAGCTTCTTCATTTGACGTTCCCACTTTTCATCTCTCCTCAGCAAACAGTCCACCACAGCCCTCTCCAACTTCTCCAAGCAGTTACGAAAAGAGTCCTCTAAGTCTGCTAAGCTAGCGTCCACAGCATCCCTGAAACTGGACTCCTGATTGAGGGTGCTTTCTACAGACTGTTTAAACTCATGCTCAAATGTTTGTACCTTAGTATTAAGGGCCAGTAAATCCACCTTGACTTGAGCTATGTCTGTTTGCATTGTTTGTACCATATTCACATTCATTACACAGCTTTCATCATTAGCATCATCATCATCGCCATCAGTTTCTCCATCATCATCTGAAATATACAGTGAGCTTGGCATAGATGTTATTTCAGCAGTTGGATTGCGTCTGGTAACAAACGGGCCTGCAGTGAAATCTGCATTGGGTGTTTCAGAACTACTCCTAGCTTCAGTTACATTATCATTGTTGTCAGTATTCACAATTGCATCTTGTTCTTGGGTATTTACATCTGTGTTCTCCATATTTTAAAAATATGTAAAACAAAATTACACACAAAAAAGAACGTCCCCGTACGGGCCACCAATATGTAACACTCCAGTTAGTATGCCAGGAGGATACACTAAATAAGGGGAACGATTGTGCCACTTAAACAACACAAAACAAAAAAAATAAAACAGGAGACAAATGTCATCAATAAACCCAAGTGTATTTACAGTTCAATCCGTGTACACACAAAAACCACGTTAAACATCCAAGGTGAAAAATGTATGTAAATGTATGTATATGTGTGTGTGTGTGTGAGAAAGTCTGTAGAGTCCAGCGCGTAAAAGTTTATATAGGATCAGTCTCACCAGGAAAAATAGCAAGTCCGAAGCTGTGTCCCAATTCAGGGGCTACGGACTTCGGAGTGCATGAAAGGGGTGGGGCTTTGGAGTGGAGGGTTGCCAGGTCTGCACAACAAAACCATCCCAAAAGTAGTGTAATCACAGCACAAGTGTAAAAGTATCCCAATCCCAGACGTGGCAACAATGAGCCAAGCCTCGTTACATGGCTAGCGGCTGTGTGACAGACAGCTGACAGTTGACGATTGTGTGTGCATTTTAAAGTTGTATGACTTTCTATTGGGTTTTGACATGCTTCACTGCCAGATGTATTTAAGTCTAAATTTAAAGTACAGTACTTTAGGATTTTATTCAACTGCACTCCATCTCAGAGACAAATAGGCCTATTGTATTTATGAAAAACTAACGTTTTGGACATCACGGATATTAGCTACAGTTTGATTTAGATATTAGGCTACATATTGGTGAAACCGGGGCATTGGTTACATTTATGTGAATTCACACAGTACTCCTTTCGTCACCGGCGCGCAGTGAATTGTGGGATAGTGTAGACCGCGAAGTGTCTTGAGATGGACGCTTCATTCCACGGGGAAACGGAGAGGGTGCATTTCTCAAGAACAGAATACAGTGCATAAAATGGGTACATTAAAATGTGTCGATATAAATATTATTTAAATGTCATTTTGTCAATGAAACAGCCTAATTTCTGTAAAGTTTATTTTTGTGATGTAAATTGAAAATGAAATGCATAAGTTGTATAGGCTACAATTTGTAACGTAATTTATTTATAAATGAGCCGAAGTAATTTCTGTTAATTATTTTTACGTTCACATATGTAAATAAAAGAGAATTGTTCTGTTCATTGTTTATTTCTTTTATGCAACTTATAATTTTACATGAAACATTATACATATACAACATATACAATAATTTCATCATTTAAATTAAATGTTTTTACATTAAATACATCGTTCTATAGCTACATAACATAAAGTACCTTTTACAACTATTTACAACAGAACTTAGGTTTAACATCAGAAAAACAACATAACATTTTCAATTAACAGTACATAAAACAGAACAAAACATATTTGTGTACACTTTCATTCAGCTGAGCAGGGAGACCCTGGTGAAGCTGCTGGACCTGGATGGGCTTCAGAGACCCTGGTAAGGCCTCTCTGCCGGTGGGACATCAACTGGGACGAGTGTATTTCCACTGTCCACTGCGTATCTACCAACAGGTTTGCAGGCCTAACTCAATTGACGGCTGCCATGTAACAGATATTTTCAGAAAGGGGAAAGAATAAAAGAAATTAACTCTCAAATTAACTCTCAAACTCAAATCAAACCATACAATATTTAAACATACAAAACAGATCTATGGTCCATTCAGATTTTGTCTTGGTCATCATAGCTTTAAAATTCTTGCCTGTTACAAATGGTCATGCTCAGCAGGTATATTTTAAGATATGTCAGTGCAAGTTTCTTTTAGTTAAAACAACTGAAACATGAATTTTAGTCTGGGACTAAACATTTTTAAATGTTTTAAAGTGTTATATAGTGTATTTTCACCAATATGTAATATCTAAATCAAACTGTAAATGTCCCGTCGTCGCCGGCAGTGAAGCATGTCAAAACCCAATAGAAAGTCATAAAACTTTAAAATGCACTGTGAACTGTCAGCTGTCTGTCACACAGCCGCTAGCCATGTAACAAGGCTCGGTTCATCGTTGCCACGTCTGGGATTGGGATACTTTTACACTTGTGCCGTGATTACACTACTTTTGGGATGGTTTTGTTGCGCAGACCTGGCAACCCTCCACTCCAAAGCCCCACCCCTTTCATGCCCTCCGAAGTGCACAGCCCCTGAATTGGGACACAGCTTGCGTCTGGTCTTATTGTTGTGTAATGTGTGTAATGTATGGAAGCCCGTTTCCGCCACAATTGAGTAAAAAAACATAATTCTGTAAGTCATAATAATGAGAAACTTTCTCATAATTATGACTTAGTATCTCATTATATTGAGAAAGTTTCTCGTAATAATGACTTAGTTTCTCATAATAATGAGAAACTTCTACGCATGCGCAAAGCAGCGGAGCAGTGACACGCTAGCGACATCCGCTGGTCAGATGCGATAACTCCGCAACCATGGCACGTTCTGCAAAAGTGTAATCATTAAATAAGTAACATTATTGATAAATTATCAGTAGCCTATGAGACGGGATATAGTCGTTTATTCATTTGTAACATTCATTTGTATTTTTGTGTATGAACAAGCAGAAACACAGAGTGGTGATTCATGGATTTCAAACAGATAGAGGAATGATAAGACAGCACACACCTACATATCCAAGTCTGTTAAAGAACGCTTCACCTGGAAAGCTGTCTTTTGCATACATTCTAATGAGTCATAAACATCTTAAAAGGTGTTTTCTGTAGGAATATCACTGGAATGAAGGTTTATGACTGGGCAAGTGCTTTAGGACCCGGTTTATATTAGAAAAGCTTTCCAGCGCCTTGTCTAGGCAAACCTGCACATCAAATAGCCTAGACTCATCCGCGAAATACATGTTAACGTTAACACATAAACCCACACATTTTATGAAGATGTTGCACTTAAACTTAACGAATACATGTCATATTCCTTCGTTAATCTGATAGTTTTGTAAGCCGTCGCGTTCATGCGACAGTTTCCACCGTTACCACGGAAACCTCTTTACGTTCCACCTTCTCGTGCGCATGGAAAAGTATTGAAGATATACTGATAATTTATAATAACTGATGTTATTTAATGATACTATAGATAGACTGCACTTTGTAGATTACTTTAACGAAAACAACTGTTTTGCATAACGTGCCATGTTTGCCGTTCTCGCATTTACGAGACTATGACCAGCGGATGTCGCTAGCGTGCCACGCCCTTCTGCTCCGCTGCTCTGCGCATGCGTAGAAGTTTCTCATTATTATGAGATACTAAGTCATAATTATGAGAAAGTTTCTCGTTATTATGAGAAACTAAGTCATTATTACGAGAAAGTTTCTCAATATAATGAGATACTAAGTCATAATTACGAGAAAGTTTCTCATTATTATGACTTACAGAATTATATTTTTTTACTCAATTGTGGCGGAAACGGGCTTCCATAGTAATGATTGTTTCTCTCCTTCGTATGAATAAAATATTTTGTGGATATCCGTATACGCCTCATCTCTACTGCAACCATATGTTCACAAATGAGTTTATATAAGTACTGAATTTTAATCAAAATGATTCCTATTGTGTAAACTAACAGGAATTGTGCATTTAGATAAAAAGTGAAGAAGAAAGAAAGTCTCATGGCAATTTGTAGCTATTTTACTTTTTGACAAATTCGTCTGAATGGGTACAGTCTCATTTGTACAGTTTTGTAAGATCTGCTTACACCCCACTGATGGTTAGGTTTGGGGTAGACCTTCATGCTTCATTTAAAAAAAAAAAGAAATCATAATTTATACAACTTGAATAATACCAACTTGTAAAATAGTCTTGCATTCTGAAAAGATCGGGTTGGAAAGTACACATTTTTCCTCTTTCAATGCTTGTGTAATGATGGGTCGACAGAATGTGGATCCATTTGCAGCTAGTTTATTAAAAGTACTTACAGAGTAGACAGGGCAAAGGCAGAGGCATAAACAGTAACAGGCAATGGTCGAGGCAGGCGGCAGACAAGCAGAGTCAGGGTACAGGCAAGGATCAGGGCAGGCAGCAAACAATCACAGTCCAGGAAACAGGCAAAGATCAGGGTAGGTAGCAAAGGGTCGCAGGGAATAAACAGTCCAATCGGTAACAGATAAACAGTCCACAGAAAAACGCTCAGAAATGATCACCTCGGCAAATCAAGACTTCGCGATGTGTGTGTGTGTGAGTGTGTCTTATATAGTGTGAGTGTGATGCGGTGCAGGTGTGTGTGCAATCAGTCCCAGGAGTGAGGGCCCATGGGAAACGTAGTCCGAATGAGAACTGATCAGTATTCCGGTGATGGCTCCCTCCGGTGGTCCGGAGGAAGGGCCGAAGGAGCCATATTCGTGACAGAGCCCCCCCCCTGTGAGTGGCTCCAGACGCGAGGAAGCGGACGCCGGGGTCTACCACGTGGTCGAGGGGCCGGTCTCTCCGGGTGCGTCCGATGAAATTCCTCTGTGAGTGAGGGGTCCAGGATATCATCCGCATTGACCCAGGATCGCTCCTCCGGGCCGTACCCCTCCCAGTCGGCTAAGTATTGTAGTCTCCTACCCCGGCGCCTGGAGTCGAGCAGCTCTCGTACTTGATAGGCTTCCTCGCCTTCAATCATCAAGGGTGGGGGGGAGCGGACCTCGGCTCCCTCTGGCTCCCCTCTCGGACCCCCGGAGGGTTTCAGCAGCGAAACATGAAAAGTGGGAGAGACACGGTAATTAGCAGGCAAGTCTAAACGAAATGATACTGGGGTGATTTGTTTGATAATTTGAAAGGGCCCTACAAACCTGGGACTGAGTTTTCTGCATGGAAGTCTTAGCCGGAGGTCTCTGGTGGACAGCCAAACCCATTGTCCCACGGCGTACTGGGGATTGGGACGTCGGTGACGATTGGCCTGCATCTCCTGCCTTCTTACGGCGCGTTGTAGGTGATGGTGAGCTTGGTCCCAGGTTTCTTCGCTTCTTTGCATCCATTCAGTAACAGACGGTAGATTGGATGGTTCCCCAGACCAAGGAAATAATGGAGGTTGGAAGCCCAAGATGCACTGAAAGGGCGTGACACCAGTGGCAGGTTTCTGTAGGGAGTTTTGGGCGTACTCCGCCCAGAGCAGATAACGGCTCCAGTCAGTCTGGTTGCGCTGGCAGTAGGTGCGTAAGAATCGTGTTAATTCTTGGTTCATGCGCTCTGTTTGGCCATTGGATTCTGGATGGTACCCTGAAGTGAGGCTGACGTTGATATTGAGACTCTTGAAGAAGGATGACCAGACTCGGGATGTAAACTGTGGGCCCCTGTCTGATACAATGTCCTCAGGTAGTCCATAGAAACGGAACACATAATTGCATAGAAGCTCAGCTGTTTCGAATGCTGTGGGTAGCTTGGCCAGTGGTATGAGTCTGCATGCTTTTGAGAAACGGTCGATGACTGTGAGTATGGTGGTGTGGCCCTGGGATTCTGGGAGATCCGTGACAAAATCAATGGCTATGTGAGACCAGGGACGTTGAGGAATGGGTAATGGTTGTAACAGTCCAGCTGGCGCTTGGTGTGAAGCCTTGGTGGTTTGACAGGGTGTACAGTTAGTGATGAAGCGGGTAGTGTCGGATAACATGGAGTCCCACCAGAACTGATTTTGTAGCAGATGGAGAGTGGCTGTAACACCCGGATGACCAGAGCTTGGGAAGTCGTGCACGTGATGAAGTAGTCTGTCCCGAAGCTGTGCTGGGACGTAGGTGCGGTCCGGCGGGCATGTTGGAGGAGGAGTGGTCTGTTCGTTGGCATGTGTGATCTCTGTGATAATGTCCCATTGAACTGGAGCCAGCAGTAAGGTGTCAGGGATTATGTTCTCTGCGATTTCTGTCCGTTCCACCTCCTCATGCTGCCGTGACAGCGCGTCTGCCTTGGTGTTCTTAGAGCCTGGTCTATAAGTTACAGAGAACTGGAAGCGCGTGAAGAACAAGGCCCACCTAGCTTGCCGTGGATTTAGACGCTTGGCGGAACGCAGGTATTCCAGGTTTTTATGGTCTGTGAGAATGGTGAACGGATGTTTTGCTCCCTCCAGCCAGTGACGCCACTCCTCCAGTGCTGCCTTCATAGCCAGTAATTCCCGATTGCCCACATCGTAATTACGTTCAGCCGCCGACATTTTCCTGGAATAAAAAGCACACGGGTACATCTTCTCTGGGTTACCTTGGCGCTGAGAAAGGACAGCCCCTATGCCCGTGCTGGAGGCGTCCACTTCTACAATGAAGGGAAGTTCAGGGTCTGGGTGACGGAGAATGGGTGCTGACGTGAAACGCTCCTTTAGCTCTTGGAAAGCCTGTATTGCCTCAGAGGACCAGATGAGACGTGAGGACTGCCGCTTGGTCATGGACGTTAACGGGGCTGCAACGCCGCTGAAGTTCCGTATGAATCGCCTGTAGAAGTTGGCAAACCCCAGGAACCGTTGTAACTCCTTCAGTGTGCGAGGTTGTGGCCAGTCCTGTACCGCCCTCACCTTACTGTCATCCATGGCCACGCCCTCACGGCTGATAATGTAACCCAGAAAGGTTGTGGAGGTTTGGTGAAATTCGCATTTCTCTGCTTTTGCATAAAGTTTGTGTTGTATCAGTCTTTGGAGTACCGCCCGTACGTGCTGAACATGTTCCTTGAGAGAGTTGGAGTAGATGAGGATGTCATCTATGTAGACTATGACCCAGCGATTAAGCATGTCACGGAAGACGTCGTTAATAAAGGACTGGAAGACAGAGGGACTGTTGGCTAGCCCGAACGGCATGACGAGGGTCTCGTAGTGACCAGTGGTGGTGGAAAAAGCTGTCTTCCATTCGTCCCCTTCTCGGATGCGAATCAGGTTGTACGCACAGCGAAGGTCCAACTTGGTAAAGTATGTGGCCTGCCTGAGTTGTTCGAGGGCTGGAGGAACTAGAGGTAAGGGGTACCGGAACTTGATGGTGATGTCATTGAGTCCACGGTAGTCGATACAAGGTCTTAATCCGCCGTCCTTTTTCTTGACGAAGAAGAATCCTGAGGCTGCCGGTGATGTGGACGGGCGGATAAATCCTTTGGCTAGTTCCTCCTCGATGTAGGCTTTCATGGCTGCTGACTCGGGTTGTGACAGGGGAAAGATCCTGCCCTTGGGAGGTGTGGTTCCAGGCAACAGGTCGATGGCACAGTCCCCGGAGCGATGAGGAGGAAGTTCGGTGGACTTGTTCTTACTGAAGGCCACAGCCAGATCGGAGTATTCTTCGGGTATGTTTAATTTCTCGGTGTCAGAATCGTGGAGTGCAGCGGCTTGAACTGGCAGGGGAGTGATTTGTTTCAAGCAGTTTGCATGGCAGTTAGCGTCCCATTGTACAATCTGGCCCTCCTTCCAGGAAATGTGTGGGTTATGGGTTCTGAGCCACGGCAGACCAAGGATCACGGGGTTGTTGGGTGAGTGGATAACGTAGAAGCGAATGAGCTCATGGTGAAGGGCCCCTACTTGTAAAGCGAGTTCGTCTGTGATATGGATCACTTTGCCTCCGCCGATGGGCTTCCCATCTAGCGCCTCCACTGTCAACAGGGAATTACAGTCTGTTAGTGAGATGTTATGATTTTTGATGAAAGCATCAGACATGAAGTTCCCGGCGGCTCCAGAATCCAGCAAGGCGTGAGTGGATAGACGTTGGCCATTTACGGTAATCTGAATGGGAATTTTAAAGCAGTTGGAGTGTGGTGCAGAACTCACCGCTTTGGGATTGGAAGACTGAGGTCGTACGGGGCAGTTAATCTTGATATGGCCGGCCTGGCCGCAGTAGAGACACAGATGTAGTTGTCGTCTCCTTTCTCTCTCTTCGGGAAGTAGCGGAGTGTAGCCGAGTTGCATGGGTTCCAAAGCGGGTCCGGCTGAGGCGGATAGCCGAACGGGTCGTCGGGTGCGTAGCAGATTGTCAATGTGAATGGCCAGTTCGATGAAAGCGTTGAGCGAGCTTCCCTCATCCCGGCACGCGAGTTCAGCTTGTAATTCCAGTGATAGACCCCTTCGGAAAAGCAGTTTTAATGTGTCCTCAACCTAGTTCGTCTGAGCGGCGAGAGTGCGAAAGTTGAGCGCGTACTCAGCTGCTGTTTGTTTACCTTGGCTGAGAGACAATAGCTGATCGCCGACGCTCTTGCCTCCTTCGGGATGTTCGAAGACCTCTTTAAAGCTTCGCAAGAAGTCCTGGAAGGTGGGGAACGCAGGACTGTCATCTCTCCACACCGCGGTGGCCCAATCCAGTGCTTTGCCAGTGAGCAGGGAACACACAAACGATATCCGACTGGATTCGGTGGGATACAGAGACGGTTGTTGGTTGATGAACAGGGAGCATTGGAGAAGGAACCCCTTACATCTGGCGGGACTGCCGTCGAACTTTTCTGGGAGCGCTAGGCGAGGGTTGACCGCAGGGGAGGCCGCGAAGCCTGGATTGGCGGGAACAACGGGCGGCGGTGTGGCGATTTCAGCAGGGCTAAATCGGAGGCCTTGGAGCGTTTTCACCAGTTCTTCGGTAAGAGAAGTTAAGCGGTTAAGCTGATGTTGATGCACCGCTAGCTGGTTGGCCTGGGCAGTTAGTTCTGACGAAATCTGCATGAGGGCTGCTGGATCGCTGATCGGCGAAGTCTTCTGTAATGATGGGTCGACAGAATGTGGATCCATTTGCAGCTAGTTTATTAAAAGTACTTACAGAGTAGACAGGGCAAAGGCAGAGGCATAAACAGTAACAGGCAATGGTCGAGGCAGGCGGCAGACAAGCAGAGTCAGGGTACAGGCAAGGATCAGGGCAGGCAGCAAACAATCACAGTCCAGGAAACAGGCAAAGATCAGGGTAGGTAGCAAAGGGTCGCAGGGAATAAACAGTCCAATCGGTAACAGATAAACAGTCCACAGAAAAACGCTCAGAAATGATCACCTCGGCAAATCAAGACTTCGCGATGTGTGTGTGTGTGAGTGTGTCTTATATAGTGTGAGTGTGATGCGGTGCAGGTGTGTGTGCAATCAGTCCCAGGAGTGAGGGCCCATGGGAAACGTAGTCCGAATGAGAACTGATCAGTATTCCGGTGATGGCTCCCTCCGGTGGTCCGGAGGAAGGGCCGAAGGAGCCATATTCGTGACAGCTTGTTTTGAAAATGTAGAATTCCTGCGAATGTTTTTCTGTCTCTTTAATGGGTTAACTTTTATAACATAACATACTTCTGGAAATGGAGCTTCATTGGAACTATTTTATTACACCTATGTGTGTCAGGTATTCATTGTGAAAATTATTCAGTGTAAAAGAACCTCAAACGCTTTAAGGAATTCATTGAAAATAATCCTCAAACTCAGTCTTACATGTTCATCTGTAACAAAATATATATAATCTGAGTCAAGTAATGTTCTCCGGCACTTGCATGTTCAGAGCATTACTAATGATTACAGACTACTGCTCAGTTTCACATCCTAATGAGATGCTGTGATGTCTAAGGCATAAGCAGATATTTCAGACCCAAGTTAGCGAGTTATGGTGTTGGAAGGGCCATTTCAACATCAAGGACGGTGAAAGGCAACTCTTCAAATAGAAAACAGAAGTGAATGACCAGTCAATTTTTTAGTTTCAATAATATTAAGGAGTAAGAGAGTTGACAATAAACTCATGTTAAAGTAATGACTTTCGTGGTTTTATATATACACTGAAATACACATCTGGAATGGCGAACAGATGACGAGCAGTTCCTGTGTTGTTTGGGGCTCTTCCACTTGGGCTTTCCAAAATGACACAAGCCATGGCTGATTCTCGGCTGTTGTAGAATATCTATGTTACGAGTCCCGGGCGTGGAACACGTAAACAGATTTCAAAAACCCCTGAATTATCAGGAGAAGTAAACACAAGAAAAGATCAGTGGCTTTCCTCAAACGCAGCTTGTAGCGTCTGAAGTAAACACAACGCGCATCACCATAGCAACCCACAACGGATTCCCTCTAGAGGCAACAGTTGTATTTTCTTTTAAATCTTCAGTCTTAAGTGGTGATAATTAATGACTCAGTGTACAATAAACTCTTTGTCAAATAAATAAAGAAATAAATACATAAATAATTAAATAAATGCATAAATAAATAAATATTAATACCAAAAGACACATTACCTTGTGATTACACATGGGTGTATCACACACTCCCCAGCAAAGAAAAGATGGCTCCTGCCAGCATAATCTTAATAACACCCTATTTATTTATACTCTTTTAATACCCAATTGTCATAGGAGGTACCCAAATTGGAAATGTAACTTGAGGCGTGAGAATAGGGTAAGGTATACTAATGCAAGATGTATTAAGGTAAGGTGGAATTTGTTGCGATGATAACCCCCAATATGGTATCTGATTTATCTCATAAGTCTCTAAACTGTTCACTGTCGGGGGTGACTGAATTGTTGGTTGACCTAGAGTTTCATAAGTAAACCTTGGTGTATATCTTCGGTCACGTGTGGATCTTCGGACTTGGTTTGTCTGGTCAATTTCATCTGAATTCAAGGTAGGTATGTTGAGAACTTCTTGTCTAAGTATATCACCTTCATTTGTCTGACTATATTCTCCCTCATACTGTTCCTCATCTTCTTCAGATCGTTCTGCCAGTGTTTCTGCCCATGTCACTTGTCTTTCACAGGTAAGCTCACACTCATCAGGAGAATTACAAGTAAGTTTCTCATTTTCTGTAGGTTGTTCTCTCTGAATCTCTGTCCGTTTTCTTTGCCTTTCTCTTTCAGGTTGTCCATAGGATCGTCGTCGCGGAGGATCACAGGTAGGTTTCTCATCAGGTTGATTAACGGTAAGTCTTTGGTTGTTCCCTCTGGTGTCTCGTACCCTTAGCCAATAATAGTTTTCGCCATCCTGCTCCTCATCACTATCAGAGTCACAGGGTGATCCTGACTCATCCTGTGGTTTTGTCTGGTTTCTCTTTGTCGTCTGTTTAGGTGCTCCGTCTGGCATCTGTACTGGTAAGTCATTTACTTAATGCAGCAGATTCCTGTGTAGAACTCTTGACTTTGAGCTGTCTGTCTCTGCTACCACTTGGTAGACTGGCCCATTGTTTATCTGTTCCTTGACAATGTAAACAGTTTGCTCCCAATATGATCTCAATTTTCCTGGGCCACCTCTCTCACTTAGGTTTTTCACTAGTACTCTGTCGCCAGGTTGAAGAACAACTCCCCTTGACTTCCTGTCATAGTACTGTTTTCCTCGGGTGCTTGAGTTCTTACTGTTCTCTGAAGCAATTCGGTAAGCTTCTGCCATTCGCTTTGCCCACTGCTTGGCATATCCTTTTGGATCATTCCTTTCCTCTCCGTTGGTCACTTTGAATACAAGATCAATGGGTAAACGTGGGTGTCGTCCATAGAGTAAGTAAAACGGTGAGTATCCTGTTGCTTCATGTCGTGTGCAATTGTACGCATGCAGAATCTGTGGTAGGTGCTCCTTCCATTTTTCTTTTTCCTTCTCTGCCAGTGTTCTCATCATTTGTAGCAGCGTTCTGTTGAACCTCTCGGCAGGATTGCCCTGAGGGTGATATGGAGAGGTCCTTGAATGGCTCATTCCTGACAGTCGGCGCAAGGTTTTGAAGAGGTCATTCTCAAATTCTCGACCTTGGTCATGATGTAATTTAGTTGGAAATCCAAACCGGGGAATGAAGTCATTAAAGATTCTTTCTGCTGCTGTTCTTCCAGACTTATTTTTAGTTGCATATGCCTGGGCAAACCTTGTAAAATGATCCACCAGAACTAGGATATATTCATAACCACCCCTGCTGCGTTCCAGGTGTAGGTAGTCTATGGATACTAATTTGAATGGAGAGCTGGTACTTATACTTCCCATCGGAGCTCTTTCATGTATAGCGGGCTTCTTCTGTTTGATGCAAGGGCATTTCCGTGTAACATATATCTCAATATCTTTCTTCATGAATGGCCAATAGAATCTGTCTCTGACGAGGTTCACTACTCTCTCCACACCCACATGGCCCATGTCATCATGTAAGTGCTGGAATACCATCTGTTTGTATTGAGCTGGTAAGACAAATTGGCGTCGTTGCTCGGTCCTCCTGTACAATAGTCCTCCCTCAAGATGTAGCCTTGACCATTCGTGCATTAGTTTCTTTACCGGTCCGCTGGCTCTCTGCCTCATTTCATTAATAACGCTTGCGTGGGACTCTTTCAGCCTAATAATCTCACCAATAGCTGGGTCCAATCTCTGTGCCTTTTGCAGTTCATCATGACTTAGTTTTCCTAGGACTTCACCAGCATCACTCTCAATTCGATCTTCCTGAACCTGGTTAAGAGCAGCGACCCAAGCAACATCCTTTTGTTCGGCAGCCCTAGTGCCCTCCCATGTGGTTTTGACGATTTCACTAGACAACTCTTCTGTGCACTCTGTGATGTAATTGTTGATATCCATTGGGCACCGGGAAAGACTGTCTGCATCCACATTCACTTTTCCAGGTCTGTACTTGATATCAAACCTGAAGTCTGAGAGTTCTCCAACCCATCTATACCCCACAGCATTGAGTTTGGCAGTAGTCATT
Organism: Ctenopharyngodon idella; assembly: GCF_019924925.1. Lineage (NCBI taxonomy): Eukaryota > Metazoa > Chordata > Actinopteri > Cypriniformes > Xenocyprididae > Ctenopharyngodon > Ctenopharyngodon idella. The sequence continues at coordinate 3,571,677 of NC_067235.1, read as the reverse complement.
ATGTAAGTCAGAGGGTTATTGTCTGTATAAACTGTGAAGTGTTGGGAATAAAATAGATAGTCCTGAAACTTCTCACAGATTGCCCACTTTAGTGCAAGGAATTCAAGTTTCCCTGAATGGAGTCTGTAATTCCTCTCTGCCGGTGTCAGTGTTCTTGATCCATAGCCAATGACTCTCATTTTCCCAGCCTGCCGTTGATAAAGTACAGCTCCAAGTCCTTGTTCTGAAGCATCTGTATGAAGTGTGAAAGGCAAATCAAAATCAGGATATGCAAGTACAGGTGGAGTAGTCAAAGCTTCAACTAATCTGCACAGAATCCTTTGATGTTCTTCCTTCCACTCAATGGGTGTTCGCGATGGTAATTGAACATTTTTCTTTCCATCTACCTTTGGTTTTGTTTGAACAGACCCCATTCTAGCTTGTTTTACTTGCAAGAGGTCGTATATTGGCTTGGCAATGCGAGAGAAATCCTGGACTTAAGATCGATAGTAACTCAGAAACCCCAGCATCTTCCGGACTTCTCCAACCGTGGTAGGCTTCTTTGTTTTCCAGGCCCGTACAGCATCTAAATCTTTAGGATCTATCCTGACTCCTTCTGCGCTGACCAGTCGCCCAACGTATCGCACTTCTTTTTTGAACATCTCACACTTGGTTGGTCTTAGCTTAACTCCATGTCGCTGTAAAGCTTGCAACACCTTCCGTAGTCTTTCCACGTGTTCTTCGAATGTCTTCGCATAACACAGAATATCGTCAAGGTAAGGGATACAGCATTCATCCCTCAGAGAGTCCAACATCTCCTCCATGCTTCGTTGAAAGGCAGCAGGTGCGTTGGTTAATCCGAAAGGAATTCGTACCCACTCATAGAGGCCCCAAGGAGTAATGAAAGCAGTCAGATGTCGTGATCCCTCCGCAATAAAGCCTTGGTGATAAGCTTTCCCTTGATCCAAAATCGAGAACCAGCTATACCCTCCCAACGTGTCAGTGAGGTCTTGAATCCGAGGAAGGGGATGCCTATCAGGGACAGTTTTCTTGTTAAGTAGTCTGTAGTCAACACAAAGTCGAAGTGTTCCATCCTTCTTTCTGACACATACAACTGGTGCAGAATAGGGGGACTTTGACTTCACAATCCACCCTCTGGCCAGGAGATCTTGGATGTACTCTCTCACTTCTTTATGCAGTGGCTTGGGAACTGAGGAGTAGGCTCTCTGAACAGGAATGTTGTCAATCAAGTTGATGGACATCTGCAAACTTGGGACACAGCCTACATCTTCGTCATTGTATGCAAATGCCATAGACTCTTCGTACAACATCCTCTTTGCTATCCTTTGTTGCTCCTCAGTCAAGTGACTTAGATCTACAGGTGGATCCCAATGCTCTGTTACTGTAATACTGTTGTTATCTGCTCCTTCTTGGGTCTCTGCACTGTTAACTTCCAGAAGAACTGGTTCTGCTATTTGGTCTGTCTCCACAATTTTCTTAATGGACTGTATGCTCCCGAGTGTCGTTCGTCGTGGTAAGATAATGTCATGTCTAGTATGATTTTCTATTGGAATGCTAATGAACGGTTTTTGTCTTCCACAGACTTCCAGCAATCCATCTCCAAGATCAAGTCTCTCAAGTTGTGGATTGTCTACATTGGTCTCAAACAAGATGGCAGGATCTGACAAATCAAAATCTACAGGTATGGAACATTTGATCTGTGCCAGTCGACCTGATGGAATAACAACATCCTGACGTCCAACTTTGACAATGGCCTCGGTATCACAAGATGACTTTTGTGTCTGTATGAAGTTTACTATCACCTCAGCCTGATCATCTTCAATCTCCATGGCTCCCTTTAGCAGCGTAGTGATAGTTGAAAGAACACTTGCACCAGTCGTCTGTCCTTTTACCAGCTGTTCAATGACGTTAAATCCCAGGAGGGGTCGTTCAAGAGCCATTTTACCCACCAGGAAAGGAACTTGAATGGCTAACTGTGGATCACTGTTGCCAGGGAGGTTCACTGTTGCTTCAACCCACCCATCGAATGGTAAGACATCTCCATTAACGGCCAAGACATGAAGAGGTTTGGATCCCATTAGTTCACTCAGAGGTCGTAAGTGCTGACTGGGTAAATAGGTTATTTTCCATGTCTGATCAATGATACTGACCTGAGCACCTGTATCAAGTAGGGCGGTCACGGCATAACCATTAATGTTACACTTCAACAAGCATTTGTTTCCAATTAGCTCTGCTACTCTGTTCTGTTTCGAGTTTGTCTTTCTAGACACGGAAGAGCAGGCTGCACTGTTTGCATTGGCTTCACGTACTCTGTTTTCTGGGAATCTTTCTCCAGTTGACAATCTCAGTTCAGTAGTCTGGTAAGTATTCCTTGTGCCCCTTGCCCTTTTACCACATCCAATGGCTCGGTGTCCTTCTTCTCCACAGATGAAGCAGTGGTTGCATGAGCTGTTACCCTCCTCTATACACCTCGGACACCCATACGGCCCTCCTCTTCTTGCTGGTGTTGGTCTATGTCCAGCATGTGAACCAGCTCCCGTTTGTGCGGAGCAGTGACATGGCCATTTAGCTTCTTTCAAAGTGTCAATTGTACTTTTTAAAGCTTCTACTTGAGCGCTTAGTTCTTGTATGGTTTTTGTCTTGCTCTTTTTTTGCATTTTGGTGTTTGATTCACTCTCGTCTGATCCTGAGTCAATCTGTGCGCTATGAGCTTGAGTCTGTTTTCGCTGTATGGCTTGGCCTAATCTTCGTTGGCGCTCACTTTCCTCACTTGAGATCTTTGTCACTTGTTTCAGTAGTGTTTCATCAGTTACTGTGTGGTTTGTGAGCAAAGGTCTTAGTTCACTTCTTATGTCGTTGTACTTGGGAAGGAAACCCTGATGTATAGTACGCAGGAACACATTCTGGACCGTTCTTGGCTCATATTCAATGTTAGTGTTACTCTGCGTGGAAGCGAAAATCACTTTCTGTTTCAGTCCTATTACACGATATAGGAACTGTTGCGGTGTTTCATTCTCTCGCTGTCTGGTGCTCATCAGCTCTTGGAAAAGCTCACTGCTGCTCCTTTCACTCATGTGAGACTGCAGAAAACTTTTCAGTTCAGTCACAGTTAAATCATCTTTGTTAATGAGCATCTCTTTGAATTGTCCTGGTTTCACTATGCGCAGAACAGCTTGAATGATCTCACTCTCTGTGTGGTTTGCTTTGAAGCCTTCGTCGATCTGCTTACACAAATTGTTGTATCCGATGTCAGATGTGTTGTCACCCACCTGCCCCCCATATATCTTGAATTCTCTACGTGGTAAGTACGATAAATCTCTCAAGTACAACATGCTATCAGACTGTCTGGGTGGTAGATGTCTTGTATTTTGTGTGCTACCCTGCTCTGTGAGAGGTGATTGTTCTACTCGTCCAACAGTAGATGGAATTTTAAACTCAGACAGCTTCCTTCCTAATTCCTCATAACTAGAGAGTAGCTTCTCATACTCTAAAAACTGTGCATCACCATTGGCACTTATGGGTAGTGGTGATGAAAATGTTTGCATATGTGGACTTGCTGATTGTGTTTGTGTTCGTTTTACTGGTGTAGGTGTTTTCGTGTACACATCTGTTTCAATTAAATCATACATAGAATGATCACTTACAACAGTTACACGTTTCTGAATAAGCTCATCAATACTGTCTTTTAAAAACAGTAACTGTGCGTAACCTTGATCTTCTAGTTCTGTTAATGTTTTGCTGTGCATGTAGGAAGAGATGAAGTTGAAACAACCTTCTTCGTCGTCTCTGGATATGGTGGAAGAATCCTGACCTGCAGATGGTATGATGCTCTCAGCTACCTGACACAGTTCACCAGCAGTCAGTGTATAAAGGCTTTTCTTGATTTTCCAGACCAGTTGCTTCCTTTCGTCGGCCATCTTGTCCAGCTTCAGACCCTCTCACGACCCTTAGCGATGCGTCGCCTTCCTCTCAGCTCGGTCCCTTTTAGCTCTCTGGACGTCAGCAGCTGTCACAAGGTCACACGCAACTCTTTTTTTTGTCGTCGTCTCGTCATCGTACAGTCTGGATCCCAAAACTGGCCTCACACTCTGGATGTAAATCTCGGTGGAACCTCCATGAATCTGTTACGAGTCCCGGGCGTGGAACACGTAAACAGATTACAAAACCCCTGAATTATCAGGAGAAGTAAACACAAGAAAAGATCAGTGGCTTTCCTCAAACGCAGCTTGTAGCGTCTGAAGTAAACACAACGCGCATCACCATAGCAACCCACAACGGATTCCCTCTAGAGGCAACAGTTGTATTTTCTTTTAAAACTTCAGTCTTAAGTGGTGATAATTAATGACTCAGTGTACAATAAACTCTTTGTCAAATAAATAAATAAATAAATACATAAATAATTAAATAAATGCATAAATAAATAAATATTAATACCAAAAGACACATTACCTTGTGATTACACATGGGTGTATCACATCTACATTTGTAGGAAATTATCATAACTCAGCACGATCAGTACTAAATGCTTAAATTTTTAATGTTAAAATTAAAATATTTTGGAGTCATATGATGACAGGTATGCTTGAATCTGCACCATTCTAATGGAAATTCTTTGTAGCTTAGGCATGTGATCACCGCAGGGAGACCTTAACGCTTCTCTTTGTTGACAAAACAATTGATATAAACTATTCTCATTATGAATTTAGGAAAAGATGGTTGGCACATGTTGCATTCCCAAATGCAAATTAAGATGCAGTATGTTGTATTTATAATCGCAAACCATTTTGTGATTTCAATCATAAAGTTACCAGTACTAGTTTAAGCACTATAATAAATAATACTATAAGATAAAACTAAAACTTTATATACATACATTAAAAAAAATAAACATGACAAAAACACAGCAAAACTAATAAAATTAAAATGAAAACAGAACCCCTACTGTCAAAAATATCAACACTGCATTAGATTCCAGGTGAAGATGTAACTGTTTCGTGTGTTTTAGTAATTAGTTTGGCCTATTAATTTGGCTTTCGGCTACCAAGGAGTGTCTAGTAGGCTATATTTGTGTAAAACATATTACCATATTTTAATCCATTCTGCAGATTTTCCCTCAAATCAGTCTATCAGTGTATAAAAGACAGAAATCTAAGCATTTGTGTTTTCTTTTTATGCATTTTTTTCCTCAGTGTTGAGCATTATAACCAATCACACGTTTCTGATTGTGAATGCAGTGGCCAATCGGAGGCGTTTATATTCATTACATAATTTATATGCTTCATGGGCTATTTGCTGTACATTATACAATGGTTGAGCATGCCACCTTTGAGCTGCATTAAACAGTTGGTGTAAATAAACATCAATGCAGCTTCTGTTCCACCTTTGCAGTGTAAAGATGCTTTTGTTGATGTTGATAAAAATTTTATTGGTAATATAGCTATAGCATTCTGAACTACTAAAGTAATTAGTTAAATTTAAGTATTTGACATAAAACACAACACAGACACATTTAATAAGGTAATTATAAAAATTGCCCTTAAAAAAGTAAAAAATAATGCCCCTTAATGGAAAAGTTCATTTCTGACCCTGATGGGAACCCAGAAGAGCATTTTCCTACATGACTCCTAAGCCTGGCAATAGTGTCCCTGGCACTGCACAGTTCACACTTTCATTTTAGTAGAAAAGTAAATTCCATCAAGGACACTTTTCTCTCTCAGACAGTCTGCTTTCATATGCGCCGTCCTCAGAGGTTTTGGTGGGAGACTTTGGTGAGCCAGATGTAGTTGACTGTCCCTGAATATAACCATAGAGCTCATTGTCAACCATCGCGCTGCCTTTAGTGACTAGGCTTTTACCTTTGCTGACTGGTCTGTCAGGTAAAGGTGGGCCGCTCTCATCTTTACATTGTTCATTTTCAGCTTCATTATTAAGCAGATGGGAATATACTAGAGTATCATCTATGTACACATAAGCGTGAGGATCTTCCTCCTCCTCCTGTGTTTTGGGGATGCCATGGAGGCCTGGAAGGAAAGCATTGGGATTGTAGTTGGACACTGGGGGAGTCTTATTCCTCTTCTTTTTCCTGTGCAATATTAAGATACTTTGTTAAGAATCAAATTTTATAGCACAATACTTGTTAGAGCTCAGATCCTAATCGGAACCAAACCAGTGCAGAAAAATTATCTGGAAACCTAATATCAACAATTAAAATTAATAATAAAAATAAATAAATAAATAAATAAAACTGACCAAACATTTGAAGAGGATGTGGCCACTTTCACTTAAATGGCTATAACTCTTGAATGGAATGACAATTTCCCTAAACTTATGGGCTCATTTTCAAGCAACATGAACAAAATCGCAGCATTTGGCCACTTGGTGGTGCTATAACCAGAACAAAACTTAGAAATGGCTATAACTGTGCAACAGTTGGTCCAATGGAAATTGGCATTCAGTGTCTTTGTCCAAGGTACTGTACCATCATTGTCTATGAGGACATTGATTTTAAAAACATGGCTACCATCAGCCAATCAACATTCAATCAAAATGAAATGAGGCCCGTTTGACTCATGGCCTCAAAAGACACTGAAAAATTGGAAAGAAATTCCCATTAGATGGGCGCTATTAAGTTTTACATGTGTGAAAATTGTATACTGATTATATATTATGAGATATTTCACATATACACACTCTATTCAAATGATATGTTCAATCTCATCATTCTTAATAACTTCGCCTTAAGAAAAAAATTACTTTTGCAAACTAGTCCAAGGTTATTTGCTCAAGCTCAACAAAACCAGTGTAGTATAAATCTCAGAACTAATAATTATCAAAAATATGTTGAACTGTAGTATTTGGATGGTATTATAGCACAGTCGTTCCAAAATGGCCTCGAGTCATAACCCATACTGTTTACTAGGGCTGCCCTCGACTAAAGATTTTTCTGGTCGACTAGTAGTCGTTCATTTTAAGCTATTAGTCGCACATTTATTAATAAACCATATAAATCATAATAAAGAGCCTTTAATGCTTACATAGCCTAATCAGCATTCAAGCATGCATAAAGCTTGCCTCAGCACACCGGCAGAAGTAATGATTATGAATGTGTCGGGGAAAAACAGCAACTAGATTGCTTTAAAATTTTAATAATTAATTGATAAATAGTGTTTTCTGTATTTTCAGCTGCAGTGATGTAGCTGACGATGCTGACTCATCATCTGTGTGTGTAGAGGACAGATCTATTAGCACATTTCATACGGATTACATAACCTGAGAATATTTGTTTTCCATTCAAAAGTATACATTTTGCTTTCTATAGATATATTTTTTCATGTCCGTGAGGCAAGTTTACCTGGAGTTTCGGTTCTTTTTCTTTTCTTTTTTTTTTGACTAACGATTAGTCGACTATTGGGGGCAGCCCTATGGTTTACCCAAAAGCTTTTCCTAAACACAACTAAAACATTTTTACGAAATTAGGAAGGGATATGCGACATATGATTCTAAAAATGCATGTAAACTTTTATGGAGATTGTGCAATAGATGCTGCTATAAATTACCTGAAAATTAATTTTCAAGATCTAGGTGGTTAGAGGCTTGTTAAATAACATGTAATATATTTTTACAAATGTGCCTAAAGGCCTTACAGTGCTTGAACCCAGATAATTAAAGCTTTCAGCTATATTTAAGTTATGTTTTTTAAAAACTCTCACCTGAGAACAATCCAGATCACCACGGCTGTTATGATCATTAACACAATGCCCACGATACTCAGGATGATGCCCAGAAGTTTGTCTGAAAACATGACGATACATTTCACTTCATCTTTCCCCTATTGATATAATATATGGAAATTTTAGTGTGAATCTAGTGGACAGAAGAAAGTAAGCCTCTCTTACTTGTCTTGTTCTGCAGTGTGATCTCCATCATTGCCCTGAAGCTTCCTGTCAGGGACTTGCAGTTAGTCATGTTAAGGTAAAAACTTTCTGGGACCAGGACATCATTAATCTTCTCATCCTTTTTAGTACTGTACACCATCATTTGAGGCCGAATGGTCTGCACTGCAATGTTTGTGTGCACCTCTGTACACTCGGGCTGGCTGACATTTTTGAACTTCAGATTGCTCTTAAGCTGTGGCTCCATGTTAATGATCCAGGACACATTGCTAGAGGGTTTCATCCCAGACGGCCATGCTGGGGTCGCCAACATGGTAGGATTATCCATTTTTGGTGCAACAGTGAATATATAATGCTCTGTATGAGAAAGGCAGAGGAGCAAAACCCAATAACTGTTTTGATTTTTGATATCAAATCACTCACACTAAATATATTTGAGCAGGTTGAAAAGATGTGAAAAATTTGGGGTTGGTTAGATTTTTTTTTATGTCTTCGAATTTGCACTTGCTATATAGTTTCCTCAAGATAAAAAGCAGCTTCCACTTGCAGTAATATAAAACAAATGTATAATGAAACACTTTACCTGATATGTCTTGTGTAAATGAATAAGTTAAAAAGGATTTAGTTTCCAAACTTGGGTCATTGAAACTTGTAACGGAGGCAGTTACTGCAATCTTGGATTCATGGATCTGGATTTTCTCAATGTCTCCCTTTGGACAAAACTGCCCAACAGTGATGTCAGGGTTACCATGGGACACATTTAGGAGAAGGATGCTATTGCATTTGTCCTCCGGTAGACAGTAACGCAGACCGTCTGTAGGGGACTGTAGCTCCACTGCACTGTTCTGTGGGCCATGAAGATGCCATGTGATCGTCTTCAGAACTCCCGGGATACAGTTCTCCTTGTAACTGAAGGTTATAGGGAATGTAGTGTATGCACAGTTTCTCCATTCTTTACATTCTGTTGATAAAAAAAAAAGTAAGTGATGAATAAATAAAAAATAAAATAAAAATGTAAGCTGAACTGAATGAACAGAGGAATGTTTAATTATTATGGGCCAAGAACTGAAAGAGCCTTAAGGCCCATTCACACCAAGAATGATAACTTTAAAGATATACTACAATAACATTCTAAAGATATACTACAATAACATACAGTATTATAAGCACTTTAAATGCTTGAGTTCTCTGAAGTTGGTGGATTCTGACTGGCTGTGCTGCGGGAGAGGGGAAATAAGAGTTATCGCTTTAAGACCACTATCTACGGGTGTTGTAGTCCTTAGCAAAATGCAACATGGGTAATGTAATTCAGATCAAGCGTGCTCGTGTGATGGACGTTTCCGTGTTGCTTTTCTGTTAGTTTATTTAAGTCAATCCACCCAGGAGTTATAGTGAACTGTAACTCTGACAACTTTACCCTGCAAGTTTTAATATATTATGGCCCGAGCACCGATGGTGTGAGGACCCTATTGTAATTGTTCAGTCAATTATTCTTCTTCTCCAAAATGAATCACATTTTTGAGGGCCTAAACATGCTCAAAAACTCAGGAAACTTTGCACATGCCTCAGAAGTGGTGAAAATTTACATCTGATATGGGTTACAGAATTAGGTGTGGTAAAATGGCTTGACAGCGCCACCTACAAAATTTCAATTAAGTGCCCTTTGCGCTACGTTTCACGTACAACTATGAAATTTGATAGACACATGCAACAGCTCAATACCTACAAAAAAGTCCCTGGGTGCAAAATCTTAAAACCCGACAGGAAGTGAGATATTTTGAATTTTCTCTGCAAAACTTTTGCAGTTTTTGCCATTTGCAGACATTGTTCTTTAACAAACTTCTCCTAGAGCTTTAATCAGATCAGGGTCATATTTGGTCAGTCTAATCTTAAGGCCTTTGCGACGTTAAATTGCGAAGATCTAGAGTTTTTGCTGAAGGGCGTGTCCGTGGCGGCCTGACAAAGTTCGATGTTTCGCCATGAAACAGGAAGTTGTTGTAACTCGGGCATACAATGTCGGATCTGCCCCAAACGTCCCATGTTTTATTAGAGTCCTGGCATAAAGACATCTACATGCAAATATTCAGTTAGTCATAGCGCCACCTGTTGGCAACAGGAAATAGCATGCTTTGCACTGTAATTTATTCCCTGAAACACATTTAAATATGCCATGAAGTTCAAAACATGCTAGAAACAATTTAAATCATGTGACACTTGGCTAAGTGCTAATGTATGCAATTAACGCCACAAAACAGGAAGTTGTTGTAACTCGAGCATACAATGTCCGATCTGCCGCAAACTTCACATGTTTGATAAGTGCCCTGGCCTGAAGACATCTACATGCCAAAATTAAGTTATAGTCATATTGCCACTAGCTGGTAGCAGGAAGTGTGGCAAATACAAATGACTGACATTATCTTCCTATAATTATGTACTTAAATGAATATTGCCCACCGTGCTCTTTTTTCCTAAAGCCACTGGGTGGCGGTGGCACGGGTGCGAGGGCCCTTTCATCGCTTCTTGCAGCTTTAATGATCATTTAAAATTTGTCTGGATGCTCTGCCAGACTGGCACCCCTCTTCGTACACATTAAATCGTCACAGTATATTACAACGTTAATTTGCACTGCTCTTGGTAGTTTGCGTTGGTCATTATGTAAATGATTTGACTGCGTCTGTGTGCTTTAATTTGTGCGTCAGCAGTAGATCAAGCGCAAAACTTGCCACTCCCATTGGCGAATTTGTGTTTAGTAAATCTGGCCCTTAATGTGCAGAGAGCTAACAGCTAAACAGATGTTTCAAGGTGCACCTGTAATGAATCACCAGCCCTGACGCTGTGATGCTCGTGTAGCTCAGCATGACAAGCGTGAGACTGAAGCATAAACTCTGTACAAAAATAATAATGATGAGCATTGTTTTCCTGAGTTCACTAGATCCAGCCAGTGTAGAAGGAAGTCACGGCAGACATTTCATGATCTGTCATTGGACAGCTGAGAGGAATGCGGTGTTCCCAGGGAAAGGATCCCCACGCTACAGCCAGGTCAGTTTGATGGTTCTAATTAATTCTAAGTCACTTTGAGGATTGCACTAGAGATAATCACTGGTCTGAGAGGACAATGACTGTGCAGATAAGGTTTTATTTAGTGGGTGCAGCGGGAGCATTGATCCACAAGAACCCCAGATCAGGACGCTGGGATTATGCTCGTATAGTGGAAGAAGTAGAGGCTCCAATTCCACAAGCGGGGAAAAATTAAATGGGAAGAGATCATGTGTCACAACTGCCGTGGCATCTTTGGGGAAGTCGATGTTCCAATTCAAGTCAGAACAAATACTGTCAGTGTCAGTTTTATTGTGGCAAATGTAGCTGAGGGCACAGAAGCCATCTTGGGTCTTAGAACAAGCATGATCATCACATCTTGACTTTGGCAGCAAGAAAATTGTATTGTTCGGTGAGCAGATACCATACTTTAATCCGAGGAACAATCCGCGAGTACATGTATTTCATATAGCATCCACAGCTGTCCTTGAGGCAGGATGTGAATACATTGTGCCAGGCAATGCACATTTCTGGGAGCAGGTGTAGGGCAATGTGCTGTTGAGTCCAACTAAAGGTTTCATGGGGAAGCACCAGGTGATGGTGGCACAAATTGTAGTTGATGCTCATTCAAGTAATCAAATCCCTATCAGACTGTATAACCCAGATTCCATCGCTGTGATGGTGAAAAAGGGAGTCACTGCTGGAGTCCTTCAGCCTGCTGATGTGGTTCGGGCCACAACCCCCAAAATACTCCCTTCAGATCCACTTTCTGCTGTTGTTCCAAGTCATCTTAAGTCCTTGTATGAAGAGAGTACGATGGAGCTGGAAGAGACCAAGCAGCGCAAGCTGGCAGAGTTGCTTAATGCCGACAGCGATGTCTTCTCTACAGGACCCACAGATATTGGTTGCACTGACCTAGTGCAACATGACATTCAAACCCTGCCTGGTCCACCTGTAAAACAAACACCACATAGAATGGCCTCTGGAAAACAGAAAAGTGCAGATGTACAAATTCAGCAAAAACTCAATGCTGGTTTAGCCTCCTAGAGCAATAGCAGCTGAGCTTCACCCATTGCAATGGAGCAAAAGAAAGACTAGACTTACCGATTGTGTGTTGACTACAGGGTTCTGAATGAGTGCACTATCAAGGATGATTACCTGCTTCCACGAATTCAGGACACCCTCAATACCCTGTCTATGGCGAAATGGTTCAGCACATTAGACCTAGCCTCAGGCTATTGGTAAGTGGAACTGACTCCAGGGGCAAGACAGGCTGCCGCATTCTGCAGCAGGAATGGGGCTGTTTGAGTGGAACGTGATGCCATTTAGCCTCTGCAACGGGCCGGCAACGTTCCAGCGCTTAATGGATCATGTCTTAGCTGGAATGCAGTAGGAGATCTGTCTGGTCTACTTAGATTACATCATTCTGCTGGGGAAAGATGTGAAGGAAATGTTTCAACGATCAGCACAAGTGTTTGAGAGGCTGCGCCAAGCCAAACTAAAACTGAAACCCACCAAGTGTTGTCTCTTCCGTCGCCAGGTGGCCTAACTGGGACACATCGTCTCAGAGTGAAAGTGGTGGCATTATGTGGAGGGGCTCCAAGATCTCCCTTTTTCCCAACATGATGAGGGATGTCACGGGAAAAAAAGTGGAAAAATGGCCACAGCCCACAAATGTTAATGAAACCCAGCAATTCGTAGGTCTTGCATCCTGTTACCAGCAAATTGTCAAAGACTTCGCCTCTGTTGCCAAACATCTTCACAACCATTTCATGAAACATGCTTGATTCCACTGGACTCCACAGAGTCAGCAGGCCTTTGATAAGCTGAAGGAACTACTCACCACTGCCCCTGTTCTGGGCTACCCTATGGACTAGAGAACTGCACTGACCCAATGCAACAGACTGCGGCGCGAGACAAGATTTGATGGGCGTGTGCGGGCGGTAAGACGCTCGTGTGTGGGTTGCAGGAGAATAAAATGATTCACGGGATTCCTGCAAAATAGAAATATCTAAACATAAAATATCTAAAAACTAATTGTTATTCAAATATTGCACAAAAGCAACAAGAACAACTAACATGAAATAAAACGATTTACAGCTGCAAGAAGTGTTTGCAGTGTTGAGCAATGTAGCCAATCACAGACATGATTTCTGAGACTCAAATGACCAATCAGACGTGTTTATGTTAGAATCCTCTCACCACTCCAAATGCCGGAGTTTTTTATGCAGTGCTGAAATCTGTGATTTCACAAATCCTATTATTATAACACATGAAGTGTAGACGTTATGAAAGATTCATTGTTTATATATTAATTGTGTTATAACAGAGCTTTGTGAGATCGCGATGAACTGAGATGTCAGCTTTTTAGTCATTATAAAGGGAGCGCTCTCTGTGTGCATTCTGCCATACTAAACCATGCATGCATCAGCTTTTCTGTGAATGTTGATGCTTTAAAAAAAGGAATGCAATAATTTACAAATCTCATAAACTTATATTTTATTCACAATAGAATATAGATAACATATCAAATGTTGAAAGTGAGACATTTTGAAATGTCATGCCAAATATTGGCTCATTTTGGATTTCATGAGAGCTACACATTCCAAAAAAGTTGGGACAGGTAGCAATAAGAGGCCGGAAGAGTTAAATGTACATATAAGGAACAGCTGGAGGACCAATTTGCAACTTATTAGGTCAATTGGCAACATGATCGGGTATAAAAACAGCCTCTCAGAGTGGCAGTGTCTCTCAGAAGTCAAGATGGGCAGAGGAGCAATATCAGGAAGGAGTTTCTCAGAGAAAAATTGCAAAGAGTTTGAAGTTATCATCATCTACAGTGCATAATATCATCCAAAGATTCAGAGAATCTGGAACAATCTCTGTGCGTAAGGGTCAAGGCCGGAAAACCATACTGGATGCCCGTGATCTTCGGGCCCTTAGACGGCACTGCATCATATACAGGAATGCTACTGTAATGGAAATCACAACAGGGGCTCAGGAGTACTTCCAGAAAACATTGTCGGTGAACACAATCCACCGCGCCATTCGCCGTTGCCGTTGCTAAAACTCTAGAGGTCAAAAAAGAAGCCATATCTAAACATGATCCAGAAGCGCAGGCGTTTTCTCTGGGACAAGGCTCATTTAAAATGGACTGTGGCAAAGTGGAAAACTGTTCTGTGGTCAGACAAATCAAAATTTGAAGTTCTTTTTGGAAAACTGGGACGCCATGTCATCCGGACTAAAAAGGACAAGGACAACACAAGTTGTTATCAGCGCTCAGTTCAGAAGCCTGCATCTCTGATGGTATGGGGTTGCATGAGTGCGTGTGGCATGGGCAGCTTACACATCTGGAAAGGCACCATCAATGCTGAAAGGTATATCCAAGTTCTAGAACAACATATGCTCCCATCCAGACGTCGTCTCTTTCAGGGAAGACCTTGCATTTTCCAACATGACAATGCCAGACCACATACTGCATCAATTACAACATCATGGCTGCGTAGAAGAAGGATCCGGGTACTGAAATGGCCAGCCTGCAGTCCAGATCTTTCACCCATAGAAAACATTTGGCGCATCATAAAGAGGAAGATGCGACAAAGAAGACCTAAGACAGTTGAGCAACTAGAAGCCTGTATTAGACAAGAATGGGACAACATTCCTATTCCTAAACTTGAGCAACTTGTCTCCTCAGTCCCCAGACGTTTGCAGACTGTTATAAAAAGAAGAGGGGATGCCACACAGTGGTAAACATGGCCTTGTCTCAACTTTTTTGAGATGTGTTGATGCCATGAAATTTAAAATCAACTTATTTTTCCCTTAAAATGATACATTTTCTCAGTTTAAACATTTGATATGTCATCTATGTTGTATTCTGAATAAAATATTGAAATTTGACACTTCCACATCATTGCATTCCTTTTTTATTCACAATTTGTACAGTGTCCCAACTTTTTTGGAATCGGGTTTGTAATTTGTTTGGTCAAGTGTTGAAACAACTTCACATTCAACACATGGATCACCGTTTCAGGCTAAGTTTGTTGGACCGTATACTGTTGCACGTCAGATTTCTGATCTGAATTATTTGATACGCCAGATTGTAAAAAAAAAGATGAAAGAGTATTCTTTTATTAAACCTGTTCTGCTTTCAGATTCTTCTTCTAATAACGACAGCGTTGAAGTGGCTTCTACTCCAACTCCGGTAGGTGGGGAGGAAGATGAAATCTATCCTGGAGATTGTGTTCTTCAAGGTTGTCTTCGAAATTCGGAAGGATTGGGTTCTATGCACGTTCGGCTTAATCATCTAACGGATGCACAGCATATTGATTTGATTAATTTGATTACGGAATATGTTACATTGTTTTCCGATACTCCTTGTACAAATTTGATTGAGCATGACATTGATGTGGGAGGTTCAAGTCCAATTCGTCAGCGTTATTATCGAGTGTCTGCAAATAAGAAAAAAACAACTGGATGATGAAATTGAGTATATGTTGAAAAATAACATTGCTGAACCTTCTTTTTCTAGTTGGGCATCTCCATCTTTGCTAGTGAATAAACCTGACGGGTCGTTTAGATTCTCTACGATTACAGAAAGGTGAATGCTATAACGAAGCCTGATTCTTTTCCTCTGCCTCGAATCGAGGATTGTGTCGATCAGTTAGGAAATGTAAGACTTGTGAGCAAGTTTGATCTTCTTAAAGGTTACTGGCAGGTGCCTTTAACTGCAAGAGCTCAAGAAATTTCTGCTTTTATTATGCCTTCAGGGTTTCGGATTGCGCAATGCTCCCGCATGTTTCAACGTTTAATGAATCGAGTTATATCTGGGTTGAGGGGCTGCGCTGTATATTTAGACGACATCATTGTTTTTAGTCAAACTTGGGAGGAACACATGATTCAGATTCGAGCACTGTTTGATCACTTTTGTATCGGCCAATTTGACTGTTAATTTGTTAAATTAATTTGGGGAAGGTGGTTGGGCAAGGCCAAGTATGTCCCGTTCGTGCAAAGGTAGAGGCAATAGATAAATATCCTACTCCCACTACAAAAAGAAAGCTAATGCGATTTCTTGGAATGGTAGAATTGTTTTTGCAGGAAATTTTCTATGGTGGCGGTGCCCCTGATAAATTTGTTGCGGGGAGAAGCAGATTTTTGCTGGACACCAATGTGTCAGCAAGCATTTGAAAGGGTAAAAATGCTCCTTAAAGAGGCTCCCGTTTTGGCAGCTCCGAGGTTTGATCAAGCATTTAAATTACAAGTCGATGCCAGTAATGTGGGTGCTGGTGCCGTCTTGTTGCAAACGTTTGAGGATGACATTGATCATCCCGTCGGATTCTTCTCTAGAAAGTTTAATAATTATCAGCTTAATTATTCAGTGATAGAGAAGGAAGTGCTTGCTTTAATTTGGGCTTTACAACACTTTGAAGTGTATGTTGGCTCGTCAGAGGGACCTCTAGTGGTCTATACGGATCACAATCCTCTAGTTTTTCTGCACTCCTTGCAAAGCCCTAACCAAAGACTGATGAGATGTTTATTTCTTCAGAGTTACTTGTTGGACATACACCATAGTAAAGGTGTAGAGAATGTAACCGCTGTAACCGCTAATTAAAATAAATAAAAAATAACAAAATAACAACTTTTCAACAATATCTACTGATGGGCCAATTTCACTGCTTCATGAAGCTTCTGAGCTTTATGAATCTTTTGTTTCGAATTAGTGATTCGGATTTCATATCAAACAGCTAAACTGCTGAAATCACATGATTTTGGCGCTCCGATCCACTGATTCGATTCGTAAAGCTCTGAAGCAGTGTTTTGAAATCGGCCCATCACTAGATATTGTTGAAAAGTCATTATTTTGTTTATTTGGTGCACAAAAAGTATTCTCGTTGTTTATAATATTAAGGTAGAACCACTGAACTCACATGAACTCGTTTCAAATATGTTTTTAGTACCTTTATTGACCTTGAGAGTTTCGATGGCTTTGCTCTCAATGGAGGCCTCACTGAGCAATCCGATTTCATCAACAATATCTTAATGTGTGTTCTGAAGATGAACGAAGGTCTTACGGGTGTAGAATGACATGAGGGTGAGTAATTAATAACAGAATTTTCATTTTTGGGTGAACTAACCCTTTAAATGTTCTTCCCACTGTCCAATGATAAATATGTGCAATACCACTTACATTTATTTGACAATAACTTACCTCTTATTGTATTCCCTGTAAATTCTATTCTACTCTGCTGTATATAGCACACTTGTACATACAAATTTGTCTGTTTTTGTTTATTTATATATTAGGCTATATATACAGTACATGTGTGTATCTTATTCATATATATTTATTGTTTGTTTTTTTATTTTTACTATCTGTGTGCTGTTGTTGTCTCAGTGTACTGGAAGCCAAAACAAATTCCTTGTATGTGCAAACATACTTGGCAGTTCTGATTCTGATTTGTAGCTTGTATGAACGTGTTACTATACGTGACGGTCAGTCTGTGTTAATTGAATGCAGACAGAAGAGTTCAGCTTCAACCCTTGATTTTAAATGGTCATTTTTAAAATGTCATTTTCACTGTGCTGTAAGTAAAATTAGTGTTACCTTTATTTGAAAAAAGATGATTCCCAGTGTGCACAAACTTACCAGATTAGCCTATTGAGTGCCCTGTTGGTTAAAGTGTTTACGTCCTTTTTATTCTTTTTTTTTTTTTTCCAACAAATTTGTTATTTGTGGAAAAATATTGTAATATGATTACAGAATCAAGAAGTTGCCATTTAAAGTAAGTCTGTTTATTTTTAATTAATTTTCAAGTTATTTATTTCTAATTTATGAAATATTAATTCAAATATATATATATATATATATATATATATATATATGGTCTTTAATTGGTCATCTGTTCTCTAAGATATCGTCATCTGCCATCAATCGGTCGACCACTAATTTTAGACCAAAGTTACCTGACCTGCTTAAATAATAGAAGGTACAGTAAATATAGATTTAACTGGTGAGCCTTCTGTTCTAATAGTGACCGGGAGACACCAGAGCATTTTACACAGTGAAACAAAGCTCAAAACATTTAGGATATTGTGTTATTCAAGGCACAGAGGGGTGGATCACACCACACAGTTGAGTACCTATAGTCTGGTTGACAGTCAACTCTAGTTCATCCATGTTACACTGAAAGGATTCAATGTCATAATAGTCCCCTGAAGCTATGATGACTGTGTCCATTTCGTCTGAAATCCGTTTCAACACACAGGTGGACTTGGGATTCCTTTTCTTCACACGTATTTGTAGCGTTTGATTCTCAGGCAGAACCCCTTCACAATGCCCTGCAACAGTGACAAGAAAAAGAAAAATATATATATCAAATAAACATTATATGAAATAAGTAAGGCATAATGAATAGTCTGGTCATTTTTGCAAAATAAAGCCATCAGAGTTTTATTATGAGAAAAGAGAAAGTGTCAAGGAACACTGAACTCATCCAGCCCTGACCGACCTGTCTCTGTGTTATCCTGATTACTATACATGCACTTAATAAATAGATAAAAAATTATACAGACATGAATTATTGTTTTAAGTTGAAATTATTTGTGGCTGACCATCAAGATTTTTCAGTGTCAATACCGATATCTAGAAGACCGAGTGGCTGCAGGACAATTTAAATGGATACTTCACCCAAAAATAAAATTCTGTCATCATTTACTCAACCTCATGTTGTTCCAAACCTGTATAAATTTTTTTTGTTCTGTTGAACACAAAGGAAGATATTTTGAAGAATGTGGGAAACTGAACAGTTTTGGGGCACCATTGACTTCCATAGTAGTTTTTTCCTACTATGGAAGTCAATGGTGCCCTAAAGTGGTCTAGTTACAAACTTTCATCAAAATATCTTCCTTTGTGTTCAACCGATCAAAGAAATGCATACAAGTTTTGAACAACTTGAGGGTGAGTAAATGATGATAGAATTTTCATTTTTGGGTGAACTATCCCTTTAATGCTGACACAGTATAACAAAACTCACTGATAGCAAACAAGGTACAAAAAAAAAAAAAAAAAAAAAAAAAAACTGCTGAAAAGAAAACTTATTTTACAAAGCATTTTCTCAAAATTCACAAAAAGAAAAAAGAATAGATCACTAAAAATGATTTTAGTAACTCACTGCAGAACCTGTAGACTAACGGCCATTTCACACTGCAAGCTTGAATGGTGCGTGAGCAGCACATGAGCGTAACTACATCTGCAGACGCACGAGATGGTCCTCACTGCAGAACACAAGATCCAGGGGGATCTTATCTAGATCCAACTCTTCCCACTTTACATATCCCTAAACCTACCTGTCTCCTCCCCCTGGCTCTAAACCTACCCATCTCCACCCCCTGGTTCTAGATCCAACTCCTCCCACTTTACATATACCTTAACCTACCCGACTCCGCCCCCTGGATCTCGAGTGTTCTGCAGTGAGGGGCTACAGAGTATTCACACTGGAAGCATTTGTACAGCGTCACTGAAGCAGCTCCAAGCTACATATAAAGTGTCAGGTACTGTTTATGTGCTTTATATTTAATGTTAAAAGCGTCTAATGTCCGTTTGAATATCACTCTGTGTTCCCAGCTTTTTAGCTGTAATGAAAACAACACTGGAAAACAACACTAACTCACCTCAGGTCTTGAAAATAAATAAACGAGCACAAGAACGTTCAAACTGTCAACTCAATGCGGACAAATAAGTGTATTCTATTACAAAGATTGGTTCAGTCACTCTGTATGTACTTTAAATAATGTTTAAAGTATGTTATGTTTAAAATAATGGTTTTTGATTGATTTTATTGCATCATTGTTGCGTCGTGTCTAGTGTGGACAGTCAAATTGTTTGTCGCTGGCAAAGAGGCGGGACGTGGTTGGGACCAAAGTGACTGGTTACTGAAACCACACCCGCCTAGCTCGACGTGATCATGT
Organism: Ctenopharyngodon idella; assembly: GCF_019924925.1. Lineage (NCBI taxonomy): Eukaryota > Metazoa > Chordata > Actinopteri > Cypriniformes > Xenocyprididae > Ctenopharyngodon > Ctenopharyngodon idella. The sequence continues at coordinate 3,551,785 of NC_067235.1, read as the reverse complement.
TAGCAGGCAAAGGATCTATCTATCTATCTATCTATCTAAAATATTAATAAAGATAACAAGTTATAGAAAGTTCTAAAGATTTACTGTCAATCTACGGTGTCTTTTTTACGATATAGATGCTTATAAAAAAATTCACCCCCCTCAGAGATGTCATGAAGGGCAAAATTAGCAGTATAGACCAAACCCACAATTTGTACCAAGCTGTAAACATGTTTTTTTCTGCTGTAAAGTTTGCCATTTTAACATGGGGCTCAATGAGATTCTGCTCTCTTTTGGAGCCTGTCCCTAGCGGCCAGTCGATGAATTGCAGTTTAATTCACTTCTGTATTGGCTTCATTAGAAACTGAGGGAGGTTGCCGCTTGGTTAGGACACGGTGTTACTCGCATGAAGAACAAATATTGACACAGATAGTTGATTGATATCGATTTAAGACTCAAAATTTATTTGATACAAAAACGTACCTTGTGTGAGTTCTTGTAATTAATGTTGATAATGAACAAGAATGCTGTTCCCAAATGTTCCCAAATATCCACATGACAGCAAACGTGACATTGATTATTCAACATCATACATTTAACCCCCTGAGTCGGCTGTCGCGCCGGTGATAGCACCTCACTTTCTTTTTTTTATTAGTGTGAAAGAGACTCAAAATATTCCTTCAATGTTGGACATACAATTAAGAGTTATACACCATTCTAATCTGTCCTTTTTTATTTGTGTACACTCAAAACAAAAACAAAATGTTGTGCTTTTTACAAAATAAAGAAAAGTAACATGATGCGTGATCTGTCATCTCTCTCTGAATGAAGTAGTTTCTGATACTCTGGTTTCAATTTCGAGGACTTGATCAAGCCGAGGATTGTGAATGTAAGTTTTTTTTATTCATAAATTCTTTATTCTAATTGCGATACACTAGTGTTGTTCCAAAAAATATTGCTATACTGAGATAAGTGAAATCAACTGAAATATGTAATACTGAAATAAAATGTGCTAGCAACATATTAAACTGCACATTAACAGTTTTATGCTCTATAATATAACAAATAAGATACATAAAATGTCATAGCAATATGAATGTTTAGGCAATATTTATTTGGCCTGTTTTGGACAGATTATGAAGGGTTTACTGCAAAATAGCCTATATAGTGCCACATCAATAAAGCTTTCGTTCGCAATAAATGATGAAAGCTTTGCATCACAGAAATAAATTATATTTTAAAGTATATTCAAACAGAAAACCATTATTTTAAATTGTAAAAATATTTCACAGTATTGCTGTACTTTTGTATTTTTGATCAAATAAATGCAGGCTTGATGAGAATGAGACTTCTTTCAAAAACATTGAAGGGTTAGTTCACCCAAAAATGAAAATTCTGTCATTTATTACTCACCCTCATGCCGTTCCACACCTGTAAGATCTTTGTTAATCTTTGGAACGCAAATTGAGATATTTTTGTTTAAATCCGATGGCTCAGTGAGGCCTACATAGGGAGCAATGACATTTCCTCTCTCAAGATCCATTAATGTACTAAAAACATATTTAAATCAGTTCATGTGAGTACAGTGGTTCAATATTAATATAAAGCGACGAGAATATTTTTGGTGCGCCAAAAAAAACAAAATAACGAATTATTTAGTGGTGGCCGATTTCAAAACACTGCTTCATGAAGCTTCGTAGAATAATGAATCAACGTGTCGAATCCGCAGTTTGGAGCGCCAAAGTCATGTGATTTCAGCAGTTTGGCAGTTTGACACGCGATCCGAATCATGATTCGACACACTGATTCATTATGCTCCGAATCTTCCTGAAGCAGTGTTTTGAAATCGGCCATCACTAAATAAGTCGTTATTTTGTTTTTTCTGGCGCACCAAAAGTATTCTGATTTAAATATGTTTTTAGTACCTTTATGGATCTTGAGAGAGGAAATGTCATTGCTCCCTATGTAGGCCTCATGGAGCCATCGGATTTAAACAAAAATATCTCAATTTGTGTTCCGAAGATCAACGAAGGTCTTACGGGTGTAAAACGGCACAAGGGTGAGTAATTAATGACAGAATTTTCATTTTTGGGTGAACTAACCCTTTAAAAATAGTAATGTGTCAAATCTTTTGACCGGTACTGTAATTTAAAATATAATAGGCCTATACAAAATTTTCTTCACATGATGTGCAATAATACGTGCATGCATGAGATCACAAAAATCATGTTTTCTGTTAAGAGTGGACATTAAATTAACGTTAAAGGTGCCCTAGAATTGAAAATTGAATTTACCTTGGCATAGTTGAATAATAAGAGTTCTGTACATGGAAATGACATACCGCGAGCCTCAAACACCATTGTTTCCTCCTTCATATGTAAATCTCGTGCGTGAAAAACACCACGGAAAAACAGGCGATCTGTTATCTTAACATAACACAGACTGTGACGCAACAGTCGGGGTCATTAATATGTACGCCCCCAACTTTTGCATATACCAGCCCATGTTCAAGGCAGTATTAACGTCTGGAGCTGCACAGCCGAATCATAAGACGTTCTGCAGGTATTGTGAAGCATGCAAGCAATGACAATAGCGAAAATGGCAGATGGATCCATAATAACTGTTCATGATCCATGATATATTTAGTGATATTTGTAAATTGTCTTTCTAAATGTTTCGTTAGCATGTTGCTAATGTACTGTTAAATGTGGTTAATGTTACCACATCATGGGCGTTTCCTCCGAGGAGGCAAGGGAGGCAGTGCCTCCTCAAAAAAATAGGATGAGAAAATAATCCATATTACATATAAAACAACACAAATATTACAAATTATGACATTAAAAAGAGCGCAGGTCACTCGTATTTCTTAAGGAACACTGCCCAACAGCGACACCCGCTTAAGTCTGAATGAACAAATAATGGCGTCAATGGGAAGACTAATTGAAAAGTAAGTAAACCGATCACCAAGGTTATATATCACCGCTTTATGTCACGTCAAAATCAAACTTCAAATGGACTGAAAACACGATGACTGCGGGGGGTTTTAGTGCAATCAGCTTGGTGAAATTAAAAATACAATTAGTGTCTGTGACAGACGGTGTTTACGGAGCATGACTGATGATCCAAAATAGCCTAAGTTGACTATTAAAAAGAAAAACATCAATACACAAATAAAATATATTGTTTAAATTGTTACAGCCTTTAGTTATTATTTTGGAATGAATGTAGAAATGCTTAAAACACTAACTTGATGAGACTGACTTGGTTTTGATAAATAGAACATTACACTGTTAATGTAAAATTACAAAATAGAATTGTCTTTGGTTTCTTTTTTGATGTAATGTAAAGTAATGTTCATTTAACAAGGAAGATGTGTCAACGTTAAGAGTAATGCATGAATTTACATTGATTCATAAATAAAAAATGTGCCTCCTCATTTCAGAACGCCACTGCACGCCACTGTACCACATTTATGTTTCATCATGATTCGTACTGTATTCACGAAGATCAGAGCCATGTCGTTATTTTTATTTTTAACCCAAAAACGCTTGTAGTCTGTATAATTCATAAACGCATCTTCATTCTTATGGAGTCTCTCCAACAGTGTGTAGCTTTAGCCACGTTAGCTTGCAGCACTATCAAACTCATTCAGAATCAAATGTTCAAAAGCAAACATCCACAAAATACATGCCATACTTTCGTGATCTGATATGCTGCATCACGAACAGTTTGTAAAGATCCGTTTTGAGAGTTATATTGTGAACTTCAGTATTGTTTATGCAATGTTTATTGGAGTCGCGAGCTTGGGGGCGGGGAGCACGAGCATTTAAAGGTGTACACACCCAAAATCAGAGCATTTTTAATGGCACCCCAAAATAGGCAGTTAAAACATGGTATAATAAAAAATCTATGGGGTATTTTGAGCTGGAACTTCACAGACACATTATGGGGACACCTTAGACTTATATATTGTAAAATGTCAATTCTAGGGCACCTTTAATACAATAGCTGATATGATCCTGTTATCAGCATGCTCAAAGAGGGTTTTTTTTTTCTTTTATGTCACAGATTTGAGAATCATAGTGACCAGATATTGGCCCACAGTGAACTGCATGAATATGATACTGAGATCACTGACTGGAAGAAGGAAAGTGTTTTTTTTTTTTGTTTTGTTTTCTTTTTTCTCTAGTGCACCAAATGCCAGATATGCGATTTTCACATATATCTTTGAACAGGATTTATTTCCAGGTGTACTCAAAAATGTGTACTCAAAATGTGTCTTTGACTCTCATTTATATAGTTCACTATATTCTAAATAAACAAACAAAAAAATATATATTTCTTTAGTCATTGAATTTTTTTTAGTTCACTCAGTCACATTCCTGACTGAATGGCTCATTATGTGGCTCATTAGGGGCAGGGTCTTAATCTCCTCAGGTGTGAATCACAGCATTATTCATGAAGATTCACGCCTCCTTGCATATGGGCTTCCTGAACAAAAAGTGTCTTCGAAATTTAAAATCAATACATTGTTTTATGTGTCTGAGTAGGCAGAATGATTTTTACATCACTTTGAAGCAAAAACTCTAAAACTAAAATATAAATGTTTAGTATATGTTTTGAGGCCTTATTTCAGTGACTTTTTTTTTCTTTCATAAACCATGCATATATGTAATTCTCTCAAAAAAACCAACCAGTACATACTTGTTGCTCACATATTATTGTAGTCTAGTTTGTGCTGAATACAGTGTAATGAGACTTTTGTCATTAATATGTTTATAAGCAACTGAAAAAAGCACAAATGTCAGGGCATGTCAAAACTACTCCAGGACCCCAAATCAGCCTACAGAGTACTGTCAGTATTTACTCTCTTTTGCAACGAAATAATAGTTCCAACGAAAGCCACAGCAGAACTACAATATTCTGTATAGTCAATGATTCATAAATACAGCCACTTTGTTCGTTACTGACTGAATGACTCGATGACTTCAATTCAAAAACAGCGACTTGCCACCACCTACTGGTGGTTTTAGTTTAATTTTTAAAAGTTTCACTTCATTTTACCATCATTGCATCATTTCTCTATTGACATTTTTTTTATTTAAAACATTATTCATTTTATAAAGTTATTCATAAAGGTAAAAATATGCACTGGAAAATTAATTTAAGGGCTAATATTGTTCCTTAATGAAAAAGGTATGACTGCAGTCTAAGTGGAAGAGAGGGGTTATGCAGAAGAATGGTAAACCCTTCAGGGGGTACGACACTCTAAAAAGTTTGAGAACCACTGGCCTAGAGCTATGTGGCTGATCGGAAAGTTCACCAAGGTCATGCCTAGTGCAGATGGGCATATCAGAACTGCAGAAGTGCTAATCAAGGGACAAATCTATACCAGACCAGTTTCAAGGGTGGTTAAACTTCCTGCCATCCCTGATGACAATGATACCTCATAATTGGGGCCATTTATCAGAGACAAATTTAGTGCCTAAATTTGGAGGCAGCTGTACAAAAGGCCCTCAATGAGTTATGTATGTATATAGTTAATTTGGAAGCATTACCTAATATGTCCAGTAGGTGGCAGCCTACCCTCATTCAAGTTCATTGCAAGTATTGCATCAGCCGTACCTCTGGTAGCCTTATGAGGAAATTGCCAGAAGCTTTGATCAGGTGTGGACTGTTAGCGCTTGATAGTGATGGGCAAATTAAGCCTCATGAAGCACTGAGGCCTTCCCCTCATGGTTTCGGGAAAAGATTCAAAGCTTCCAAAGTGTCAAAAACAGTGCCATCTGGTGTTTAGTAAAATATAAAGCAGCCAAAACCCTGTGAAAGAAGCTTCGTCGGATGAAGCCACCACACAGTTTCATGTTACGTGCTCAAATAAAAGCCTAATAGTGTGTACGTGTGTGTGTTGAATTTATCTCAGTGATAAATTCAACTGGACAGAAAGTGAGGCTTCATTTGTCATCGATCACAAGACTCTGGGAAACCAATACACACCCCGATATGGGGCTTCACTAGAAATTGTGTTGCATGCATGATACGCAAATCGAAGCTCCAGTGTCATAGTTAACATCACTAGCGCTTGCCTGGTTCCTGATAAATTTGCCTGTTCTGATGATTCCTGAGTGGTTTTAGCTGGTGTGCGTCAATGATGATATGTAAGTGCACTGTTCATTATTAATGTCACTTTGAGATTGTTTCTAGTCACTGTTTAATATCGTGATGTGACGATTCATCCAAATGCTAAGCTAATCATGACAAAAGCTAATCATTTGTATAATGTTTGTCTAGCTTTAAAGGGTTCACCCAAAAATGAAATTTCTGTCATTAATTACTCACCCTCATGTCATTCCAAACCTGCAAGACCTTCGTTCAGTACAGAGCTTCCGTGTTTATGTCCAGACGCCGGCTCAATATTGGGCGACGCTGTTCATGTGAGCACCTTTACTACTTTTATGGACCTTGAATGTGGTAATTTCATGGGAGATAATAAAAAAATCGCAGATGTCATCAAAAATATCTTAATTTGCGTTCAGAAGATGAACGAAGGTCTTGTAGGTTTGGAACGACATGAGGGTGAGTACTAAGTGATTATTCACAGTGACTATTCATGCTGTAATCATTTAATTGCTGCAGTTGATTAATTTATAAAGAGATTTGTTGTTCTATGTCTAATATATTATCCTAATATTATTCTAATATTGTTCTAGTCCTAGCACGTGAGCATAATGCTGTACTATTTATATATACTTAAATGCAAATTGTGTTCTGTAGTTTGGAACCAAAGAAAGAAATCCCTGTATGCCATACCAAGCTGATTGCGAATCCTAATCATTCAAGTGAACCTACATCAACCTGATTCTGTCTTCCTGTGTCTTGACCGACAACCTGTTGTGAATGCAACATGTTACGGTAAGCTCGGAAGCATAAAAGGAGGAGTGACAAGGACGAGAGAGGACAGGCCTGGACTAATTTATGTTTTGTTTAAGTGTGTGCGGCAGTTGTCCATGAGGGGCTGCCGCTTTTAATTTAGTTTTGTGTTTGTTTATTTTGAATATTATTAAAGTGTGTGAAACGTTCGCCGGTTCCTGCCTCCTTCCCTTAACAACATACCTCGCATCAAGTATGAATTTGCTTTAATGTGACTTTGCTATCATTTTAACTTTGACATATTACTTTGGTACAAAAAATATTTCAACAATGGATTAAATTAAACTAATAAAGCGAACATCCATACTGCTAAATTAAACAACAATATCTTTTAAAATAAAACATTTTTATTTAATTTCATGAACATTTTTATTAAACATGTACCTTTATTTTAATTAAAAAGACTTATTTCTGCTATTGCAGGTTCATTTTGTAAATGGATGCAATTAATTTGGACAAGCGCAAACTGGGTGCTGGTAAAGATGCTGGTGCAGACGTACCTGCTCGGCCAGTATCGGCTCAAAGTTGCACATCTTCGGATGCAGAGCCGCGAGCAAAGTTACAAAAAATGACGTACACAAAGCCAGGCGAAATGGGGTCTTGTGCACTCAACGCCACATAAATAACGTAAAAAAAAAAATAATAATTAGCACGCAACCACTAGCTGCAAATGCAAACTCTGTATTATATTATATATCTCCTGGAAGATTCGGGAGAATTCCCAGTGTGCCGCTCTTCGACATAGGGTGTTTTCACACCTATGGATCGTTTGTTTTGTTCTGAAACAGGGACTAAAATTGTTACAATGTTGCATTTTCTTCTTGGTTTGGTTCGCTTTCACACGGCAAGATTTTAAAGTGTACCAAAAAGTGTTTATGATAGTCATATGAGAGTACAACTGTCCTCTTATTGGTCAGAGTTTTCTCCGCATCACTCATCAAAATGATTGACAAGTTCGCTCTATGAACTTAGTGTGGCTTTATTTGTAACTGTCGAGGCACGCAAACACTATACAAATGTAACCGTCATCCCCACTGTTAAATTATTTACTACATTCGTATTAATGTTGTGGCAAATTCAAACACGCTCTCTCTATGAATGTTATAACGCAAGTAGAGTGGGAATGAAGGCTTCGTCGGGACATTTAAGATGAAGAGACGCTCTTTGGTTTTCAACTACGGTAACGATTGTGCTCACTCTCAGAATCAGACACTAGTGCTTAAACACCTAGCCATTGCGTTCAAGAAATCAACAGATATGTATGTGATTGGCTACATTGCTCAACGCTGCAAAAGACGTTGTAAATAGAAACCTAACCCTTGCAAACACATACTTGCATATATGCACTGGATTGTTTGCCAAACCTGTTTTTGTCAATAAGCTATTATTACAGATCCTAGACCAGCAATTATGGGCAGCTTTTCCCCCTAAAAACATTCCACGCGAGCCTCAAGTCTGTGGCCCGGGGATGCACACACACATACATAAGCCTACCTTTCAGAAGCATGTGTTGATCTTAAATATCATTAGTCATCTCCAGCAGTAAAAGTCATCATCTTTTGTATTCATGTCTGGATAGTTTTATTCGTTTTGATTACATTTTTGGATGTACATCAGGTTGTATTGCATGTAGACCGATATGCTGCTCTTGGGTGGAGGCGGGGAGAATCGAAATCCAGAATTATTTCTTGATTCACGATTCAACGATTTATTGTCCCAGCCCACTTGTTTAAATAGCCCCCAAAGTGTTAATTACAAATAAATTACTAAATGCTAAAAATGAATAAATGTAACTGAACAAAAATTTGCGTTGCATTTACAATCCTGTGAAAACAGCACCCCTACTTCCAGTGCCCCTGGGTAGAAAAGAAAAAAATGGGCTAACACGTCAGCTTAACAGAAGAGAAAGGAATGATCAATGGGCAAGAATGAAAGGGCATCAATGAGTACAGGGGAAGAGTGGAGGCAGGACAGGAACCTATACTTTGTTTTTTGCCCAGGGCATGGAATGTTCCAAAATCCACCCTTGAAAAAAAGAATGAAATGTGGTGTTGAGTGATGGAGTGAATGGTTTTCTGCCTTAGGCATGACTACATCCAGAGTATAATCTGAGAAGGAACTGACAAAAATGTTAAAGCTTCTTTCGCAGAGATGTGCAGAAAATAGTTTTTTAATATGCAAAATCTAATAGAATTAAAGGGTTTTCTGAAACAAAAAACAAAGCTATTACTAGTAAAATGGGTTATATCATTCTCGGTATATTTAAAAAAAAAAACAAAGAAAAAAACACTGATATTCCTTCAAAAACGTCTCGGTTACGTATGTCCAGGTGGTATACCCTCTGGTATACTCCCAGGTGGTATAAATAGGGAAGCAGATGCAATCGCACTCTGTTTTTCGCTGAGGAGACAACCTAGGTCTGCACTGCAGTGAGAGCACAGGAACTGTGGCGACAGGACGTACATCTCCATTCCCTCCTTCAGGGAACGAGGGTTACATACGTAACCGAGACGTTACCTTTCAGTCGGTCACATCAGTAGTGACTGACGAACTGGGATCCCAAATAAAACGCCACAGTTACAGACCCCTTCCAGCGCCCAGCGCAAGCTCTAGCCACCCAGCACACCAGGGGGGCGAGCTTACACTGAGAGAGTCTACTGCTGTTCCTCAAGACCCACTACAGTAAGACTTAGACAACACTGGGGAAGCGAACCCGTAGGGGACGCTACGGAGGCCACAACCTACCCTGCAGGGGAGGAATTTACGTGGAGATACACATATGGACTGGCCGTGGGCAGTACGCATATGGAGTCCCTGGGATGGCTCCAGCCTAGAGATAGGGGGAGACTCATCTGACAGGTGACAGCAGAGCTGGCTCTGCTAAGGGAAAGACACGGGCTCACCGTGGGGAGTTGACCGTGGACAATACACATATGGGACCACTCACGTGGAGGGGTCGCGATATATGGCACCCAGCCAAACATCAACGTCGGTGACGGACGTTTGGCCTGGCATCAGACACTCCACAGTGTCTGAGCCACAAGGGAAGGCGGAGAAGCTCGACAGGGTTCGCCAAGCGGGGAACTCTACTGGAGTAATGAATGCACGTATCCGGCCCAGGGGGCGGGAATGGCATTGCAAGCCAACACTAGAAAGGGTTCTTCGCATTTACCAGCTACTGAAAGCGAGTACACGGGAAGATACTGGTTTCACACGAAGGCTATAGAACCTAGCGAATGTGTTGGGTGTCGCCCAGCCCGCAGCTCTACAGATATCTGTCAGCGAGGCGCCGTGCGCCAGCGCCCAGGAAGAGGCCACTCCTCTGGTGGAGTGAGCTCTCAACCCGAGCGGGCAAGGCACGCCTTGGGACTGACAAGCCAAGGCGATGGCGTCCACTATCCAGTGGGCCATCCTCTGCTTGGAGACAGCCTTTCCCTTCTGCTGGCCTCCGTAACAGACAAAGAGCTGATCTGAGGTCCTAAAGCTTCGCGTTCTATCCACGTACAGGTGCAGAGCGCAGACGGGACAGAGCAAAGCCAGGGCTTGGTCTGCCTCCTCCGAAGGCAGCGCTTGCAGGTTCACTACCTGATCTCTGAAGGGAGTGGTAGGAACCTTGGGCACATATCCAGGCCGGGGTCTCAGGATAACGTGAGAGTCACCGGGCCCGAATTCCAGGCACAATTCGTCGACCGAAAATGCGTGCAGGTCCCCTACCCTCTTCACTGAGGCCAATGCAACCAGGAGGATGGTCTTAAGGGACAGAACTTTTAACTGAGCTGACTGCAAAGGCTCAAAGGAATGACCCCGGAGAGATGTAAGTACCAGGGAGAGATCCCAAGAGGGTATAGAGGAAGGGCAAGATGGATTTAGTCTCCTCGCCCCCCTCAGGAACCTGACGATCAGATCGCGCTTCCCCAAAGACTTACCATCAACTGTATCATGATGTGCGGCAATAGTGGCAACATACACCTTGAGGGTGGAGGGAGACAGCCTTCGCTCCAAGCCCTCTTGCAGGAAAGAGAGCACAGATCTGATCGAACATGATCGTGGGTCCTCTCAGTGAGAGGAACACCATTCGACGAACAGGTTCCACTTCAACGCATAAAGGTTCCTTGTGGAAGGAGCTCTAGCGGAAGTGATAGTGTCTACAACCGCCTGGGGGAGATCACTTAGAACCTCCGCGTCCCATCCAGGGACCACACATGGAGTTTCCACAGGTCTCTGAGTCAGGAGGTCCTTCCTCAGAGGAATGGGCCAAGGAGGTGCTGTCGCGAATAGCGTCAGATCCGAAAACCAGGTCCAAGTGGGCCAATACGGAGCCACTAGCAAGACCTGCTCCTCGTCCTCCCTGACTTTGCACAGGAGCTGTGCGAGAAGGCTCACTGGGGGAAACGCATATTTGCGTAGGCCCCGGGGCCAGCTGTGTGCCAGAGCATCCGTGCCGAGCGTGCCCTCGGTCAGGTAGTAGAACAACTGGCAGTGGGCAGTGTCCGGGGAGGCAAAAAGATCTATCTGTGCGGCACCGAAGCGCTGCCAAATCAGCTGGACCACCCTGGGATGGAGTCTCCATTCGCCCGGAAGCGGAGGCTGCTGTGAGAGCTCGTCGGCCGCACGGTTGAGCACGCCTGGGACATGAATGGCATGAAGCGACCTCAGATGCTTCTGACTCCATAGCAAGAGATAGCGGACGAGTTGTGACATGTGACGGGAGCGTAGACTACCCTGATGGTTGATGTACGCAACGGCCGCAGTGCCGGTCGACGAGTTTGCTCTTGTCCCAGTTAACCTGAAGACCCAACCTACTGAGGTGAGCTAACACCATGTCCCTGTGTTCGCACAACTGCTCCTGTGAGCTGGCCAGAATGAGCCAGTCGTCGAGGTAGTTGAGAATGCGAACACCCTGTTCCTTGAGCGGAACAATGGCCTTACTTATAGTTTACTATTTATATATTATATTTGAACTTTCAGTATACTACTATGTTCTAATTTAGGTATTCATTTTTTATACTTGAAATATACCTTTAAATGTACTTTAATTACATTTTATTATCATAGCTTCATCTATCCTTTTTTATCAACACTTGAATGTGGATAAGTTTTATAAAGAAAGGCAACATTTCAAACAAAAAGTTAAGAAAATTGCATTTTTGTCAAAGACTGCCTGGATCACATTCAGAACGATGATGCAGATTTCAAAACACAGATGGAGTAGTCCCAGGTGAAAAAAAAAAAAGTACATTTCTATAATGTACTTAAAGTCCTCTATTTTCGCACACTAATTTTGTACTTAATATACTAAAAATTCTTCTTTAGTACTTCTTAAGATAATCTTAAGAACATCTAAGTGTACTCAATTGTGCTATTTTGAGACACCATGAAATATGAACTAAAATGTGCTTTTAATATACTATCTCTGTATTTAAAAAAAAAAAAAAAAAAGTGTTTAGACACTACTTATAGTACATTTGAACCCATAGTGTATTACAAGTGGTAGCTAAATATATTTAGTTCAATCTTAGTAGACTTTTATATAGTAATCCTAAATTTAAATTAAATGGATTTTATTAAAAATAAAAACTACTAATGTACTATTTTATAAGTACATTTTCCCAACTGTGTTACTTACGTACACTTAATATAAATGCACAAATTATCACATACAATTTTAGTGGATTTTTATATATACTGTCACTAAGTTCTATTTTAATGTATTTTCATGAAAATAAAACATGCATAACACATTAAAGGCCCGCTGAAGTGTCTTGGAACGCGCAGCATTATTCAAAGTGTTGACGTAATTTCAACTGAAACAGGAAGACAGGGCGATATAATCCAACAGCCCCGACCCTTTTTTAAAATAGCCAATAACGTTTCGTTTATATCACAGCTCGGCCAGAGCCATTAACCCTTAAGACCTGAAGGCTTTTTTTGTTTTTTTTTCTGAGCGACATACACAAAAGTAAAGACTCATAACTTCAAAACTTTAGCAAGGAGAGTCAAAAGGTAGATATCATTTGATAAAACACTTTTTACATTTTTTGAAAATATAAATTACATTACATTTGGACATTGTCATGCTGAGAAACTGCTGATAAAAGACAAAAAATATATATAATGTTTTTTTTATAATTTTTCTTTTTTTTTTTTATTTGACATGGAGTAACTCACTTCCTGCAGGAAGGCAATAAGATCAGAGAAAAATTGTTTTTTGGTGATGCTCCACTACATGTGAGCTGCATCTGGTTTAAATTTTGTGGTGATAGCATAAAGTATGGTTGAATAAAGTGTTATTCATTTTTGCGCAGCTAGATGGCACCCACGGGCGGTAAACTCCGGTTTAGAGGCACTTCTTAGCACTCGTTAGGAGTTTTTCAAAAAGTTTAGATGCATTAAAAAGCTGAGTTTCTAAGCTTTAAGATGATACCTATTTTTGTGTTATTCCACGTTGGAAAACGAACATGGATGGGTTCGGGAACATTGGATACACACTGCATCCCGGAAAGATGAGAGACATGTTTTTAGCCAAGTATGTTACATCATTCCGTGAGTAATATATTGTGATCAACGCAATATATATTATGTTGTAATCGTGAGAATCTGCTTTAAATAATGATGTGCCATTGTCTATGATCTATGCATTTTTCATGAAGTTATGAGCATGTGAAATCTACATATTCGTATTCAGTTAGCGGCTGTGCTGTTTTTGTTGTAAACGCATATTACTCAGACAGATTAGAGGGTGAAAACAACGCAACAGAGCATGTTGGAGGCTTGATCTGAATGTGTAAAGTCTCTGGTTTTGTATGCAAAAAGAATTTTTGTGCTACCTATATGGGACTTGCGGACCCCGGAACGGACTTGCGGACCAGAGCGGGCCCACGGGCCGGAGCAGACTCGCGGACTGGAGCAGACTCACCGGCTGGAGCGGACTCACCAGCTTTCCTCTTTCTCCTTACCCTGCGCATCCCAGTGGGATTTAGAAGGCCAGGGTCTTGACTCAGTGAGGGAGGGACGGTAGGAAAGTCTCTACGAAAGGGTTCTGGTTGACCAGGTGTTGCCCATTGTCTTCGATGGTGGAGATATCTGATGAAGCCCCAAAAATCCAAGATCTGAAGTCCATCCATCTCTCACAGAGGCAAAGGGTCATCAAGGCATTTATTAATGATACCTTTCAGTGCTGCATCATTATAATCCAGCCCCACCTCCATGGTCCAAAAAGTCTGGACTAAGCCCCCTACCTCCATCCCCTGCTGGTTAAGCGCAGTCAAAGCCCAAAGTCGAGCCATCCGCTCCTTCTTAGTGGCCGGAGAAATAATCTGAATCCCCATACTGCTGGATCTGAAGTGGTTCGAGGTTTATGTCACGGAATGCTCTGAGACTTGGGGTAAGATCCACGTGCAGCTTTTATTAAGGGAAATCCAAAATCGTAGTCACGTAGTCATAGTCTGTTGATAGTGTAGGAGGGGGTGGGACTTCAGATTCTAGAGAGCATTTGACTGGACCGAAGATTTGACGAGAAACTGAAGTGCGCGGTGATGTCATGAAAATCCCTGATCCATTTTAGCGGAAGTGAGAGACTGTAAGTTTTGAATGCTTAAATCTCCTAAATGCAAATTTTGTCATTGTTTTGGAACACACCAGCTTATTCGTAACATTAAGGCTAACATATTCATACTAAAAGCTAAAAAACTTTAAAAAAATTTTGATTTCAGGGGGACTTTAAATGTGTACTAAAATTAACAATTTAACAGTAAGTATACTTTTAGCATAAAGTACTTTACGTGCTATATTTTACATATTTTAATGTGGGGAAAAAAGTGCTACTAATGACATACCAATAGTGTACTTGACTGTACCCGTCCCTGTTCACAGGTTCTCTGGTTTACCCGGGCTGCGTTTACACTTGGTATTAACATGCGATCACCGTGATTCGATCAAGCAGATCAGATCATTAGCTAATCAGGACATGGCGCATTTACATCTGTTCACATCAAGTGGCCTCTGTATCTGGATAACTGATCAGATTTCTGTTTAAATTAGGCGTGTTCGAAAGGCAGAAGCTTCAAAGGGCTTCATAGCGTAAAACAACTTTCACTTTAGCCTCTAAAATGCAGTGCACACAGCATGGAATTTTTGTGATTTATTCCACAAAAGTACAATCGATCACAAATAGAGAACTTAATCTACCAATTTAAGTTTCCCAACATTAATCTTGTATGATGAAAAAAATTATTTCGACGCATTTCATGATTGAAAGGAGCGCGCAAGCATTTGTATTGTTTGTGTAATATGTAACGGCAGAATCCGAACACTTTGTTTTAAAGAAATAAAAGAACGCACATCACATTAAAGAGCATTAATTAGAAATAAACAAGGGTTAGGCTATAGGCTATACGCCACCAGATTAAAGACGATACAAATTAAACAATGTCCTATTGCTTTCACTCACTTGCTTTACTTTCCGATGCAATCTCCAGTCTTAGATCAAATTAATTTTTTTTAATGAAAAAATACTTCCAGAGTTGAAAAATAACATGGTTGATCATGTTAAACAAGTCACATCATCCAGGTTTAAAGTTCTAGCGTGCAATATTGGGAGATTAGTAAACTGAAACAATAAAAACATATGCAATCGCCTCGTTTAGATAATGTTGCACAATTAAAATGAAAAAATGACACACAAGGTATCATGTAAGTGTAAACAAACTGTTTTAAAGATAGACGTTTATTGTAAAGTTCAAAGAAGTTTAATTTCTTGTCAAAACTGCGTCTGTCCATTATTTCTGACAGCCACGCGGAGAGACTGGGCAGGGATTTAAATGACATCGCCCTCTGAATGCAGATACGATAGCTGGATCACGTTTACATTACACTGAGATCCGACCGCAATGCGTCCTCGACTACCTCCAAACCAGGACACGTTGATCGGATAACATTCCGATCACAAGCGCGTTTACACTTGTCTTTTCAATGCGTATGTGGACAACATCCAGATACAGGTCGCATGTTAATGCCAAATGTAAACGCAGCCTCTGTCTCTCTGTGAGTGTGTGTTGCTGCTGATGAGCTGATCAGTGTCAGCTGGGGCTCATCAGCACCGCTATTTAATGTCTGTGCATTTTGCCTTGTGTTTTCAGATGGTTGGTGTGCTCGTGCAGTGTTAGTCCTGGCTTTGTTTGAGTCTCTCGTTCCTCGTTCTGGATATTCCCTGTTGAGGCAGTTTTGGATTACCTGTTGTACTCTTGTTGGAGGACTGGTTTGCCCATTGCATTTTCTGCGCTACCAAGAAATACTTTGCCATCTGCACCCATGACGTCTGACCCTTGCTATCTTTCCTGCTGCTATTTTTCATAATAAACTGATATTTGCTGCATTCACTATTGAATCCTCCTTATTTCACATTATTATATCACTTTATTACAGTTCATCGGAGTTGATTTACAGATATAAAGTTTACCAGTTTATTAAGCACCACCCGAAAAGACATAAGGTCTTTATATATTTGTTTACTGTTAGTTGTAAAAAGTGTTTCTGTGTACTTTGCTATGTATGTTGATAATAATGCAAGGAGAGAGAGAGAGTTTATGGATAATATTTTAATGCACACTTGCACTGTGTTTTAAGCTCTTACAGTGATTTTCTAGAGTGAAAATTTTCGCAGTTTCTGACATTATATGCGTCCTGACTGAATCCTGACGGGAGAACGAGCTCTTGAAGCTTCACCCTCTTAGGCTGAGCGCAGCAGCTCATTTGCATTTAAAGGGTACACACTGAAACAGCGCATTTTTGCTCACCTTCAAAAAGTGGCAATTTTAACATGCTATAAAAAATTATCTGTGGGGTATTTTGAGCTAAAACTTCACATACACACTCTGGGGACATCAGAGACTTATTTTACATCTTGTAAAAGGGGGAATAATAGGTCCCCTTTAATGTATAAAAATATGTTGGCAATATATTATAAATACATTTTGTATATATTTATCATATATTCTTATAATTTGAATAATTCATAAGTGCATTTTCTACGTCTGGTGAGTATTTTTGAAAACGTATGAAAGATGGGTTCAAGTGTACTACAAGTACACTTTTTTTAATACAAAGATAGTATGTTAAAAGTACATTTTAGTTTATATTCATGGTGTCTCAAAATAGCACAGTTGAGTACACTTAGGTGTTCTTAAGATTATCTTAAGAAGTACTAAAGAAAAATTTTATTATATTAAGTACAAAATGAACTTAATATACTATATATACTATAAATAGTGCATGAAAATAGGGCACTTTAAGTACATTATGGAAGTGTACTAAGTGCACTAAAATAAAATGCATTTTAGTGCACCTTTTTTCACCTGGGTAAACAACTACAAGCCAAGTAAACTTGGAATACTTAATTATACTTTTAAGTATATCTCGATAAAAAGACAAGTATAGGACAAATATACTTAAGACTTTTCTGTCAGTATTAGTCAAGTATACTTGAGTGCAATTTTAAGTATATTTCTGAGAAGTACATAAAGTATATTTCTGAGAAGTATATAAAAAGTAGACTGAAAGTATACTTTATTTTTTAGCTTAAAAGAAGTATACTAATAGCACACTCGAATAAACTTTTTCTCGCAAGGGTTAGTCCTATAAACTGGGATCTAAGTAACGTATGGCTATAGATAACTAGCTAAATTGATGCTAAAAATGCTGTGAAGTTGACAGTAACTGATCAAGTTTAACTCACATTAAAATAGTTCTCTTGTTAAAGCGTGCTTATTCTTAAGGTTGGCTGCATTAAGAGATTAGCTTTCTTGTTTTTTTTCCCCCTCTTCACATTAATGTTACAGCCTCTGCCCCGCCGACCCTGGCATGAGGAGACCATCAAGTGTCAATCCGTTCACACTGGCAGAAAAACAACAAGGTATCTCTCTATGCAAGCATCATCCACACCCTCAGAGCATACATTTTCTACTTCTGGGGACAATATCAGTCAGGATCAGGCTTGTCTGTCTCCTGAAAAAGCAGACATGCATTTTTTTGAAGAAGAAGAACTGCTGAGTGATTTAAAGACCTTAAGTATGCAACAGTGAGCCTCACATACTGACTTGAAACTGTTCATTTTGCACTGAAAACTATTTGAACTTTATTAAAACTATTTGCACTTATTTATTGTGTTGGATACATTTTGTTCCTTTGTGCAGTGGCTTTGGAGATGAGTCTTTGAGTGTGTAAAAAAGTCAACAAACTGAAAAAATGAAACCAACGCTAACATGTATTGTGATCTTTTTAAAACGGATTTCGTTCAGGAACCATCAAGGTATCGATATTGGAAATTTTTAAAAGATACCCAGCCCTATCTATAGATGACTTGAAAAAGATGGCAGCATCATTATTTTATTTTTACACAGAGATTGGTAGTAGAGGTGCACCGATACTAAATTTCTCTGCCGATACCGATAGCCGATTATTCAGAATGATATCGGCCGATACCAATACCGATAGTTTGGTTTTTCTTAAGGAAAAAAAAAATCTCTCCCAAATAATGTTGCAAACTATACAAGGAACCCTCTCATTTGGTACACTACAATATTAGAGGTTACAATTAACAGCAGAGGTATTATATTCAGCTGCTGTTTATTTTCAGATATAATAATTACACTTAAATAAAAACTGAAATGTTTGTATAAACTTAGTATCACATAAGGTACTTTTCATTAGCACTTGTTGTCTTCATGGCAAATTTACACAAACATAATTAACAGTAAATAAGCTCCTCTCTAGTATTTTATTTATATATATATATATATATATATATATATATATATAGATATATATATAGATAGCTAAGGAACTGTAAACATTGGAAAACATTCCTGAGGTAAATGTGACATGATGTGACATATTGTTCACAAGCTGTTTTATTGACGTCTTTCGGCAGTTGAAGCACAAATAAAGTGATTACATGAGACATGATACATTCTGGTAAGTTGTACTAGGCTATATATTTCAACATACCTTTGATATTCATGCATGTTTTTCGAGAGATATAACTTGTATTGAAGAGGAAGAAAAGACTTGCGCTCCGCGCTGCCGCCTGAACTGAGGCATTACAGCGATCTGACACGACACATTTAAGAGCGTCAAAACGCCATTTAATGTTTGAATTTCATGATAAAATAGACAAAATTTGAAAACTGAAACTATTGTTATTCTTATCAGAAGTAACAAAGCACAAAGCCTTTTGCGATTATTGGACGGGAGTCGCTACAAATAATATTTGATGTAGCAAAAAATAATACGCAGACCTGGCAACCCTGGCTTGAACTACGGGTGATTCATAGAGTCAAAAAGAGCCTGCTTTAGCGTCACTATTTTTAAGCTGTTAATGCATTAAAATTCAACACAAAAGCTGGTTTGCCAACCGCCAAGAAGAAGAAGAAATTCAACACAAGAGCGATTTTCTTCACACACGGTATGTATGAGTTGCAGTCTGAACAGATTTTTCCGCACCCTTTTGACTGACAGGATATAATCGGCCCTGATCATCGGCCGATGGCCGATAGTGATAATAATAGCTTTTATTGGCCAATACCGATTGTTACTACATCGGTGCATCTCTAATTGGTAGGTTTATTAGTAAAATCTGTTGACTTTAGCAATCTTTGCTGCATTATATGCCAGCGGAGACAGTTGCGAAAAAACACTTCTTGTGTTTTTTGCATGCCTGTAACTCATGATGTATTAAAGACATCTATATCCTTTTATATTTTGGTTTTGAACAAATTTTTTTTTTGGTATCTTCATTTTAAAGGCACCATATGGTTAAATCCCAAAGATATGGAGATCTTAATGCGGCTCCATGGGTAAACTGGTCAGTTGTTCACATTTTCAGTGGCCAAAAACCAAATGTGGATCACTTTGCATACAGCTGATACTTTTTTTCTATCACCACAATTGCATGGAATATAACTGTCTGAGTGCCATGAATATTGTTTTTCCAAAGTTTGCATGCCTGTAACTCAAAAAGTATTAAAAGATATCTCAATATGATTTTACATTCATCTCTTAAACTTTTCTTTTGAAATCTTCAATTTTCAAATCCCTATATAGTTCAGACCCATTGATGTGGGGATCTCAATGCAGATCCCATGTTTAGTTTGTTGTATTTTATCCATTTTCAACAGTCAACAACCCAATGTGGTTCACTTTGCATACAGCTAATACTCATTGCATTTCAAGGGGAATGTCTGAACAATAAATAATGTTAAAACTAGAAATGTATCTTGCAATTTGCAATCTTGCAATGTATCTTGCAATTCTTTTGAAATGTTTCAAAAGAATTGCAAGAAAACATAACTCTCTGAGTACCAAAAATCCGCTGAAATGGTCAAGTTGAGGCACTTTAACTTGCTCTCAAAAATGTATTTATCAGTTTTAGGGATATTTGGAAGATGGGATTTTGTGCATTTTTACAGGTTCTGAAGCTGCCAAGAGATCAAATACGCAGTGACGTAACTACGTTACTACATTGACATCCTAATATCTCCAGAATTGAACCATATAGGGCCTTAAAAATTAAGATTCCAAAAGAAAAGTTTCATATGAACAAGAATCTAATATATTAAAATATCTCTAACACTTCCTGAGTATGCACTCAGAGAGGTATGTTGTATGCAATTTTTTTGATAAAGGAAAAAGGGATACATTTCTAGTTTCGGTATTATTTGTTCTTCAGACAATCCTCTTTAAACCTCTTTAAAAACAAGTATCAGCTGTTTGAAAAGTTACCCACATTGGTTTTTGACCATTGAAAATGAGTAAAATTCAACAATTTAAACTTGGAGCCACACTGAGATCCCCATATCTATGTGACTGAAACAAATAGATTCCAAAAAGATTCCAAAAGAATAGTTTATCAAGAATTAAAATCTAAAAGGATATTAAGATATCTTTAATACTTTTTGAGTTACAGGCATGCAAACTTTGGAAAAAGAATATTTATGGCACAGACTGTTATATTCTATGCAGTTGTGGTGATAGAAAAAAATGTATATATTTATTTCTAGTTTTACCATTATTTGTTGTTCTGATATTGTTGTATCAGATACAGGAATATAAAAGAAATTAGTATCAGCTATTCTCACCGGTTATGCGAAACTCCTGCCCATGACATTTAATATTTTGGCTTTCTTCCTCATTTATGTATTTCTTTCAGCAGAAAAAGAAAATTATCAAAATAAACATTTTTAGCTGGGGACCTCTGGTTGAGTTGACATGGAATGACCCATTTATTAACAGCTTGCATATTCTGCAAGGGGTGTGTAAACCTATGAAATGTGTATGGAAATATGACTACTATAAAAGTACATAAAAATAAGCAAATCCAACTCTTGAAAAAAAAAAAAAATGCTACATACCCTTTCTTCTCTTGCTGGCAGAGACTTGAAAGTGCACCATTAGGCCTTCCGATGGAGGACCTGACTGGGATATTTCGCAGTTCTTTATGGTGAGGATAAGGTTGCCAGTCTCAAACGATGGCTGTCTTTCATTCAGCGGTTTAACCAGAACCTCCTTGTCGCCCCATATGTAATTCATTGTTGGGATATCAGGTTGGACGCATGTTGGAACAGTGTAGTTTAGAATGCGCACCTCTGTGTAGTACTCATGGGGCACGGTGAAAAACCACGTTGTCTCTGCATATGCAGGAAAAGGGTTTGGGGTAAAGAATTTCTGGGTTGAACTCCTCTCTGGGAGAACAACCTGGATTAAAGTCAGCACTGTAAAAAAAAAAGAAAGTTCAATTAATCACATAGGACAACTTTGTTTAGACAATTTGTGCTTTAATATATAAGCTTTATCATTGCACTTACAAGCAAGGCCACATTCCAGTGATACAGTGTAAACTTCCATTTCCAGAGGCTGACCTCCAGACACTTCCAAAGACAGTTTGCCAAAATTTTGCACATCAAATTCTCTAATGTGTCCATTATGACAAAACCTCCCAACACTGATATTCGCCACTGTAATCATGTAAACATGTTTGTCTGGGCAGCTGTCTGTAGGCTGAATCTGCTTTAAACCAGGCCAATTGAAAATCAATCTGACTGCCTTTGGAATTGGAGGCTTCAGATTCCAGGTGAAGGTCCGATTGTACTTTTGGAAGACATGGTGTTCTTTGGGTTCAATGATTGATTTCACTGTTGAACAAATGTGTTATGTCAGAGAAAGACCCAATAGATTGATTAAGTTGACAACAAGCACAC
Organism: Ctenopharyngodon idella; assembly: GCF_019924925.1. Taxonomy (NCBI): domain Eukaryota; kingdom Metazoa; phylum Chordata; class Actinopteri; order Cypriniformes; family Xenocyprididae; genus Ctenopharyngodon; species Ctenopharyngodon idella. The sequence goes on along the minus strand of NC_067235.1, from coordinate 3,529,625 downwards.
AGTGTTAATTTAACTCTCTGGTGCTCCCAGTTGACATGGAATGACCCATTTATTAACAGCTTGCATATTCTGCAAGGGGTGTGTAAACTTATGAGATGTGTATGGAAATATGACTACTGTAAAAGTACATAAAAATAAGCAAATCCAATTCTTGAAAATAAAAAATGCTACATACCCTTTTTCTTCTCTTGCTGGCAGAGATTTGAAAGTGCACCATTAGGTAAAACGTATAAACGTACCCAAAGAACACAGTGCTCTCCGTCTTCATTTTTAGTTTACGCAGTAGTTTACACACTGTGTCAGAAAATGAATACTTCCCTACTATATAGTATGTGAAAAAACATACACCAAAATATCTGAATACATAGTTTTCAAAAAACAGTACTAACCTGCTACTTATGGCGAGATTCTGAAGTGCGCATTTGCTGGACACTTTACTATCCCATGAGGCCACGGGAGAGGATTTATGAATGGAAGTGAAGCGACACAATTGACGCTGGTAGGTCACATGACAGTAACAACAAGATGGATGTAATACGTCCCAATTTAATTCGTACTACCCATATTCATACTATGAAGAACATACTTTTTTAACAGTCGCAAAGTAAATTCAAATGTAGTACCAGTATGCAATTTCAGATGCAGTTGTCGGTCTCTGTTTAACAGTCCTATCTAATACGTTATTATATAAAACTGTTAAACAAAGTAAACGGTACACGATCATAGCAATTGCTTTTATATTATTAGTAAAACAAAGGCAAATGCTAATATTTTCTCATTTACCATCAACATTCAGCAAATACGCATTTATATAATTTAAACAAATCTTTGAATACCGAATACACATTTAATTTCACAAATTTGTGCAAACTGAATGCGGAGTTCAGCTTCACTGAAGACGCATGATCGACAAACTTTAAATCCTTGATTTCCTTGAAATCCAGTTGCCCACTAGGTCATATTCATGTCATTTCCTCTGTGTGTTGTATGTAAAATTAGCATAACCTTGTCTTTATTTAAAACAAAATAAAATAAATTCTCAGTGTACACAAACTTGCCAGATTACAGAGTGCCCTGTTGGTTACTGTGTTTACTTCTTTTTTTTATATATATATTTTTTAAAACAATTTCCTATTTGTGAAACATACTATAATAGGATTACAGAATCTGAAGTATTAGTCTGTTTATTTTACAGATATATATTTTTTTCATTTCAAATGATTTATTTCTAATTTATTAAATATTAAGTGAAAAAAAAAAAATATATATATATTCTTAGATATCGGCATTGGGCATCAAAAAATCTATATACAGGTGCTGGTCATATAATTAGAATATCATCAAAAAGTTGATTTATTTCACTAATTCCATTCAAAAAGTGAAACTTGTATATTATATTCATTCATTACACACAGACCAATATATTTCAAGTGTTTATTTCTTTTAATTTTGATGATCATAACTGACAACTAAGGAAAATCCCAAATTCAGTATCTCAGAAAATTAGAATATTGTGAAAAGGTTCAATATTGAAGACACCTGGTGCCACACTCTAATCAGCTAATTAACTCAAAACACCTGCAAAGGCCTTTAAATGGTCTCTCAGTCTAGTTCTGTAGGCTACACAATCATGGGGAAGACTGCTGACTTGACAGTTGTCCAAAAGACGACCATTGACACCTTGCACAAGGAAGGCAAGACACAAAAGTTCATTGCAAAAGAGGCTGGCTGTTCACAGAGCTCTGTGTCCAAGCACATTATTAGAGAGGCGAAGGGAAGGAAAAGATGTGGTAGAAAAAAGTGTACAAGCAATAGGGATAACCGCACCCTGGAGAGGATTGTGAAACAAAACCCATTCAAAAATGTGGGGGAGATTCACAAAGAGTGGACTGCAGCTGGAGTCAGTGCTTCAAGAACCACTACGCACAGACGTATGTAAGACATGGGTTTCAGCTGTCGCATTCCTTGTGTCAAGCCACTCTTGAACAACAGACAGCGTCAGAAGCGTCTCGCCTGGGCTAAAGACAAAAAGGACTGGACTGCTGCTGAGTGGTCCAAAGTTATGTTGTCTGATGAAAGTAAATTTTGCATTTCCTTTGGAAATCAGGGTCCCAGAGTCTGGAGGAAGAGAGGAGAGGTACACAATCCACTTTGCTTGAGGTCCAGTGTAAAGTTTCCTCAGTCAGTGATGGTTTGGGGTGCCATGTCATCTGCTGGTGTTGGTCCACTGTGTTTTCTGAGGTCCAAGGTCAACGCAGCCGTATACCAGGAAGTTTTAGAGCACTTCATGCTTCCTGCTGCTGACCAACTTTATGGAGATGCAGATTTCATTTTCCAACAGGACTTGGCACCTGCACACAGTGCCAAAGCTACCAGTACCTGGTTTAAGGACCATGGTATCCCTGTTCTTAATTGGCCAGCAAACTCGCCTGACCTTAACCCCATAGAAAATCTATGGGGTATTGTGAAGAGGAAGATGCGATATGCCAGACCCAACAATGCAGAAGAGCTGAAGGCCACTATCAGAGCAACCTGGGCTCTTATAACACCTGAGCAATGCCACAGACTGATCGACTCCATGCCACGCCGCATTGCTGCAGTAATTCAGGCAAAAGGAGCCCCAACTAAGTATTGAGTGCTGTACATGCTCATACTTTTCATGTTCATACTTTTCAGTTGGCCAAGATTTCTAAAAATCCTTTCTTTGTATTGGTCTTAAGTAATATTCTAATTTTCTGAGATGCTGAATTTGGGATTTTGCTTAGTTGTCAGTTATAATAATCAAAATTAAAAGAAATAAACATCTGAAATATATCAGTCTGTGTGTAATGAATGAATATAATATACAAGTTTCACTTTTTGAATGGAATTAGTGAAATAAATCAACTTTTTGATGATATTCTAATTATATGACCAGCACCTGTATATCAGTCAACCGCTAGTAGCTACCAAGTAATTTTTATGATCCATTTGTTTCCACAATTCTTACAATACAACCCATATGACTTCTTTCTCTCTTTTCAATAATTTTTCAATTAATTATGGGTGATTTGTATATTGTACCCCCAAAATATTCTGTATCCCCTATCCCGCATTTCTTTGGCAGTAATATTTGACCATGAGGAGTACAAGTGTGACTTTTTTTAAGGACATTTACTCCTGGTTTCACAGACAAGGCTTAAGCTACTCCCAGACTAAAATGCACGTTTGAGCTGTTTTAACTGAAAGTAACTTGTACTGACATTTCTTAAAATATGTCAGAGCCACTGTTTTGTCTCTAGATATATACCACCAGTATTTTTTTTCTTGTGTATGTTTATAAAAGCTACTTAAATATCCTAATTGAACTAAGGCCTAATCCTGGCTTAGGCTAAGGCCTGTCTGTGAAACCAGGCCTTAACCTTTTCGAATCTTGTCCATGAATTCTTGCTAAAAATATATGCCTAAATTCATTTATTTAGTTAAAAAAAGACCCATTTGTTTTTTTGTTTGTTTGTTTATAAGAGAAAGATTTATGTCTTAATGACCAGTGAAATATGATTGTCTAAATCAAAAAAAATGTAAGGAGTGTAAGTATTTTTATCTGACAGCTCTCACCAGTATCTGTGATGATCTGCACGGTGAACACATTCTCTGGCTGTGAACAGGTGAAATTCAAACTCGTATCACTTCTGAGGATCACAGAAGACTGGCACACCTGTCTTATACAAACTTCACACTGTGTGTTTATGCCAGCACTTGTATTAATGTGGATGCTTGTGCCCTTTTCAACAACAACTTTGAGCTCTGCATCACCTGAAATGATGAACAGACAAACTTTTCTTAAGCAAACATCAAGATTTTAGGTTAAAATGCATGAGTATAATAATAAAAAAATAAAAAAAATACATATTTTAAATGCTGCAACAACACTTTAACCTTTAGCTTTTTCACATATATAGTGAGTGTGACAAATTATTTATAAAAGCACAAAAATAAAATTACAGTTTCTCAGTTGGTATTAAGTTATGAATAACGTCGTTTACACTCGTAAAATTTAAGGTTCTTTATTGGCATTTTTGGTTCCATGAAAAACCTTTAACAGTCACGGAACATTTCTATTGTACAAAAGATTCTTTATAGTGGAAAAGGTTCTTTAGATGATTAAAACGTTGTGCGTGGCGATATGAGTAAATCAAAGACGTTGTTAACCCATGTATTTTTATATAAGATCATTTTTAAAGAAAAAGCATAATAAAAATTGAATAAAATACTGACTAAACCACACTTTAAAAACTAGACCCTCTTAAATGTGATCATGAGACCCTTTAAACGGTGTAAACCTGTAGTCAGGGAGAGTTTATAAAACCAGTTTTATACATTTAAATTTGAGATGAACACACGTGTGAAGAGGTAAAGATTAACCCGACTTACTGTGCATCGAAATGGATAGACAAATGTGTGTCGGTAAGTGTTGAATGTTAGAGAGTGAGTTTGGATGTAGATGTTACCTGTGAGCTCCGAGAATGACGACAGGAAAAAACCCAAAAGAAGCGAAAAGCACGTGAACCGCCAAATTCCCATGACTTATTAATATCCAATAAACTCCTTACAGTGGACTATAAAATGCAATAGTGCGCCACTGACCGCAGACATTAGTTTTCACTGTTCCTCAGAAACAGACTTCCAGGTTAGTCATCCATGTGAATACCCTTCAATCCGCTTCAAGCATGCAAATTGTCAGAGCAGCCGTAGAAACGACCTCGTGCTCGGGGGTCACTTAAAAAGTGCAGTAGTCTAAGCTTTAGGCTACTGTTAACTGCTTGTTAGTGTTATGCTGCCTTCATGTGCTCTCGGAATTACGAGTTTCCTAGGTAAAAAAAAAAAAATGCACATGAACGCCCTTGCATGTCGAAATTTGAATGCGATAAATTAATGAGATGAAAGCAAATTCATAAGTCTATTTAGTGTTTTTTTCATAAAAGTTTTTTTTTTCCAGGTTCTGGAAATAACGCATTTTAAACAGAAGAGCAACAAACAGTTGTCCTCTAGAAGGCGCTGTGTGACACCAGTTTATCCATTTGCACAATATCCATTCTAATAAATCACATTCTGATCATGTAAGGATCAGTGGAGAGATTGTTCTGTTCAGGCAGAGCTGGACTTTAAGAGACTATTAAGTGTCACAGCACAACTTTCTTTGATTTGTGTGAGTAAATTCAACATACAACATTCATCTGAATGTTGAAATTATGATTACAGTTCTGATTGTCTGGTTATGTAAAGTAATGTAATGTATGTAAATTCTGATTTATGCATCCTTGCTCCCTCCAAATGGCTTTATTTAATTTTAATCATGTCTTATGTCGACTTGATTTGTTGGTAAATCACATGAAATACTTGTGCTCTTCTGTTATCTGCATTGGAGTGACGGGAACAGCTAACCTGATTTGGCCATTTTAGAGTCATGTTTAATATCTTAATTTGTTTAATCATTCTAAACTACAGTACTTCACATTATACGTCTCACAAAGTAAAGTACCATTATCATTGTCAGATATTAAGTCATTGGTAAACAGTCTTTTATTTTTAAGTTTAACCTTCAGTAATAAAGTCATTTGTACCTTATTGAGAAAAAAAAAACAAAAACAAAAAAAAAGTTTTAAGTGGTTGTTTGAAAATGGTTCTTTAAAAAAAAGGTTTTATTATTATATCCAGGTGAAGTTCAGATAATTCTGAGCATTGAAACATGCAACTAAGATTCAGTTTACCTTTCGGATTTACTGACAGAACATCGTCCAGTTGTGTCTTTCCTGTCATCTAATCAGAGATTTCTACGTATTCCTGAATCAAAGCTGAAAAGTAGGGGTGACTGTGCCTTCTCAGTAGCTGCTCCCAGATTGTGGAATGCGTTACCCGTCAGTATTAGATTTGCTCCATCTATAGCCTATCTGTTTTAAATCTAGGCTAAAAACTTACCTTTTTGAACTATCATATGGTCAATGATGAAATATATTGCATTGTGTGTTTTGTCTTCATGGTTTTCTTATATTATTTTTCTTGCATTGATGTAAAGCACACTGGTCAACTGGTATTGTGTTTAGTTGTGCTATAGAAAAAAAAAAAATCCGTAAACCTTGTTTTTTCATCACTTTGTCTCTTGCTTTCTGCTATTTCACAGCTTCCATCTGTCAACCTCTCAGGCTGATAGAAGACTTTCAGTTAATACCGTTTTGTTAACTGATTTTGTTAACTGAAAAAAACAACTGTACAGTAAGTTCAATTAGGGCTACGTTTGACACTCTTTTAAGGCCCGTTCACACCAAGAACGATAACTTTGAAAATAATAATGATAACTATATTACTGTACACACCAATCATTCTGTTTATTCTAAGCTAGGGCTGGGACAATACATCGATTTGATACAATGAAACTGGATCCTGACATTTTCTCTCTTGAATCAATTCTGAGCTTAGTTTTAACAGCAGATGGCGCTCTAGGCTAGTTTTTAACTGCACACTCAAATGCTCACGAAGGAGAGTGCTGGACAGCGATCGTGCGTCCGACTGAGTCATGTAAGTGGTTAAATATACTTGCACCTCGGCTCAGAATGCTTTTATAACGCGAGATTTGTAGTTCACTTCAAACTTCTAGAACTTTATGAATGATTATTTTAGGTTTAAGTGGTGTGTGTAAAGGAACTGGAACAAAGAGTATAAAACCCAAGAGGCGACACTCTGATATTTTTTGGGCAACAGCCACTAGATGGCGCTCCGGTAGCGCGGCCGCCATTATGGGGTGAAAATACTAACTGGACCATAGAATCCTTCACATCTTATGCACCCAAAATCGGCCAATTTCATTGCCAAATCAGAAGCGCAATAGAACATTTTTCAAATGAAATCAGTAAATTGTATGGCTCCTACAGTAAATGTTGTGTTGTCTTATAGATGTTTTATTTGACCAGTTGTAGAATCCAACCATTCATCCATCTGAGGTAACATAGTTAGCCTACTTTATTGAGTATTTCCATTTTATGCAACTTTACACATTTATTAATAGTAAATTAATAATTAATAAATTTAAGATAATCATGTTTGCAGCGAACAATATATTTCAGACCTAGTGGAGTAAAAGTAATAATAGTATCACTAGGTCTGAATTAAATATTGTACGTTTTCACGCTACAAACATAATGATCTTATAATATGTGATGCATTGCTGTGTCCGTTATCGCATAACTTTTGGACACTTTTGCTTTAAGACAACACTGCAAAATCAAGCTGATATATTCATATATTTATTGTCCAACATTCCCAATTTTTTGATGCATTTCCTTAATTTAATTTCATATGTTGGTATTATTTCAGTGTTTATAATGCTAATACTTGAACTTCAAAGAATTTTAACCCAAACTGACTGGGTTTCTAGAGAGCAAAGGTTTTGTGAAAAAAGTGTAAGACTTAAACACAAAGTGTGTAAAATAAACTGCTAAAAGGATTTGATGATCACTAGTGATAGTATTTTATTCTGTGTTGTCATCATTCTGGTTGGATTTTAGCTTTAATGTACCTTTTTTTTTTTAACAAAGCAGCTGATATTGCCATAGAAACTAGTGGACTGCAAGTCGCTTTCACCCCAAAATGGCGGAAACACAGGGCTGCTGCTGGGCGCCGGTGTTTCAATGGAACGTTCTGTTGAGTGTCGTTTCTTGTTAGTGTATATTCTTTGACTGGAATCAGCCAGTGTAAGAGTGTTTCTAAAGCACGTATAGTGCCATCTGCTGTTAAAAACTAAGTTCAGAATCATTACGAGAGAGAATTGAGAGAATCGCGGAAAATATCAGAATCGCTCCAGATTCTTTGTATGGCGAATTGAGATTCAATGTATTGTCCCAGCCCTATTCTAAGCATGCTGCAGTTTTGTTGTCTGCCACTTTAAAGTCTTGAGCTCTTTAAAGCAGGATGGATTCTGAGTGGCTGCAATGATTTTTTTGTTCATCAGCTGCGAAAAAAATAGTTTTGAATGTGATTCCAACTATAGCGTTTTTCTGTGTTATAATTGTAGTCTGGACTCTGCTATTCTTCTGTATTTAGAATGATTTTTAGAACTATGTCCTTATTGTTATTGTTACAGCTATCATCCTTGGTGTGAACTGGCCTTTAGACATTTATTTGCAAACTTCTCTAAGCACTTCCCCTCGGAGGAATCCCCTCTGCCACTTTAAAGTGCATTCAACTTCGTCAAGTGGATGAGGGAAGATTTTTGGACAGACCCTCAAGCCCTCGATTTTGACAGAAGGAGCGAGTCTACTCAAAATGTACACTTCAGGCAGATACATAGACCACAGTGCAACACGATTGTAACAGCAACTTGCAAGGTTCGCACTTAAAGGTAGGGTGTAGGCAGTTTGCCTAGCAATGGCAAGCTAGCTTTGAAAGCCCACTCTCCCTTCAGAGCGTCTCCAAAGCCACGCCTCCTCCAAAACACATGAACGCGCACAGCAGACTTTGCAAAGCATTAAATTACCTCATGTCTCAAAGCACATTACATTAATAATGAATGTATTAATAATGACAAAAGTTATAATGAATGTAAACAACTTACAAAGCTCTTACTTGTACCACCTGACTGTTGCAGATTTATTTTGGTTGATAGTGTTGACATAGAAACGCATAAATCAGAGTCTGAGGATGTGAAAAGCTCCAGGTAGAATGTCACTGGTTGCCATCTTGCGATTATGGCATGGTGTGAACGCAGCATAAGCTCATTGATTTGGTTCAGGAGGAACTATAAAAGATGTATGTATTATGGAAATACTGTACACATGTTGACAGGCAGGTAGGACATCTTATTATTGAATTCGGACTGAATGTAATGATTGGACAAACTTTTTTTTTTTTTTTGGTCCTGAGACTTCCAAAGAAGATATATGTACATGTTTTAATATTTAGACCACTTCTACTATTGATTGCTATCATGTGAAGAGTTTCAATCAGCTTAACAAAAAGTGTTTATAAAACAAATTGCCTACCTTTAATTTACCCACACACCTACACGATTCAAACGATAGAAAGAAAGTTAGTTGACAGCTGTAAGTTAGGTTAGGGTTAGAGTTATACTGAGATAAAACAGCATAGCAGACTCCAAGTGATCAAGGGCGTTCCATGTAAACCCGTTGCAAGGGTTCCTCCAGACATGGGCACTCATGCAACGCAACCAATGACGTAAATCCAAGACAGACAGAAGGGCATAAAAAAGTGGACATTTCTGTACATTTTATTCATAATGTTCCCTCTTTAAAAACTGGTATAACATTTCATACCAGTATCGTCCTTCATAACTGGTATAACTGGTATTACCTTATTGTGGCAAGCCTTTAATGTGTAGCCAATTTGGTGAGAATCCCTATAATAAATTTACGTTTTTACTAATAACTCATTAGTATGTGGCAGCTTCAAAGTTATTATTTCCTATTAATTTATTTTTGGATACAAAAATGATGTTTTTATTTCTAGATAAAAATGTGTCTTTCTAGTTTTCTGAAAAACATATGTTGCCGTTTGTCTGAATTGCACAAAACAGGTTTTGCACCATCTCAAGATACTCCAGTCAAAAAGTTTTTTGATTCATTTAGGGTTATATATTTGTTGGTGTGGCCCATACTGTGAATGCAATGTACACACTTCACGTATTTCATTCATTTCTGATGCTCATGGGGCTAACAGCTAATTTTATATAATGCAGAAGGCATATATTTAATATCTCAATGTGATTGACAGATGAAGAGCTGTAATAATGTTGATCACAAGAGGATAATAAATCCTTTTTGGTCTAATCTTTATCCATGGGCTGATTTTGTTTTTAAGTTGGTTGTCTCTTTGGAAACTACCTGATTATTTTGAGCTGTTTCACCACACTTACAATATGACTTTGCTGTAAAAACACATAATATTTGGAAAGAAAAATGTCAATCTCCCATATAACCTAGCTATTGGTGCTTGGACCTCGATGTTTCAGCTATATTTGTACTTTTATTTTAGATTTTGTATCCTTGTGAATTACTAAAAACCTGAGAGTGAACCTGCCTCTATTGAGACCTGCTACAAAACCTCCACAAAGGAATATTTTATGAATTTATTGATACTACAAATAACAATCATGACAGATCTACAAAGTATAAACCTTATACAAATTTGTTCACTTCATTGTTTACAAATGGATTGCCTGTCACCTTGTTGCTCAAGCTATAGTTGAGTTTTCAACACTAAAGAAATATCAATCACATCCTATTATTATTTATGCAAATAAATACAAACACAAGAAATCTGTCCTCAAACTTTTGAAAGTGCAACACTTAAAAATAAAGGTTCTTTTTTTTCTCAGAATGATGCTATAAAAGAACCGTTTTGGGTTCCTCAACGAACCTTTCAGTGAACAAACAAAACTCATGTTAAGAACATTATAATAATCTATAAAGCATTTTTCTCCTATGAACCATTTGTGGAATGGAATGTTAAAGGTTCTTCATGGGACCATCAATTCCAACAAAGAGCCTTTATTTTTACGAGCGTAACTGGAATATCTCTGCATGTGTTTTCGTATTAATTTACCAACTAACTAGAGTCGCAAAATGCATTTACACACATTGTAAAGAGCTTTGTTTTTCCTGAGACACACTCCATATTTTATTCAAACGCTATAAACACTTGAAATCAGTCAGGAATTTTAAGATAAAAACATTACAAACATTTGAAATTACATCTGAGAATCACATTTATAATGTATTTCTATTACAATCAATTTATAAAAGCAAATCTAGTAAAATATCTCAGTCCATCCAGGAGATGTAGGTCTAATAGCCATTTCAAACACGAGAATAGTACTGTTTAAGCAAATATATTACATGTTTTGCCACTAAGCATAAGATGTTTGGCGATTTAGGAACTCCTTTATTGTAGATAAAGGTGCTAATTTCTATTCTATTACCTCGGCCTTCTCTGCTCCATTCCATTGGGCAGAAATCCCGCGATAATGGGAACTGGCCATATGAGGGCAGCGACGCTCCATATTATGATGACTAAAGTCATGAAACAAGCCACCAGAGTGGATTCGATGGGTTTGCGGTTGAGCCTCCAGCTCCGGTCCCCCTTCAGCTCGTCCAGAGCGAAATCCACGCAGCAGAAATGCACGGAGTCGCCCGTCTGCTGACCCTCTGACCTGCCCCGTCTGAATCTCCGATACCTGGACAGACCGCATCCGACGCACAGGCGGAACTCCTGCTGGCCGCCCGTGACGCCTAGGTGCTCGATGTACACCGGCGAGATCGCGCGGTTGAAGGCGGCAGAGAAGAACGCCTTGCCGTGGTTGTTGGTGGTGTACATGAGCACGTCGCACTGGAAGCCGAAGTTGCTGTCCCAGCGCGCCACGAGTTTGGTGGGGAGTCTTTCCACGCTCACGTTGCACTGCGAGGAGGCTTCGGGCTCCTCCACGGATCTCTTCGAGTAGCCCACATCCACTTCCAGGCTGGCCAGGAATCTGCCGGAGGAGTTGATGGGCGGCAGCAGCAGGTCCTCGTCGCTCCAGCTGTTGGAGCAGCGGGCGGTAGCGGTCAGAGCCAGTAGGAGAGTGAGGGAGATGCTCAGCATGGCAGAGCGCGCGGTTCCTCCAGGCGCATGGTGGTCTCGCACTCTCTCTTTATTCCGTGGTAGATGCTGAGCAGTCCGTCATATATCTGCTCCATCAGTTACGCGTGTGTCCTCTGCGCTTCCGTGGACGTGCTGCTGCTGCTGCTGCTTCTGCGCGCTCAGAGAGCGAAGTGCCCGAGCGCACAGTTGCGCTTCAGTGTGTGTCTGTCTAGAAAGCAGAGTTCTGCTCCTTCACCTCACTGCTTCAGCTCGTCGACAGGGGTTGGACGCTTCACGGCAGAGTCAACTGTACACTTCAGATGACAGTAGGATATCACGTGGGCTCAGAAAGACAATTTCACCCACTGAAGATGGACACTCTTTAGGATTTAGGTTCCAAAAGGGGACTTTTTACAGAGATGCCATTTTGGTTCCACAAAGAACCTTTCTTAAAGAAAGAACTATTTCTATTCTTAGAGTAAAGAACATTTTAATGATCTAAATAACCTTTTTTCTCTATAAAGAACCTTTTGTGGAATTGAAAGATTCTATGGATGTTAAAAGTTCCATCAATACCAATAAAGAACCTTTATGTAGCAGAGACATAACTATACAGTTTTGAGTCTAACATTTTGCATGTCGGTTTCAAAACTGATTCATTTTTTAAATTATTTAAATTTCAACATCAACTTATTTTTGTAATATCTATTGAGTGAGAAGTGAACAATAAAACCACACTTCATTTAGACATCTATAAAATAGGCTGAACTGTGTTCTCAGGACAAGGGGCAAGTTGTCACATGTTTTAATTTAAATATTTCTCTGCAAAAACAATGGTATCCTTTATTTTTATTATATAACTGGTTTACTATTTAACCGTTGCTGAATATGCATTTTAATAGTGAATTTCTGACATTTTATCCCATATAGTGTGACACAAAGATGGAGCACAACAGATCAGCATGTGTTAATGACCTGTAAATGAACTGGCAGAAATGTTCAATAGCTTTTTGTGCTTTGTGTTGTAGTACTTGAGACTGGTCTTAAGACCATTTTTTGAAGGTCTTGGTCTTCTCTATCTCTCAACCACATTTGTACTCGATCTTGTCTTGGTCTCAGAAGAGGACTTGGGATTTTATATAATATAAAAGATATAAAAACTTCTTGCTTCAGATGCAATCAATAACTTATTTCTAATACCGGGTAAGAAATTAATGAGGGATTAAAACAAATGGCCACAAAATTCAAGATATTGTTGCAAAAAAAGTACTTGTATGAGATCTGGATTTTTATATGATATAATTATTATAAAAAGCAATATAACAAGAGCAAGAGAGCTGTTTTCACAAATTTGAGCACAAATGCAAATGTGATATCAATTTTATACAAACATTTAATAAACAGAACTTTGTTTAGACATAATGTTACCAATTCAGATGCAGTTTCTGTGCCTCCTCTGCAGTGCAACGATGAATTTTGTTGTCAGTGATTTAATTTGATTGTTAACAGCTCTATATAGTGTCTTATTATTCTAATTGTAGCTATTTATTGATTAAAAATAAGACATTTCTCAGGCAGTAAATGTGGATCTTTCAGATAAATTGGAGTGATCTGGTTTTAGTCTCGACTCGTTCTCGCCCTGCCTTGGTCTTGGTCTCAGCACATACTGGTCTTGATCTCGACTTGGTCTACGCTAGTAGTGCTCAATAGACTTTGATTTATGTGCTAAGATATATTAACTGAAGTAAAATTATGGCAACTAGCCTCCGCTATATTTGGGTCAGTGACAAACATAAGTGTTCAAGATAGCAAAAAAACAACTTTAAAACAAAGGTTTTGATTAAATGACTTTAAAAATGTCATATTTGTTTTCACATGTCTACAGGGGTCCTCTATCATTTCCTGTTTTATGGTTTTCATGTCACATGATAACAAAATTGCATGTTATCATCATAATTTCAAACAGAAGTGTGTCAATAGTTCTTATTCTTTTTAATAAATCAATACAAATAATAAAATATTAGACTTGAAAGTTTTTTCAAGGATTTCAGCCTTATTGTTTTTCTCTGTTACAACACAAAAATATCAAATTGAATTTTAATTAAACTGCTGAAAAACATGTTGAGATTGATGTACTGTATAAAGATTAAGGTTAACCAACATGAACTTTTGAGGGATTTTATTTTCTGAGGGAACATCTCAGCAAATATTCATATGTTTATGGACCATGAGGCATAAAAATGAGTCATGTGAAGTTCAGCACTGATTCATTGTGGAATGAACTTCTACAATATGCATACTGAAGTAAAGAATATTTTAATGATATTGTTACATTAATAAGAATTTTACAACATCTTGTCTCTGCGAGATTATAAATATGACTAATTGCTTTTCTGAAGAATACATATATGAAGCATGTATGAGTAGTTTTCTTCAGGGATGTTTAAATGGCTTAATTAGTGCTTGAGTACCGCCTGCCATTTGAAGCGAGAGCCAGCTGATGTGACGAACACATTACCTACATTTGCACCTGAAAGATGAACTCCTGTCTGCCCTCCATGCTGGATTTTAAAGCAGAATGGATTATTCATCCTCTCACTTTGCCGATCCCTTTCCTTCACACCATCCAAATTCCCAAATACTGGCCACTGAAATAAAATATGCTCCACACAATGTGGCAGTGAACAGAGGAAAAATGTAAATGACTTTCTTGTTCATTAATTATGCTATAAAAATGTAAATTGCTCCAGTGCCAAAAATGCTAATGGGACCAAGATAAAAGCCTCCTTTGTCAAAGCAGAATGTATGAAAGATTCAGAATATTTCTTTTCTTTTTAAAATCAGGAACGAGAGAGAGAGAGAGACATATTCGTAGATCCTGGGTTGCTTTGGCTTTTTGAAGAAGCCCACTTTCTGAAAAAAGAAAACGCACACATTTACTCCTGACTTACTGTAATTAGGTACGGGCTGTCAATTGTTTTTTCCCCTGCCAGTTCAAGTTCCTGTGTGGATTAGGCTCTAGGTGTTTCATTGATTACGGGTCTTGCATTTCCTTCACGCCACTAAAGACTGATTGTTCCACTGTCCCGTCAAAACACAGAAACCAGAATACTTTTGTCAATATGTAGAGTCTGCTGTGGCACAGATTTCAAAGGACTGGAATAAGGAACTCAGCATGAAGGGTTATTAGTGTTAAGGCCCCAATATACTTCAAGTGAAATCAAAGAACGAACTGGTGTGACGTCATTCTAAGGAGCCCCTAAAGGGACATGGTGTCGGAAAGAGATGGAATGAAAAATTATTTGTCAATGCTTTTGCGTTGACTCGAGAAACTTTGCGTTCACTCGCAAAATGTTGTGTGGGAAGGCAAAAGTTTTGCAATGGAATGCAAAGGTTCTCTGGGGAAAGCAAAACTTTTGCGAGTAAACACAAAAGCATATTTTTCCCTCCTATCCCATATTTTTTTCCATCACCATGTCCCTTTAGGAACTCCATACATTTAGAACAAAATCAGGCCAAAACTAAGCTTGTTTGGAGTTCACTTTGGGAGTTCCAAGTGCCTTTTCGGAAAAGTCACTCTGACTGGTAAACACCTTCAAACTACCATTGGTCCATGCACTGATGATGTAATAGGTAGGTGTGGCTCTGGGGCTCTGCCTTCTTTGAAGTGAAAAATATTCTCTGGTTTATTTCTTCTGTTCAGTCCATCGAGGTCAGATGCGAGTAAAAACATGCTGGAGAGCTGCTTTATAGTAATAGGTTGTTAGCACATGACGTCATTGCTGCGCGCGAAATGCGGCTGGAGGGCAAGGAGTGATTTTTCTATA
Source organism: Ctenopharyngodon idella (assembly GCF_019924925.1). Taxonomy (NCBI): domain Eukaryota; kingdom Metazoa; phylum Chordata; class Actinopteri; order Cypriniformes; family Xenocyprididae; genus Ctenopharyngodon; species Ctenopharyngodon idella. The sequence goes on along the minus strand of NC_067235.1, from coordinate 3,514,191 downwards.
TAGGAATCCTATCACAAACTCAAAATTCCTTTGTTTTGCATTGTTTATGGTTGCTCGAATCTATCAAACCGAGAAACCACAATGAGCTTTTATCGGTTACGTAACTTATATAGTTTTTTAACTTTAAAAGTTGTCACCTTCTATAGCGTTTTGCTTCTGCTGATACTGAAATGAATATGGATACCTGCTTACCTTTTTTGTTTTTGACTTCGTTAAATAATCACATTCTTCATGGTATCGTTTGCAGGGAAGAGAAGATATTTTATCCCATTGCATAATAATTTGGTGTTTTCACTTTAGTTTTGTAGAATTCCGTTCACAATGTGGATCTGGTTACCGTGAAAACAGCGTCACGCGCTGCTGCTTCAGCCATCGTATGGTAGAAAATGTCCAAATAAAAAAAAAAATGTGTTCAACAAGCTGACAGAAGTCGATCCATTTATTTGTTGGAAGGGTTTAAATGTAACTGTAGATTTAATGTTTTCTTTTCCATATGACCACGGAGGAGAATCGGAGGGGCATTCAGAAAGGGCACACCCTTTTTTTACAGTCTATGACAGACACCAACACACTGTTTTTTATTTTTATTTTTTTTTGTATTTTGTATTTATTTCAACAAATGACAACCAAAATCAAACCCATAGAAGCTTGTGAACAGTTTTGAAGTGGCTGCGTGCAAGTTATACTCATTCACAAGCCGAGTGAGAGTCATACTCGCAAATGTTAATTATTAAACCAAACAAAATACAACACTTTCAAAAACACTCAGCAATGTCATTATTTTATTGATAGGGAGTGGGTTCAATCAGTGACATTATTAGATTTGCTATACGGCGTCTCCCCATTACCTCCTCAACCTGCTTCCCTTAGTGTGTTTTACAGGTAGAAAAGGCGAAAATTGTATTACACCGTCCAGTTTTTTTCCCCTGAATGATGTGCGCTTCTGTTGCAATTCTCAATTCAGCATAAATGACCTACAATGGCGACATTTTTCACAATCACGACAGAAAATCAAAAATACTGCCCTTAACGTCACTAGTAGAAAGGCAGCGTGATATAAACAAACCATACTAGAACTGAACGTGGTGTGACGGCAGCTTCACATTCTCTATATCTACCTCCTCGCCTACGTCACGCGTGACCTTTCCAACGTGATTACGTAATGCGGGGCGCATCATAGAGCCGTGCACAATGAGCATTTGTGGTTAAAAAGTATATACATTTTTATTTTATTTTTTTAGAAAACGGCTGATGGTTTCTCTAGATAAGACCCTTATTCCTCGTCTGGGATCGTGTAGAGCTCTTTGAAGCTGCACTGAAACTGACATTTGGACCTTCAACCCGTTGAACCCCAGTGAAGTCCACTATATGGAGAAAAATCACAGAATGTTTTCCTCAAAAACCTTAATTTCTTTTTGACTGAAGAAAGAAAGACATAATAATCTTGGATGACATGGGGGTGAGTACATTATCAGGAAAATGTAATTCTGAAGTGAACTAATCCTTTAAGGCAATGATGTGACTTTACTGCCGAATTGCAGAGCTGGTGCAAACATATCTACGTTGCTATGATCAGATGTTTTCTTAATTGCTGTTTTCTCACTGCTGTCATATTTGTTGTGTGTTTATTGTGTTACTGAGATGAAAGCGTGAAGCACGTATTTACATATTCATCTAAATGGCGCTTTCAGCAGCGTGAGCTTCCTCTGGATGTTCGCTAACAGTATTTCACTGCAAAGTTATTTCTAACTTCTTTTTACCCCTGAGCGAAGAACGCAAAAAGAGCTTTGCAGTGAGTAACTTCAGGCCTTTAGAGTTTGAATCACTAAAAGTGATTCTTGCCTAATGATTGTTTCCAAACAGGTTTCCCTAGTTCTGAAAGCACCACAGAGTCAAATTTACTTTATAAACATTCTTAGTTTTATATTGTGCTTGATTTATTGGTGCATGTTAAATTTGAAAAAGTTGTCATAATTTTTTATTAAAATATAGAAACAATTTTCTTCTGGCTGACATCACGAATCTTTCATTTCTGGTATGTAACTCCTTTTCCTGTTTTTCAAGTTTACACAAATCTTTCAATTTGAAGACTCAAGTCCTGCTTCTCATCTTTTCATGTTGAATATTCACTAGGAAAATAAGAATGGTTGCCTCTGGAATTTCATGTTGACCTTAAAAAGAGAGAGACAAGAAATGATCTTAACAATGAATAAATGACACACCTGACCTTTAATGGATGGTGTTGACTGAATAAAATGGTTAGACTCTGGAAGTTGAGACAGGCAATATGCAGCACATAAGTCTTGGGACCAATTCCCTTGAGTATCCCAAATGATCAGGACGCTAATTAGTAATATTAATTAATGAGAAGCAGGAAGGGGAAAGAGCAGAGAGATGAGACTGATGTGCACACAGGGGAGTGATGGAGCTGTCAGCATGATAATCCACAGGAACAGTGATGGAAAACATCAAAAACACTGATTACACATCACACAATCACAGGACGAGCTCCTGTTGGGCTGCTGCACTGAGGAGGGCATGTTTTCATAAAGCTTCCATATTTTGTTTTGGATGATGCTTTTAAAAATCTTAGGGCTTGGATAAGATATAACATACCTTTTATACCTTCCATATAGACTTGGGCTGCGTTGCTGCCTTTTCCACTGCGATAAGCTTTCTTTGTTTCTGAGATCTGTGATCGTTAAGCAAAGACAATGACCATTCATAATCAACTATTCCAGAGAGCCGTGTAATACGCTGTTATTAAAAGGAAATTTTTACTTCACTACATTCCAAAGCATGTTGTGCTTTTTACTTCACTACATTTAATAATGCAAATTAATATTCATGTATCTTCCCCACTCCTAGCAGTTTCAAATTATATAAAACTAGTATGTTTGCATTTCATTCCTCTTGAAATGTTAACGCATTTTTCCTTGTTTTTACTTGTTGCACAATTGAATTATCAATAACCTAAAGATATTTGAGTATATTAAAGTTTAATGTGTCAGTATATAATACATTTCAGTAATAAAATAAAAAGTTTGCTTATTTGCATATCAATAAATGTATGCACTAATTTTTCTTATTAGTGCTGACTAATGACTAGTCTGACTAGTGCTGGCTAGAATATGGTTCATCGATCAGTACTTTTTATACTTTTAACCCTTAAGTACATTAAAAATCAAGTACTTTTGTACTTTTAGTAAAATGTAAAATAAGTACTAATAATTTTACTAGAGCAACATTTTATTAGAGCACCTGCACTTTTACTCAATACTTGATTTTACTTCGTCCATCACTTCATGTTAAACTAGAGTAGAAAGATAAAGCCATCTGGGGAAAAAAAAAACCCTACAGATTGATTAAAATCAAAATGCAAAGAAGGAATATGTCCATCTGCAAAAGAAGAGCTATGATATCAAATTAATAATTTCTGTTAAAAATTAATAAAAGCTGTTAAAATTCAGTATTGTGAAAATGCAAATAGATGCTTTTAAAAGAATAATTGAGGATTTTTTTAGGATTGCAGCGCAATTTAGCAAGCAGCATTCTGATAATAGTAATACAACTACATTTTTTAAAATTATTTTCTTAAGAAACTTGAATGGTCCTTGTCAGCACAAAAGGTTTGAGGGTTTGAGGTTTGAGGTTGCTAAAGTGTTCTGAGTGTTTTCAACACATTGGTATGCAGCTAGAACACTGCGGGGTGGTTTATCAGGGTGCCCTGGGTGTTTTTGACCTTCAGTAAAATACATAATGCCCCTAAACTGGGGTCCCTCTGTCATGAACAGAAGAGGACAGATGAGGTGAGTACAAAATAACAAGTCTTTCTTGGCAGAGGCAAGGGAAGCAGAGCGGGAATGCAACACAGGTAAGGATATGAGGCTGATGATAGATATTCTGAAGACTTAGCTGGTGGTAATATTGTTTTCTCTGTGCAGGTGGTGAGCGGTGAGGGTGACAGGCGAACTGAAGATCCAGACAGGCAACAATGTGGAACAGAGGACGGCAGACAGAGCTGTTGAGCTGGTGACAGAGAGTGACTGTGACAGTACTCCCCCCTCCCGGTACGCGCATCCTCGCATTGTAGATAGTTCAACCAGGGAGGGAGGGCATCCTGGAGTCGTGACAGGTAACCAGGGTGATGAGGATAGGTTGTCTCTAGGACGGTACTGGTAGTTCAGGGAACCAGGGTGGCACAGGTAGTTCAGGGAGCCAGGTTCGAATAGGCAGTACAGGGGACCATGGTGGTGCGGGCAGCGCAGAGGACCATGGCAGTGCGGGCAGCTCAGGGGACCATGGTGGTGCAGGTGGCTCAGGGGCCCATGGCGTTGCAGGCGGCTCAGGGGCCAATGGCGGTGCAGGCAGCTCGGGATAGTGAGGGGCATGGTAGCCCCCCCCCCTTCAAATTTTCTTGGGGATTTCTTGGTTCATAGCAGGCTTAGGGCTGAAATCAGGAGCTGCAGCAGGCTTACGGGCTGACGAGAACTCAAAGGCGGGGTCATGAGCTGGAGCAGTGGTGTGTGTGGCCCAGACACTCACTAATGCTTGTGCCAGTAAGGGCCATTTTGGCTGAGGGCTCAGATATGGCAGCCATCTTGGCTGAGGGCTCAGGTGTGGCGGCCATTTCGGCTGAGGATTCAGACATGGTGGCCATCTTCGCTGAGGGCTCAGGTGCGGTGGCCATTTTGGATTTGGGCTCAGACTCGGCTGCCATGGTGGGATAAGACTCTGGAATGGCAACCATGACAGGACAAGACTCTGGAAGGGCAGCCATGATGGGACGAGACTCTGGAATGGTGGCCATGACGGGACGAGACTCTGGAATGGCGGTCATGACCGGACGAGACTCAGGAATTGCGGTCATGACAGGACAAGACTCTGGAACGGCGGCCATCTTAGGACAGGATTCTGGACTGGCGGCCATCTTAGGATGAGACACTGGGATGGCGGTCATGACTGCAAGCACCCAGCTCATGTTTCCTCTTTTGTTTTCTTGGTCTGGTCTTTCCTCACATGAACAGAAGAGGACAGACGAGGTGTGTACAAAATAGCAAGTCTTTAATGGCATGGACATGAACGCCCTCTCAAATCGTATTTACTAGTGGGAATCTCTGAGATAATTTTGATACTCAAGTTCCCCAGAGAGGCGGGCCATAAACTTTAAACATGGCGGAGAGGAGAATGAACAGCTACATCACCTTGTTTTGTCATTAAAGTAATGCATATATATATATATAAAAAAGCCATTTGAAGCATATTGTATGTTTTATACACAGAGAAAATAGCCTGTATTTGACTGAAATTACAGAATCGTCAGCAAGCTGACAAGATGAATGCAGTGAATGTTTATGGTTATCAACTAATGGGACACTACATTTTATCCAAAATTAAATATCTTCAATACATTTTGTTTTTTAATAAGATTTCCTGAAGAATTAGGCATTAATAAACCTGTTGTTATATATAATTCCAATTCTTTCTGACAACAGCACTTGAACACAACAAGCTCATAATCACAACTTCAGAAGTGGGAAGAAGGAAATTTCCAATAGCACATGAACTGCTGTAATTACCTTTTAAGGGTGCAAGTAAAAGTATTAATTGAAGGAGCGACAACACACTCACATGGCGGTATGTAGCTGTTTTATGTTTTTGATGAATTGGACACTTAATTCCTATGAATTTGTATCTCATCTTTTTACACCCCACTGACGGTTATGTTCAGGGGTATACCTTTATGTGTACTTTTTTCTAAAAATTGTTCAAATCACATTGTACAAAATACGTTTTCTCATGAGATCAGGTTGCAAAAGATGATAATAGTGATCTGTCACAACAAACACAGGGCTAAACAGGACAAATAGAACAGGAAAGTGAAGGAAATGAGGGAGGAAGATTTAATCTCAGATTTGGACTTCATTCTCAGAGCCTGAGGCACCGCGGGAACATCATTCATCAGAGTGAAAATCACACAGATGCCCAGGGCCCTCGAGGAGACTGCAATGAGGAAATAGGATCAGGGAAATGGGCATTTCACATAATTATAACCAGTTCACATCCTGACTAAGAGATCTTCATAACACTGAGGCAAGATTCAATCACATCTCTGTGTGCATGTTGCTTCTATATTGAAAGTTATTGTTCAATCAACATACAGTATATTGCGGTATAGAGGACATACTGTAATCACTGATGTTTGCTAACACAAACTTCACTGCATTATTATTATTATTCTTATGGGCTACTCCTAACCCTGAGCAATAGTGATGGTTACCTTAGCAAACATCACTAATAAAATGAATTATTATCTATACTCCTAGCTTTCAGGGCTTTTGTATTTTTTCCTTCTTTTCTTTTACGTTTATGCCTCTAGCATTGGAAAGCAGAGGAAATTATGCTGGGTAAACGTCCATTTTGTCGCACAGAGGGATGACATCATGATACTTTATTAATTGATTCAATGTTGTTAATTACATACAGACCAGAGGTTTCATTGAGACAGGAACTAAACACAGTGTTACTGACAGACTGGGAAGAGAGGAGCTGCAACAATGCAGAATATGAGAAATATAGTGTGTTTTTGAACATTCAAGCATGAAAACCTGTTCTAGTAAAGCCCAAAAACAATAGGTCCCCTTTAATATAAACAAAACAAATCTAATCATCAGGTGCAGTTTCATGGCAGTTGGTTTCTTTCTAGAGCACAGAGCCGTAGGGGGTGAAGATATGCCTGAACTTCAGTGACCTTACAGTAAAGCAGTCAGTGCTCTGTTTCATTCGGTGTGAAATGGAGCCTGTGTGTGATTCACTCCCGATTTCACAAATCTAAATGCTTCAACAGAAAACAATCTGCTATTGAGAGATAAAAGGGTTGCTAAGGTAACAGGGGAAAACATCCAACACTGAATTTTCATGCCTGGCAGCTGTGACAGAAAACTGTGTCCCTAAGAACATTCTGATAATGTTATAATACTAAACAATAAATAAATAAATAATACACAAATGAAACATAGCCACAAGCAGCAATAATTGTGGGCCAAGCGGCAGTGGCTCATGTGGATGATTAAGTGATACAACTGAAATGTATAATTTCAAATATAATGGGGTTTTTACAGCAGTCCATCGTGATTCGTTTGATGAGGCAGGTTACAACAATATATATATAAAACATAAAACTGCTGTACAAAATCATGCAGGTGCTGATTGGTGCATTATGATTGCATGTTATTTTAGCCTGATTTTTTTTTAATCATATAATATATTTGTACAAATTATAACATAGTAATAAAACAATGCAAAAATACTACACAAAACAAATAACTGAAGACCCAGATAATATATGTATGTATATATATATATATATATATATATATATATATATATATATATATATATATATATATATTAAAAGAACCATTTTCAAAATCCACTTAAAGATTTTCTTTTTTATTAGGTAAATGACTTTATTACTGAAGGCTAAAGTTATAACTAATTTAATTAATATCTGACAATGATAACTGATGTCTGTGTTCATATTGTCATAAAACCCTAATTAATCATACTGACATCATAAATTATCTCATGAATTATGCTAAAATTTGCTAAAAGACTACTTGTGTCTTTGAATAATATAAAATGCATTGATATGTTTGATTAACATCAACAGCATAAGCCAGAAGCAGATATATTAGGCTGCTGTCACTTTAAGACCTGACGCACGATATTGACACGCATTTGATTTCTTTTCCAACTGTTTACATTCTCTGAAGACATAACCGTTTGTGTCTGTGTCAATACACAAGCCAAGACAAATTTTTTTACAAAATGTCTTAAATTTTCTTATGATTTTTCTTAAATATCTTATAAATTCTTACAAAATATATTATACATTTTCTTACAAATGTTCTTATAAATTTTCCTTCAAAAAGTCTTTGTTATAAGACATTTTGCAATAGGTGCATCTGATGGTATTGCAAATTTGACTCGCAATACCGATACTGACTCGCAATACTGTTTGCCTGCTGAAAAATCATTTGTAGTTTGTGATTAACATGAATATATCAAATACTCTGAAACTTCAACCAACAAAACAAGCAAGTGTCCTTCACGCCTTTATATGTGTTCTAGAATTCACGAGTTTACACGTACATGAAATCAAAATAAAGTAATTCGTATAGTAATTTATGCGTATTTGGCGTGCTGTCCGGGGGAGGGCTCCGAGCTCGGAATTTGGCCCGAACCCAGAGTACTCCCCCTCCTTAACTGGGATAGAAACCAGCCAAGAGTGAGGTGATGGGGTGGTGGAGGGATGCTGTGAAACTTGTCGCGGGATAGAGGTGAGAGACGGCTTTATATACCGGCTTCCTCTTGCACTGATTGGTTGATTACCTGAACGTGCGCCTCCCGAATTTTGTTAAATAAAACTTCATTTTGTGACGTCATAAAGTTGCATATTGGCGCTGCAGAGAATGAGGGAAAACACAGAATGTGTCACATGGTACTTTTGAGTGGTATAATTCATTTCTAATGATATTTGATAAGAATGATATAATTCGCTGTGTCATGTACATCACGTGATGTAAATATAGCCGTGCAGCGCAGGACTGCTTAAAGTTTTTGACATATTAAAGCGATAAATTAAAGATGCTTGAATGAGAAAAGAAGTCAAAGAGAGTTAAGTGCAATAAACCACAAGAAAGAACCACCTTGCCTGTCTTGGTGAGTATATTGATGCAAACACAATCGGTTATATGTCTTCAGTTGGAAGAGCAATCAGATGCGTGTCAATATCGTGTGTAAAGTGACAGCAGCCTAATATACCTGCTGCTGTCTGTGTCCTTCATTTTAATCAAACAATAGAGAGAAAATCACTCACTGCTCTTGACCGAATAACTTTAATAGCTTTAATAACAATCTGTGTATATTACATTCATACTGTAAAGTCTATGCAGTCTTTTTTATATACAGTTCATTATTCAGTTTCTGTATGCTACTGTTAAATAGATGACCTACTGCACCTAAAAAATTAAACACCTGTTGATTTCCTTTGTATCTTTCTTATATTGTATTTGTCCTAGTATTTGTTTTTTGTATCTTTATTATTTTTAATAAAAGATAAAATAAAATAACAAATTTGTGAGATATAACACCGTTATCATGATATAAAATTACTGATACCATGAAATAAGATTTTTGTAATAACGCCTACCTTTAGTAATGTGGGTGTACTGTATGTGTTACCAGATGAAGATGAAGAAGAGTTCAAAATGGTTTCAATAAACAAAAGGGTTCTTTAATGAAAACAAACTCAGATAATTCACAATGATGAAGACAAAGTAAAAAAAAAAACACACACACACACCACAACCAACAAACACAGAGTGAAGGTGAGAAATTTAAAAGATTAGTTCACTTTGAAATGAAAATTAGCCCAAGCTTTACTCACCCTCAAGACATCCTAGGTGTATATGACTTTCTTCTTTCTGATGAACATAATCGCAGAAATATTAATAAATATCCTGACGCATCCGAGCTTTATAATGGCAGTGATAGGGATCAATGAGTGTTAGGGGGTTAATAAAGGCCTTCTAAGGCGAAGCAATGCATTTGTGTAATCCATATGTATCCATATTTAACAAGTTATGAAGTAAAATATGTACCTTCCGCCGGACCGCCTTCCGTATTGAAGTTACAAAGAAAGTGTAAACTGGCGTCACGTCAGTAACACTTTTTCCGTATGTTGAATAGGGAAGGCGTAGGATGTAGCATAAGCTTTGTGAACTGCAAGAGTTTTACACTTTCTGCGTATGTTGAATACGGAAGGCGGCTCATGCGGAAGCTAGATATTTTACTTCATAACTTGTTAAATATGGATATTTTTTTACACAAACGCATCGCTTCACTTCAGAAGGCCTTTATTTACCCCCTGGAGCCGTGTGGAGTACATGTTTTTCTTCAGCTCATACTCATTGATCCCATTCACTGCCATTATAAAGCTCGGATGTGTAAGGATATTTATAATATTTCTGCGATTGTGTTCATCAGAAAGAAGAAAGTCACACACACCTAGGATGTCTTGAGGGTGAATAAAGCTTGGGCTAATTTTCATTTCAAAGTGAACTAATCCTTTAAATACACATCGATGAGGAGATGACGAACAGGTGTGATGATCTGATGGGTGTCCATGGGAACTGATGACTGGCAGGAAAACTCAAACAAAGAAACACATGTGACTGATGAAAACAAAGCTGAAAGTCCATGAAAACATAAACTAAGAGTAATCAAAACTGAGTGAGTGTGACAGAACGTCCCCTCCCAGAAGGCGCAACCTCGTGGCTAGGTGAGGAGAAAGAGGCAGCTTAGGAGGTGGAGGAGGGAGGGCGACAGAAGGTGAAGGGATGGTGACAGGAGCAGGCGAATGGATGGATGAGACCCTGGCGACAAGGATGGCTGACGTCCGAAGGCACAGACCCAGAGCCTAGAGACGACAGCCCACGGTGGAGTCGAGGGAGGGAGGAGCCAAGGTGGCTGACATCAACTGGGGGATGACCGACTGAGGTAGAGCCGATGGATCCCAGGGCGCAGAGTGACATCGCTGGCACAGGAGACCAGGCGATGCCATGGCGATGAGTGTCTGAGGCAAAGCAAGAGTGCCTGAGGACTGAGGCGATGCTGCTGTGATAGGGGTGGAGGAACAGAGCATAGCGGAAGAACCACAAATCCGTGGCAGAGGTGGAGTGACGACTGACCAAGGGGGAGCCACTGGTACGAGGGAACCCGGTGGAGTCGAAGGTCCGAGGGTGTCTGGTGGAGCCGAAGGTGGGAGGAGCCAAGGCGGAGCCTTGAGGCCGGAGGCGGAGCCAAAGGATCTACTCGCTCAGGTGCTAATGGAGTTTGCTCGACCTGAGGCTCGATGACACAGCTAGGCTTCCAGGAGATGGCAGAGGGCTGCAAACTTCCATTAGAGGCAGGGCTGGAGGACTGGCTGAGCAGGGCGGTGACGGAGGTACAGTCATGTGAAAAAGTTAGGACATCCTATTGAATTCCTATTGATAATGAGGAGATGACAAACAGGTGTGATGATCTGATGAGTATCCATGGGAACTGATGACTGGCAGGAAAACTCAAACAAAGGAACACATGTGACTGATGAAAACAAATGAAAATCCATGAAAACATAAACTAAGAGTAATCAAAACTGAGTGTGACAGAATGTTTGTACTTTCTGTTTAAATGTTACATATATGGCCAAAACATATATCTGGGAAAACATATAACTAAAATAGAATCATTACAGATTTACATTAGCGGCAATTTGTCAAATATAGGACTATTTTTTGGACATTTTTTGTATATTTCAAAAGACTATCTATCAAAGTTGTTAATTTTTTGACCTGTTTTATTTTTCTTGTGGGGTTCAAAATGACACAAGCTAAGGAATGCTGTGCTTGTGTTTTTTTGACAGGAATGTCATGTTTAAACCGATGCAGTTTTGTATTTTATTTATTAATTTATTTTAATTAATTATTATTTTAATTTTTTTTTTTCTTTTTTCTTTTTGAACTCCTCCTAGACTGTCGGTCCGATCCTCACCAAAATAGGCACACAGCAGCTATAGGGATGATGTTGGCAAAAAGTTATCAAAAGAATTCATCAAGTTGAAGCATTGCAAAATTATAAGTTAATTAATTGATAAGGCAATGCCCATTTTTATGAGTTGGCCAAAAGCTGCTGAATGCAATGTCCAAGCTTAACAAAACTTGACACACAAAGACAACAGGACATTCGCTGAGGACACACCAGTTCCTCCAATAAGGGGTGGCACAACTAAAAAACTAAAAAAACATTTTTTTTTTTAGACTCCTCCTAGGCCTCTTGTCAGACCTTAGCCAAACCTTGCACACGTCAGATCTAGACCATGTTGACAAAAAATTATAAAAAGAATTTTGATCTATTAAACAGTGTAGGAGATTTTTTATGTCTGGTATGACCCATTATGACTATTATGTCAATAACTTGTGAGCAAAAAGTCCAAACTTCTCAAAACTTAAGTTGTTTTGATTAAAGATTATGAGCACATGGATAAAAAATAATGATGTGCACGGACAAATAATTTATATTAAATACAACCATATTCCATACAAATTATTGAACTATTGTATTGAACTATTGCCAGTACAATCATGACTGAAAACAAAAACAGCATTCAATCTTCGTCCCTCATAAAATGGAATGATACTAAAACCACCAGTAGTTCTCAAAACTTTGTACGTATGGAGAACAAGTCATTCATGAATGTATGATTCTCGGGAGGCTAACAATATGAATGGTCATTTGTGTCACTGTGATTGAAAGGGGAGTGTGGTAGAGGTTGTTCTCTATAATCAAATGAGCGGTTTATGATTTAGGTTAATTAGTTATTAATCACTGTTAACATCTGCTATAAACCATAGCCTGTTAACGCTCAGTGTCCTGTTAGCGGGACACTTGGCACAGTTTTTAATGATCAGTGACCCTCCCAAAATGCACCACTGTCCCCACCAAATGACACCAATGCTTCTGTGGAACACAAAACAGGATAGGCCTATTCTGAAGGACCTTTTTGGAGCCTATTGGCTTCCACTGTATGGACAAAAACCGCAAGGTTGTGTTTGAAACCCATAGCCTGCACTATCTGAGGGGACAGCCATTTGTAGTGGTGTCTGAAACCATATCGGACATTACTGAGTGCACTCATTCAGTCCCGCTATGTGATTCTGGAAACAGCCTGAGACATTTCTCAAAATATCTTATTTTTTTTTTGTGTTTGGATATGAACAACATGAGGATAAATGATCTTCAGTATTACCTTCACTTGACACTGTGAAGATTACTTATAAGTCATAATTACGAATAGGCTAAGTTTCTCATTATTTTGACATTCACTAGTCATTATTATGAAAAATAATTTTGAAAATTACCCTATTATTATGATTTACATATATAATTTTTTTTTAACTGTGGCGGAAACGCTTTCAAATTATGACTTCTGAACTGTACTGTTTCTAAACTCTGCGCCATTGCTTCACGCATAGAGATTTAAATAAAGTTTGCTCTATTTGAACAATATGGCGGCGCCCGTGTAGCGGTGTGAATCTGTCAAATGTCAGTGTATCGCGTGTTTATGCGGCACCAGAATGAAGCTTTGAATGGATTTATAATACAGATCACGCTGAAAGGATCGCAACATATCTGTTCAGGTCCCGCTGTTTGTCGTGTAAGTAGAACGTGATCGATGTTCTCTGTTCTTCAGTTATAACCATTTGACAGCTGATGTCGTCCTCGCGTGCTACAAGAAATTCTGGCTTTATTACTGAAACTTGTTACTTTTGTTAAGAATAATGTAAGGCTACATAACATCCAAATGACCTGAGCTGGTGTGGCTCTTTTAACACTCATCATCATATTGAACATTGTGTTGTCTTTGGAGTCCAAGATCACAGTGAATCTTCCATATTGGAAGACGGGTAACTATAGCAACGTGAACTCCAGGTTCTTCTCCATCTCCCTCACTTCTCTTCCATAAACACGAGACCTTGAGTGTGTGTGAGTGTGTGTGTGAGCTTGTGGGCGGCTGTCAGAGAAACACTTGTCCTCCAACATCTCACCCGAATACAGCATGATTTCAAGAGCCTCATGTGCGTCACACAGATTCGCAGCTGTTTGATAACTGGGTCATTGTATGAAATAGGTGCTTATGAAAAGTTATCCTAATATCAGATAAACGTGGTTAACTGTTAATAAATGTGTGTATCATGTACAGTAGGCATGTGACGGTATCAAATTTTCATGTTGCGATAATTGCTGAAGCTTTTATCACGGTATACGGTACGATATTGAAATAAGTTGCAAAAAAAGTGTTGTCATATAACAAAAAGAACTCTGAACATTTAAAAATAATAACACAATACACACACAAAAAAATGATAAAGTAAAATGTTTCAAACAGATTAAACTGCAAGAGAATTATAAAGAACAACAGGTAACACTTTATAATAAGGTCTCATTATTTAATGTTACTTAATGGATTAACTAAGATTAAAAATGAGCAATAGCTACATTAGTTACAGAAGTTATTATTTTTTGTTAATGTTAGTTAAAAAATACAACTAGTTTTAGCTCAGGTCCATTAAATAATAGTTACAACTTTTGATTTTAGTAATGTTATTAAACATTAACTAAGAAATTAACATTAACTAAGATTAATAAATGCTTTATAAGTATTTTTCATTATCAGTTTGGTAATAATGAATTAACGTGTTAACTAATGAAGCCTTATGTCACTAAGTGTTACTGAACAATGACAAATAATCACAACATTTCCCATCATTATAGCATGTTGTAATCCAGATTAAAATATAAAAATGTTAAAGTTTGAAAATAAATAGCCTATTAAGTCTTTAAGTATTAAGTTTTTGGTGCTGTGATGAACAACATTGCGAATACAAAAAACTGAATGGCTATTTGAAGCATTTTAAATACTGTTCAGTAGGGCAGCTGCTTTGTTTGCGGGGTTTCCGGGGTAGCCGCTGCATGTCTGCTGTTCCATCAGCGCCCTCTGCTGTCAGAGAGTGAACGTGTGCTTTCATTCAGCGCGTTTCCTTCACTCGTTCCGCCACGTGCTTCTCATGCACATTGGGCTTGTTTACATCTTCTGTGTCCCTTTGACGCAGAATACAGCGGTGTTGTGCATTTTATATGGTTGATGGGGTAAGTATTCGTAAAATGTATTATAAAAATGTGAATAATTCGTAATAAATAATTATTCACGGTATTTTGAAGTGCCTACGATAACAATATCGTGCATATTCATTATCGTGATATATCGTATTACCGAATATCGGCACATGTCTAATGTACTGTGTGTGTGTGTATATATATATATATATATTTAATTGTAGAGCCAAAAAAATGCAGTTTCATTGGAACTGGACAGTGATTTTAAAGTTGGCATGAAACGGAAGTTGCGATCGTCTTTTCTTCTCTACTGTGACGTATATATTGGTGGAATCTGAGTTTTTTTATTATTATTATTAAATGCTTGGGGGAAAAAAAACAAAACAAAACAATAACGACAATTGTCATCATTGTCATATAACAATAAAACAATATGCCAGAGTCCAACAGTCTTTCAGTCCAGATTAAGTGCCAAGTCCTTAAACACAGCCACTGTTCTCATAGCTTTGTGGAATCTGAGTGACAGGTTGCCCCGCCCTCACGCCAGTAAACATGTCATCAGAGAAGAGATGTTTCTGCAAGAGGGAAGGGAAGTTATTTTGATTAAAGATTAAAGGCACATATATATAAAAAAATGATGTGCAAGGATAAATCACTTATAATAAATACTGCAATATTTCATAAAAAGTTTGTTTTTGATTTATGGAATGGTTTATTACTTTTTAATGGGAACAATATGATGGTCATGGGCAGAGGCGGCCTTTGCAATTCGGAGGCCCATTTCAAAGAAATGTAGAAGGATCGCCCCCCAGAGGAAAAAAAAACAGACAAAAACATTGTATTCAATACGACTGCAATTACTTTATCTCTGTTATATTTACAATGTAAATATCATATTTCGCTCTTAAGTCTATTTATAAACGCGTTCTATCTCTTTAACCAGAACTATTATTAGAATCACAAACGAAAACAAAAACAGCGTTCAATCTTCGTCACTCTCTCAGTCCTTCAGCTAAAATTAAATGATACTAAAACTGCCAGTAGGTGGCGGCAAATCATTGTCTTAACGAGTTAAGACCCATTCACACCAAGAATGATAACTTTAAAGATAACTATAACGATGACTATATTTGCATCCACACCAACGAACGATAATGGTCTGTTTACTCTAAGCTCACGTGCTGTGGTTTCAAAGTGTGTACATGTTTTTGTTGTTCTTGTTGCATTTACGGGCTTTAACCAGCAGATGTCCTCAGCATGCTATGTTTCGAGTGAATAGCTAGTGTAATCGATCTAATCTAACACTGAATTTAGCTGACGAAGTCAATATAGTGCAATAAAAACAACGCCTAGTCTTTTTCACTGCAAGTTCAAAGGAAGCAAGATAATGTTGTCGAAACTAGCGCTGGGTACCTGAGGTTATGTTCTTACACTGTTTGCTAGCCTGGCATAATGATCTCATCGTTAATACCTCTGTTCACACCATTTATTCTGAGGGTATGACTGATCGTTCTCCATATATCAATTTTCTTTACAGTATCCTTGAAAATGGGGGTTTGACTTGTCAAACAGTGGTGGCTTTTTCTGGACCTCTACGATTATCTCCTCTGCAGTGTCGTCTGCCATTTTAAATGCGCGAGCCCTTAAATTAGAATGTAGTCTGATTGGCTGTCAGTGTTTTATCGTTCAACAGCTGGAAAAAAAATCATTCTGAAAGTGATCCCAGTGATATCGTTCCTCTATATCACTATTGTTATAGCTGTGGTGTGGACTCTGCTATTCTTTTATGTTTAGAACGATTTACATCTTTATCATTATCTTAATAGTTATCATTCTTGGTGTGAACAGGCCTTTAGTCATTGAATCATTCAGTCAAACGATTCGTTCAAAATGACTGATTCCTTCAAGGACTAAGCAGAAATGACTGAGTGAGTCATTAGAATGATTCATTCAAAAACGAAACTGAAACTTTGTTGCGCAATGGCTTTACTGTTTGGAACTATTTGTCAAAATAGAGGAAAAACAGACAATAGTGTGCCTAAAATGTAAGTCACCTAATAGCCTATTAGCTTATTGTTTATTGAATTGTTGTATAAATCAATATCACATTCGCAAACGTGCTAATACTGGGGAAAATAGCATTTTTGCTTGTGTGATATTGCTTATAAATATTAAAAAACAGGAACTTATACAGAGACTTTTTTGAACCATATCTTGGTTTTTGGAAGCATGTTTATTAATTTTTAGCAGGGCTCTTTTTCGAGCGTGAGCAGAGGCCCGTTTCAAGTGAAACGGGTGAAACATAGCAAAGGCTGCTGATGGTAAATGTTTGACAGATAACCTGATTTACACTTTTAAGGCAGGACACTACAGGCAAAATCATTGTTTGGTTGTTTTCAGGTGCTGCTCAATTTTGAGTGTTGGGGGTATTTCTTTCAGACTAGTGGAAAGAAAACATCCAGTATACTCATTTAAGTGTTTATTTTATTGCACTTTATCTATTTGCATCTATAGATTTCAATTACAAAACAAATCTTTAAAGGCCGTTTTCTCAAAATGAAGTCAGAAATCTTCACTTCAGTAACACTTACACCAAACTATATTCTTAAGGGGATTCTTCATGCATCATTTGCCTGATTGTATAAGATTTTATTCCTTAAAACATGTTGATTTTTTTTTTTCTTCTTCTGGCTATTAACAATATTTTCTGGTTTATGGAGTGATTAAAAAAAAAGAGAAATCCAAAATCTCCTCTCTAAAAACTTTAATATGTCAACAAAATTAAGCAAGAAT
The DNA here is from genome assembly GCF_019924925.1 of Ctenopharyngodon idella. Lineage (NCBI taxonomy): Eukaryota > Metazoa > Chordata > Actinopteri > Cypriniformes > Xenocyprididae > Ctenopharyngodon > Ctenopharyngodon idella. The sequence continues at coordinate 3,496,677 of NC_067235.1, read as the reverse complement.
TTTGAACTTGGCTTTATATCCAATGTTGAGATTTCTGTTCTGGAATTATTTTACATATTTAGACATGTAATTCATACAACGATTGCACTGTTTTGTTTTAATGTACTGTAATTAATGAAAGTATGGTGATTTCTATTAGTTAAAATGTTTACCCTATTCACCTGTGGTGTCTTTTCTCAATGCATAATGTCAATTAAAATCTAAAAGAGAATAAAGATGAACAAACATAATAATTAAAGCATTATATAAAACATAAAGATACAAACCCGATTCCAAAAAAGCTGGGACACTGTACAAATTGTGAATAAAAAAGGAATGCAATGATGTGGAAGTTTCAAATTTCAATATTTTATTCAGAATACAACATAGATGACATATCAAATGTTTAAACTGAGAAAATGTATCATTTTAAGGGAAAAATAAGTTGATTTTAAATTTCATGGCATCAACACATCTCAAAAAAGTTGGGACAAGGCCATGTTTACCACTGTGTGGCATCCCCTCTTCTTTTTATAACAGTCTGCAAACGTCTGGGGACTGAGGAGACAAGTTGCTCAAGTTTAGGAATAGGAATGTTGTCCCATTCTTGTCTAATACAGGCTTCTAGTTGCTCAACTGTCTTAGGTCTTCTTTGTCGCATCTTCCTCTTTATGATGGGCCAAATGTTTTCTATGGGTGAAAGATCTGGACTGCAGGCTGGCCATTTCAGTACCCGGATCCTTCTTCTACGCAGCCATGATGTTGTAATTGATGCAGTATGTGGCCTGGCATTGTCATGTTGGAAAATGCAAGGTCTTCCCTGAAAGAGACGACGTCTGGATGGGAGCATATGTTGTTCTAGAACTTGGATATACCTTTCAGCATTGATGGTGCCTTTCCAGATGTGTAAGCTGCCCATGCCACACGCACTCATGCAACCCCATACCATCAGAGATGCAGGCTTCTGAACTGAGCGCTGATAACAACTTGGGGTGTCCTTGTCCTCTTTAGTCCGGATGACATGGCGTCCCAGTTTTCCAAAAAGAACTTCAAATTTTGATTCGTCTGACCACAGAACAGTTTTCCACTTTGCCACAGTCCATTTTAAATGAGCCTTGGCCCAGAGAAAACGCCTGCGCTTCTGGATCATATTTAGATGTGGCTTCTTTTCTGACCTATAGAGTTTTAGCCAGCAACGGCGAATGGCGCGGTGGATTGTGTTCACCGACAATGTTTTCTGGAATTACTCTTGAGCCCATGTTGTGATTTCCATTACAGTAGCATTCCTGTATGTGATGCAGTGCTGTCTAAGGGCCCGAAGATCACAGGCATCCAGTAAGGTTTTTCGGCCTTGACCCTTACGCACAGAGATTGTTCCAGATTCTCTGAATCTTTGGATGATATTATGCACTGTAGATGATGATAACTTCAAACTCTTTGCAATTTTTCTCTGAGAAACTCCCTTCTGATATTGCTCCAATATTTTTCACCGCAGCATTGGGGGAATTGGTGATCCTCTGCCCATCTTGACTTCTTAGAGACACTGCCACTCTGAGAGGCTCTTTTTATACCCAGTCATGTTGCCAATTGACCTAACAAGTTGCAAATTGGTCCTCCAGCTGTTCCTTATATGTACATTTAACTTTTCCAGCCTCTTATTGCTACCTGTCCCAACTTTTTTGGAATGTGTAGCTCTCATGAAATCCAAAATGAGCCAATATTTGGCATGACATTTCAAAATGTCTCACTTTCAACATTTGATATGTTATCTATATTCTATTGTGAATAAAATATAAGTTTATGAGATTTGTAAATTATTGCATTCCTTTTTTATTCACAATTTGTACAGTGTCCCAACTTTTTTGGAATCGGGTTTGTAATATAAAATACAAGGCTTTATCATTCAGTTGAAATGATAAAGCCCGTTTTACTCAGATTTATGTGAAGGACCCAAATGACACTCATTTTGACCCAGAATGAATAATAATGAAAATACTTTTTCATGAGAAAATAACAATCAAATTAACTCCCTTGACAGTAACTCCCTTTATGCACTGTGTTTGTGCAGATTGTTCTGGTGAATTATTTTTATGTTTAATGTGACCAGTTTAGAAGTTTTTGTAGGTGTTAAAACATTTGTTTCCAAGGGGACACGTTTATTGCCACCTTACAATATGGCATGTTGCTATAGTTACGGTGCAATATATCCTAGTCTATTTATTTCTCTAACAGAACAGACATCTGAGCACAATACACCATGTCAATCTGTTTAAATGAAGGATATATATATCCTTCATATATATATATATCCTTCAAATATACGTGTGTGTGTGCGTGTGTATATATATATATATATATGTAAAATATACAGTATATATACTGAGATGGTGGATGTGTTTGCATCCATCATCAGGCCACGCTGTTATCTTACTCTTTTTGACTGTGTGTGCAGCTGTATTGTAATCTTTCGTTGCCCGGTTCCCAGTTTAATCACTAACCGTATGCACTCCTGAAGGTCCCAGAGTCCTGCCGATGGCTGTATGGAGGGTCGCTGTGTTCCGGTGGAGGCCGGTGCCGCGTGTCCAGCTGATCCAGGTCAGCGTCCGCAATCTGTTCAGTGAATCTGGTGTGTGGGAGCGGGACTACAGGGCTGACACTCGCCGTCGAGTGGAGCAGTGCTGGACCGGACGCATCCAGGAGCAGTGGCAGAGAGATGTGGCTGACCAGGTAAATCCTGTCATGGTGTACAGTGATGATGTGCAGGAGATGATTCTCATATGGAAAGATGCTCAGAGCAACAGCTAACTGTCAATAGACAAAGTTAACAGTGACCAGGATTTTTTTTTATCTAGTCATCATGCCGTTTCAAAACTGTTTGACTTTCTTTCTTCTTTGAATAAGATTAAAGCAGCCCTTCTCCATGCAATGACAGTTCACAAGGCTTTATGTGAGGAACAAGGACCAAAATATTTAGTTAACTGACAATCTTCCCCTCCACATCTGATACACTGAAAATCCATATTCTTGTAGAAGGTATTTAATATTAGTACGTTGTAGTTAAGGTCATCTAATAGAAAGTGTGACCTCGTACATTGTTAGTTTACCACTGCTTGCTACAGCATTGACATTAGGATAGCTAGAGTATATTGAATGAAGCAACAAACACCACAGTCCAATACTATATTCCTGCAATACTGGATTCTGCAGTTTCAGGACCGCATTTCTAGGACCCTAGTTTTTTTGTGACAGCGCCATCTAGCCAATTGTACTCAAGCAGAGGAGATCTGATTCAAACCTCTAACAAACGGGTGCAAAGACTAGACCCACGGAAATGATAAATTTTTTATGATCTTTCCACCTTATTTTTAACATACAGTAAAAGCTGAAGCGGCCATTTTAAACTTGAATGTGCTAAGCTTTCTGTGTCAGCCATCTCCAGTTCTTTTAGCTGTGCAAAAACAGTTCATTATATGCTGCTTGATGTTGCTAACTGGTATTTGCTTTCATATTATTTTTTTAATGTAATCATAAAACTTACTGAACCCTAAGTTGGTCGTACATCAGACAAGAAGCTCCATGTTGTCTCATACATACACAGAAAATAGTCTCTCTTTCCAAGAAAACTGACTTTAAAACCACAACATAAGGGCTAATATTATTAAATATTAAATATTTAAGAGGGTTACCAATGGTTGTGTTTAGGAAAATATCAATTAAATGTAAATAATTAAATTATTAAATAACTAACTTGATTAATGATTAACTAAATCATTCCTGAAAATGAAAACAAATACAGAATTGAATGATAAGTGATATAAAATAGTATAAACTGCTAGTATTTACAAAAAAATAAAACTAGGGTCCTAGAAATGTGGTCCTGAAACGGCAGCCTCCGGTATTGCAGGAAAACCCTACTTTATTTAAGTGGACTGAACACAATAAAATTAAGTTGTGATAAAATGTTCAGCAGTTGTGTTGTTTTAGCTTATTTAGTTAATTGAACAAGCAGCAAAAATCCCAGTGTAGGTGACATGGAATATAGTCATGGACAATTTTATAATACATTTATAGTGTTTCTTGACAGACGTTGTCACTATCTTTGTATGGAAATGCATGAATATGCATGAAATGCTCTTTTTAAAGGCTAGGGGTGGGTGTTTTCTCCGTGCAGCCTGTACAGTTACAGTATGTCATGTTTCTACTTTGAAGTGTCTCTCCTCTGAGATTTTCATTCAAAGAATCCCTTCCACCTCCCAGCGGAAAACCTTTGTACGTGTGAGAAAGGAGAAGTCTGGCGTCTGAAGCATTACTCTCACAGAGAAGCTGCTTTTGTTCAGGTGGCTTTTAGGCCTAACATATTGAGCTTTCAGTGGCGTTGATGTGTTTTGGTCTGCTATCATGAGTATAGCGTCTCTCCATCATGTCCCACACTTCCTTTGTTTTGTGGAGCTGCAGTTGCTGACTGTGTTTATTAATGGCATCATTCAAAGACAAAATGCTGGACTGAAAGCTCAAATCTAGATGTACATGGATCAGAGTTTATCCATCCAACCAGCCCAGAGATTAATCACATTACAAACCAATTCAGTGTTGGTAACATTAGAAAATTTGATTTGAAACAAAAAGTATTTGAAAATGAAAGACAAAAGTACAAGACTGTACTTAAATTATTTTATGAGGGAATGAAATGCTCATCCTGTAATGCATTGTGAATGATGTAAGCAGAAATGGAAATACAATATTAACTTACTGACTATGGTCAGTGATTGTAAGCAGGGTCAGAAATGAACTTTTACATTAATGTGGCAATATTTCCAGGCATTTTCATATACTTAAAACTTTTATAATTACCATATACCATGGTCTGTCTGAATACTCGATTCTGATTGGCTGGAAGGTGTCCAATAAAACCGTTTAATGCACAGGTAATTCCAAGTCAGTTGAATTGCCGTTCTATGTTAATGTGCAGTCATGCTGAGATCGCGTTGCGCACACAGAAACATTCAGGAGCACAGAAACTTGTTGTCAACGCTGCCTGCGACTTTTATAAATAAATTAGCTTCACTACTTTCTCAACAACGAGGGGGTTATACTGCTGTTTTTGAAGTAATTAAACTCACAGCTTTGTTGTTAATAGAGAGAGACGCTGAACAGATGCAGGTAATTCACACACATCTCTCTCTCTCTCTCTCTCTCTCTCTCTCTCTCTCTCTCTCTCGATAATGAATTCAAATTAGGGATGCACCGATCCGATACTCAGATTGGGTATCGGCTCCGATACTGACATTTTTGCCGGATCGGGTACTGGCCGATCCAAATCCGATATTGTGCGTGTACTATTCTGTGTGTCATTGTTAAGCCCCACAAAAGGCATAAAAACATTAAAAAGCACCAGAAAGTTTCTGTGCACTATATTCCAAGTGTTCTGAAGCCATTCCATAGTTTAATTTGAGGTACAGATAAATATTTAAGTCGTTAAAAAAGTTCACGTAAATGCCTCCCTCCGCTGCGGCTGTCAGTCATTCTCCATTCAGCATTTAAACTGCGTGTCGCGTTCGGTTACGACAGTCAACACAATGAAACTCTCTCCAAGATGATTCAATGTTTCTATTATTATACTTCATCTGTAGATAACGATACCGGTAATACAATACGCATCAATATATCTTCACTTTGTGCTTTGAACTTTTCAATGCGAAGCACTGCCGCTGCGCGCTGTGACTCCATGATGCTTCAAGCGCATCATTCTGCACACGGGATGCGCATAGCGCTTTGTGCCGCTCTGTATGGGAGCCGTTCATATTATAATACTTTTGCGCAATGAAAGATTGTTAATAGCATTTTTTTTTGTTCTGTCCTATCTATCATATGTTGCTGCCTCATTAAAAAAAAAACTCCGCTATAAATTTAAAAGAAATGTCTTTTAATTTTATAGTATATATTTGTATATAAATATATTTAGTTTATGTCATGTATGACTCAAACATTCATGAAAACCAAGCCATGAGTCATGGATGAAGGAGTCAGTTTATTTTGAATGTCTACCGAGCTAGTGAAGCAATTGGTTTATTTACAGTTGTTGCACTGATGCACAATTATTTAATAAATAATTCACTACATTTGTGTCTGTTTATTTTGTTTTACAAAGTTAGGAAAGTAATGTTTAAGTCAAGCCTGATGCCTTGCACAAAAGAATGATCCCAGTTTCTTCCACACAGTGAGGCATACAGTTTATTAGGTAACTTAGCACTTTTTTTTATTATTACTTGAATATCGTATCGGTATCGGCCATGACCATGGTATAATCTGGATAATCCATGGCTAGCTGTGCATTAAACGATTTGAATGCACTCCACTTCTCGTTGGGTAATTCTTTGCCTCCATGTTGTGCATTAAAATCATTTAATGCGCAGCTAGCCGTGGATTATCCTTTACTTACAGTATTAAATGTTGATTTATGTGAGATATTGTTTAACCAATTACTTCAATCAATCAGAATGCTATAGATATAGATTTTGTGAACATCAACAAAAGCCATCTTTACACTGCAGAGGTGGAGCAGAATCTGCATCTGATGGCTTTTTTCCTACACAAACTGTTTAATGCTGCTCAGAGGTGGCTTACATGTATTTACTCAACTGTTGCATAATACAAACAGCCTACAGCCTACATTTATTAACTCTAAAAATGTAGTGATAACACATTTTCGCTACACCTTAATCTTAATCATATATATATATATATATATATATATATATAATATATAAAATATATAATTTTTTTTTTTTAAATTACATATTTAAATATATTATTCAAGTTAAAGTTATAAGTATAAGTTTTTTTTTTTTCGTTTTTTTTTTTACAAATATCATAAATTATTATTAAATAATGAATATCATACAACCCGAATTCCGGAAATGTTGGGACATTTTTTAAATTTAAATAAAATGAAAACTAAAAGACTTTCAAATCACATGAGCCAATATTTTATTCACAGTAGAACATAGATAACATAAATGTTTAAACAGAGAAATTTTACAATTTTATGCACAAAATGAGCTCATTTCAAATTTGATGCCTGCTACAGGTCTCAAAATAGTTGGGACGGGGGCATGTTTACCATGGTGTAGCATCTCCTCTTCTTTTCATCTGCAGATGGCACGGCGGATTGTGTTTACCGACAGTGGTAGTATTCCTGGGCCCATTTAGTAATGTCATTGACACAATCATGCCGATGAGTGATGCAGTGTTGTCTGAGGGCCCGAAGACCACGGGCATCCAATAAAGGTCTTCGGCCTTGTCCCTTACGCACAGAGATTTCTCCAGTTTCTCTGAATCTTTTGATGATGTTATGCATTGCAATTTGAAGTTGAGGAACATAAAGTATTCCACAATCTTTTTACGCACTCTTTCACAGATTGGAGAGCCTCTGCCTGTCTTTACTCTGCCTCTCTAAGACATCCCCTTTATAGGTAATCATGTTACAGACCTGATATCAATTAAATTAATTAGTTGTTAGATGTTCTTTCAGCTGAATCTTTTCAAAATTTCTTGCTTTTTCAGCCATTTGTTGCCCCCGTGCCAACTTTTTTGAGACCTGAAGCAGGCATCAAATTTGAAATTAGCTCATTTAGTGGATAAAAGTGTAAAATTTCTCAGTTTAAACATTTATGTTATCTATGTTCTATTGTGAATAAAATATTGGCTTGTGTGATTTGAAAGTCTTTTAGTTTTCATTTTATTCAAAATTAAAAAGTCCCAACATTTCCGGAATTCAGGTTGTAATTTTTTTTTTAACCTGAGCTAAGCCTTACATAATGATTTATGATATAATTTCCTGTTTTTATTTTCCTGCATGTTAGTTCGACCATATGACTTTGTTGGTTGTATCACATATCATTAATAAGCATTGAATAATTTCTGTTAAAATATAACTTATTTTTCATAATAATAATAATACAAATTTATTCCAATAAAAACCAAAAAAAATTGTAATTGTAAAAATTGTAATTCTTTTAATAAATGTTTTTTATTAACTGTCGCCACATTAAAAAAAAAAAATCAGTATATGTGCACATCTTTTCGTGTTTTTCCACTTTAAATGCATTGTCTGTGCAGGCTTTGCTGTATTAAGCATCTGTAAATGGTCGGAGATGTGGCCTGCCAGGTTTGTTTGTCTGTCTGGCTTCCGTCTTGTTTGTCTCAACCTCAACATGCATCGCATGTGCACGTTGTTTACTGTTTTCTAAAATATATATGTTTTTGTCAAAGTAAAACAAAAGTACAGAATATGTCTTTTTCATTGATATCAAGAACTTTGGATGGGTTTTCTGCTGTGGTGTTTCTGCAGTGGTTTGAAGGGCTTCTAAAAATAGTCTGACCCAGAGCCGAGACCATTTAACACCTTTTGCTTTCATTCCCCAGACGTGTGTGCAGCATCTGCTTTGTTTTACATTAGTCGTTCTTTCTAATGTTTTCTCACACTGTTTGTTTTCACATGTTCAATCTCACTACACAAAGGGTTTCTGACACAGTCATTGTGCTTCAAATAAAAAATATGGTTCTCTTGCTCGACTCTGTGTAAACTGACCTCAATTGTTTATGTACCAAATTTGTCAGAGTTTCCACTCACAGTACACCCACCTGAAGACTGATTCACGGACATGAAGGCAAAAAGCTTCTTCGAGAGATGCAGTGGAGATGCATTCTCTCCCAAAATGTGTCCTTGTCTCTTTCAGCTGCTGAATAATTCAGGCCTTTTTGACCTGCGCTGATTAATGCTTTCCCAGTGCGGCGAGCTTCTTCAAAGCCGTCATGAATCATTAAAACTGCAGTGGAGAGCGTGACTGAATGTATGAGCCTAAGCGGATGTCGCAGGTCAGCCTGCGTTTAAACAAGTAATGTGAATGCCTCATATTAGTATGAGCTCTGTTGTGAGAACTGCTCGATGATATTAACTTATTACCTTGAGTTGCTGCTACACTAAACGTGATTGCACGTATTTGACCAGGAAGATCCAACTTGAATATTATTACGACAAGCAGCGTACCAAAAGTACCATTTCACAACCATGTTTTGGACTTAGCATAATGGATTTTCCACCATGTTAGATGAATATACAGTATATATTATAATGGTATATATCAAAAATACCAGTGATTACATCATTGTAGCATTCTTGTAAACGGGTGGGTTTCCCAAAAGCATCGTATCCAACGTCGCAAGTTCCGTCGTTACTAACATAGTTCAACGATTTGGTGTTTCCTGAAATCATAGTTCAAACAAACATTCGCAAACTACATCACAAACTCATGTGGTTGGAACGACAGATCTCCAGCTGTGGTTAGAAGCAGAGTTTCTTGTTTTTATGACATGTGGACTTAAAGGGTTAGTTCACCCAAAAATGAAATTTCTGTCATTAATTACTCACCCTCATGTCGTTCCACACCCGTAAGACCTTAGTTCATCTTCAGAACACAAATTAAGGTATTTTTGATGAAATTCAAGAGTTTTTTTTTATCTCCCATAGAAAGCAATGAAATTACCACATTTAAGGTCCAGAGAAGTAGTAAAAACATTATTAAAATAGTCAACGTGACTACAGTGGTTCAACCTTAATGTTATGAAGCGACGAGAATACTTTTTGTGCGCCAAAAAAAACAAAATAATGACTTTATTCAACTATATCTAGTGATGGACGATTTCAAAACACTGCTTCATGAAGCTTCGAAGCTTTACGAATCTTGTTTCGAATCAGTGGTTTGGAGCACGTATCAAATTGCCAAAGTCACGCCCCCCATTGGTGAACCATTGAAATTTCGAAACACTTATGACGTAATGAAGCCTCGATTACTGAAATCACGTGACTTTGGCAGTTTGGTACGCGCTCCGAACCACTGATTTGAAACAAAAGATTTGTAAAGTTTCGAAGCTTCATGAAGCAGTGTTTTGAAGTTGCCCATCAAATAAATATGTCTTTAGTAGCTTTCTGGACATCTGAAAGTGTTAATTATCTTGCTGGCAATGGAGGCCTCACTGAGCCATCGGATTTTATCAAAAATATCTTAATGTGTGTTCTGAAGATGAACAAAGGTCTTATGGGTGTGGAACGACAGAATTTTCTTTTTTGGGTGAACTAACCCTTTAAGCACCGTTTTTGAAGATTTTGCGCATGTGCGTACGTGCTCTAGTACGTAAGAACGAGCCTATGATTGAATCTGGAAATAAAGCAAAATAACTGAGAAAAATGAGAATTAGTCCTCAGATGCCATGTTCGTAATTTATAGTGCAAAATCTAGCATTCGATCTCAAATGTATTAATTTAAAGAAGTTATTACTCCACCACCTGCGTGACATCGTTCACCAACGTGGCTAAACGGCAGGTTTGCGACTATATGGTTTCTGGAAACAGTTGTGACTAGCTAGTTAATTTGATCAACGATGCATCGTACTATGGTCGTGAAGCAGCGAGTTACGCTGTTGTACAGGAAACGGACCCCTGAGTGTCACTGACAGACTGGGAAGCAAAGTTGCCAAGTTTGCAGCTTTCCAGTGGAGTTGGGTTATTTTTAAACTGGGTTACTTTTAAAGGTTTTGACTTATTGCATAAATTGTATTTGAATGAAATGCTTGTACTGAATGAAATTCTACCAATGATAAAAATGTGCTAGATGATGAGTTTTGTGAGGGTATAATGCATAACAGTCACTGTAAAACATGTAATTTAGGTGTGGGAGCGGCATATGTTGAGTTTGGATAGGCTCAATGGGCTAGTCTTGGGCTATTTTTGATTGGCCTGGCTGGTTTTGTTACACAGACCAGGGCATAATAGGTCCCCTTTAAAGCAGGAATGATTTGTGTACTTCTCTTTTGCTTTTTATTCAATTGTTGGTGTCCCAGATGAATCTTGGGTTAATGACAATCTGTATAGCTTTTAACATTTAGTAAACCATTGTATGAACATTAGTTCAGTACAAGTTAAGCTTTTCACAAAATGAATTTCGACTTCTCCTTTTCTCTAAAATAAGCAAACATCTCTGTTACAGTGAATGGGGCCAATTTGTAAACATGAAAATACTCACTGTTTTAAAAGTATAGATGCAAGATATAAAGAATATGTGTGTTAACATGATTTTATTGTGAAAAATGACTTACAAACCTTTTCTGTGTAAAGTTATATCCAATTTTACCTCATTGCCATGACAACACAGTGCCTAAAACAACTGTAAAAATGACAAGAACTTTATAGCTCAAATAATGCACTGGTTTTATCTGAAGAATTAATGTAAATGCATTTATAAACTTACAAGATTCACATTTCTGTTTACATCCTCCAAAAATTGGCTCGGTTAACTTTTTGGCAGTAGTTTTTTAACACCGAAAGAGTGTTTGCAAGCTGTTAGTAAATCTGGCCCTAAATCTTTAAAACCTTTCAGAAATACTTTAAAAAAGGAAAAGCAGGCACAGAATAACTCTTCTGTTTTTCATGCTTAGAGCTCCTGGAAGAAGTTCTACGTCCTCTCCATGTTCCCGTACCCATCGGGTCGGCTGCATATGGGCCACGTGAGGGTATACACCATTAGCGACACCATCAGCCACTTCCAGCGGATGAGGGGCCATCAGGTAATTTTACTCTTAAAAACAGCAATATCAGAATTAACTCGGCTCTGTCACCACCACACACATAGTTTGATGATTTGTCCATTTTATGTTACCCACCTACACACAGACATACCAAAACACATTCCCATGAATGCAAAAGCTGCAGTCAAGGTCTGCTGGAATGATGTGTGTTTTAATTATGAGGTGTCTGAATAATGGAAACGGTGTGAATATGTTCTTAATTAGAGCTGCTCCTCTAACTTTGTCATGTTCAAAATGTGCTCGCAGCTTTTGAAAACAGCACTTTCTGAAGCCTGCAGCTCACGGCACTGATGTCGTCATCTGTGAGACTGTTTCTGAAAAATGCTGTCAGTTTATAACAAGGAGCGGCAGGTCATCACAGACATCATTATCCTCATGCTAAACTGACGGAGGATGTTTTTAGGGGTGGGTGTTGTGACCCGAGTTTTTATCACTGCATGATTAATTGTATGTCATGGTAACCGTACATAAAATATTATATAGAAGAGTCATGTTGCTGGAAATTCGACATATGATTTATGATATAAATATATATAGCTCACACCTGGTACAGCATTGCACTTGTGATGTGAAACACGAGTCATGATGAACAAGCTCAAAGACTTATAGAAGCAAGTTAAAATGGAATGGTTGCTTTAGCAGTTGTGTTTTTGTTCAGGATTAAATGTTTAAATGTTTGGGATTTAGTGTAGGTGGTATGTTATTTTCAAGCGTGATACATCTTATAGCTCCACTCACTGGACATTTCATTTCTGAACTGCCGTGAAACGTACAGTACAACAACCAATTCAAGAGTTGTAAAACAAGCAAGAAGCAACATAATGTCATTTTGCAGAAAAGTATTCGACCCTGGGTTGGTCTATTTTTAAATAAATAACTTTGAAATGAAAGGTACTTTATTTACTTTTACTTTTTTTTTTAGAACTTAATTTAGAGTTAGAATTTAGTCTCAAAACAGTCAAATTAGAGTTCCTACTCTAAATTCTGATTGGATGAGGGATGTACAGATGCTGTAAAATAGCAAAATGTCCCTAAATTTACTCAAAATTTACTCACCTTCATGTTGTTCTAAACCTGAATGAATTTCTTTCATCTGCTGAACACCAAAGAAGATATTTTGAAGAATGTTTGTAACCAAACAGTTGAAAACCATTGACTTCCATAGTATGGAAAAAAAAATGCAGTTGAGGTCAAGGCAGCTCACTACATTTTGGAACTTTATAACTAGGGGTGTGCGACATTGGGAAAAAAAAGAAGATATCCCATTCTTTTTTTTTGGTACATTGGCTGGTTTAGGACCGCTATGGACAGCTGACTTCAATACGGTGGTTACTTCAAAGCTGCAACAGAAATTAAGTTTTCCACTAATGCAGTATTTGTCCCTTTAAACTGATTTCAGTATTTTTTTTACCATTTTTGTTTTACCATTTTTTTCTAAACTTAATAGATGAATGCATCATATTTTGTCAAATTGTTCTATTTAAAGGTGGACTCAGTATTATTTAAAATACTTGGAAGTTAGTCGGGCCGACACCAACAACAAACGTGTAACCAATCAGCATTAGGGGGCGTATGGCGATCGAGGAGACAGAACGAGCAAGAGGGAGATTTGAAAATAAGTAGAAAAAAGACTGCAGAACGAGAGATGGGACACAATACAAAACGGCTCAGAAGAATATCACTGGAATGAAGGTTTATGACTGGGCAAGCACTTTGGGACCCGCGTTTATATTAGAAAAGCTTTCCAGCGCTGGAGAGAGCTAAGAGGGAAGGACTGAAAACAGATGCAGAGGCTGCTTTGATTCCTTCTCATGTGAGTAACACTGGGTTTTGATTGTCTGGAGCTGCTGTTCTGTTGGCGATTAACAACAAACTCTTGTTTGTATTTACTCTTGTGTACTGTATGTTAATTTTGTGTGCTTCCTTGTCGTTCGTTTATCATCTGCGCTTTATTTTTCGTGAAGCATGTGATAAACAGACATCTACTCGCATTGCGTGTGTGACAGTGGCCAGATAGAGAGAGGTTTGCAGTTAAACTACTGCACACTGACGATTCCTAGAGAATGAGGTGTTTAGCATCATTGGTAGTGCATTCGCCTCGCATGACAGCAGCGATCGGGCCGGGGTTTAAGACTGACTTGGAGCAGGGTGGTTAGGATTGGTGTGTGAGTTTTGGAGGCAGAGCAATGAAGAGAGGAGTGGGGTTTGGGTTGTTTGTTTGGGTTGATTTCAAATATCAACAGTGTTCAACAACGAATTTAAGAAATTGCATACAGCACCTTTAATAAATAAATTCAATTAGAATAAGACGACACTATTATCAATCAAATGAAATCAGTATCACCAGAATCCATCTATGCACTGCAGAAGTGGCACAGAAACTGCATCTGAAGTGGCATTTAGATGTATTTACACAGACACACACCCGCAAGACCTTAGTTCATCTTCAGAACACACATTAAGATATTTTTGATGAAATCAGATGGCTCAGTGAGGCCTACATTGCCAGCAAGATAATTAACACTTTCAATGCCCAGAAAGGTACTAAAGACATAAGGTTGAACACTACAGTGGTTTAACCTTAATGTTATGAAGCGACGAGAATACTTTTTGTGCTCCAAAAAATCAAAATAATGACTCTATTCAACAATATCTTGTGATGGGCGATTTCAAAACACTGCTTCATGAAGCTTCGAAGCTTTACAAATCTTTTGTTTCAAATCAGTGGTTCGGAGCGTGTATCAAACTGCCAAAGTCACGTGAACCATTGAAATTTCAAAACGTTTCGAAACACTTATGATGTAACGAAGCCTCGCTTAATGAAATCACGTGTCTTTGGCAGTTTGATACACGCTCCAAACCACCGATTCGAAACAAAAGATTGACCACTGTAGTCACATGAACAATTTGAAATATGTCTTTAGTAGCTTTCTGGGCATTGAAAGTGTTAATTATCTTGTTCTCAATGCAGGCCTCACTGAGCCATCGGATTTCATCAAAAATATCTTAATTTGTGTTTTGAAGATGAATGAAGGTTTTACGAGTGTGGAACGACATGAGGGTGAGTAATTAATGACAGAAATGTTGAGTCATTGAAAAAAGTAACTCTGAGCTCCTTAGGGGACCAAAATGTCAGTACCAAAAAACTGTCATAAAGTTTTTTTGGAGCACAGACTCAAGTTTGGTCTTAAATTTTAAAGAAGACCCATTGCAGATTTTTAAGTAAAAAAAGTTTAAAAAGTGAAACAAAAAAGTTATAGAGGCTTACGTTTATAGAAATGATATATGATCAGTATTTTATTTAATATATATTTTTAATAAAACATATCGAACTCAAAAACTGCTAGAAAATCAAAGCCATAAATCTAAACAAGTTGTGTTCCATATTTGAGGTTGATATCTCAAAAAATGAGCTTCGAGTAAGATTTTGTTTGGGCACAGTGCCAAATTTTTCCTATTAAATGCCAGCAAAACTCCACTGGTACACACAGCAGTTGGATTTGTGATTTGCAGTAGTGATGGGAAAAATGAAGCTTTTTAAAGCTTCAAATCAATTGAACCAATTGCTTCGCAAAATGATTCACTGTTTCGAAGCGTTCGACGCTGGTGACGCCTGCTGGCCAAAACAGTGTAAATGCAACAAAAACTCATATTAAGTGTCTGTTTAATATGTATTCTTTTATCAATTTTCAGGGCTTGTTTTGTTTATTCTATGGATGGGTCAGCTAAACAGAGACTATTAACTACTATTATTCCTTTATATTATACAGATACCTCATTAAGACGTCTACAAATGTGCAAAACTCATCAGAGATCAGGTAATAGACACTTTTAGACACTTAATACTCAGGTAATAGACAGACACTTGTTCAATGATTCGCCGCTGGGGGGCGATCTCAGTGAATCTGCATGATTCATGAGTTCACAGGGATCGCCCCCAGCGGTAAACCATTGAAAAACCATTCGAAACCGTTATGACGTAACGAAGCCTCGTTTACTGAAATCACGTGAGTTTGAAACACGCTCCAAACCAAAAGATTCTAAACAAAAGCGCCCATCACTAATTTGCAGTACAGTACAGGTTATGGTTAAATGGCCCTGGGATTGAAAATGAATGGGTTTCAATGGGACATTTTTGACCTTATGGTCCTGAGTGTAACTATTTTGTGTACCTAGTGTAAAATAGATTTATTAAAGAGATGTGGGTGAAATAGTTAAATTCCAATAAAAATACACACTTGTGCCAAAATGTATGCAGTTGGCATAAACACAGGCACATTTGTTCAAAAAAGCCAATGCATTCAGTAACAAAGCACAATGTGCTGCTTGGGGACGCAAAACTGTTGTTCTGTGGAAATTTATTTGGAACAAAGTAAAAGGAGACAATATTGACAATATTGTGTCTGAAACATAACTCACATTGTTAACTTGCTGTTTACTGTTTCCCAGCCTCCCAGTCTTACTGCCTTTGAGTCTCTCTCTCTCTCTGTTTCCTCCTCCCTTTAATTCATCCTCTCATCCATCTCTGTCCTCTCCGTGACGAATCTCTCTCTCCTCAAAGGACAGGCAGCATCTGGTGTGTGTTGTAAGCACAGCACTAAGTGTGTGATGATTTAATGGAGCTTGACGAAGCGCTGCTGTTGATTGAATTGGAATTGACAGTGTTCAGTTTCGACTGCTTCACCGAAACAGACCAACAAACTGATTGAGTGAGCGACTAACAGTCAATCTCAGCATGTTATCATCGACTTGAACTGTGATTTACCCCATGTTTGTTCTTATATATGTGACCAGTGCTGGAAAATGAGTCACAATGAGCAAATCTTCAGTTATTTTCACAATCTCTATTAAAAGACCTTCAAAATGATGTATGATTTGTTGGAATCAGAAAACAAATGACTGAGCTACGCCTGATTGAAGTCGATAGAGTCGGCAAAGTCAATTTTGAGAAAAATCGAGTTAACATTTTCTGAAGGCTCCAAAACAAAATCACCTAGCAACCATAGCTTAAAATCCCTCTTAATAACACACACCTCGTCAAAACCAAATATCTATAGGAAAATATATATATTCAACTTTTTTTCAATATTTTGAAGTACTGTAATTCTGTTTATACTGTATGTGTATATCAAGATCGCGCAGTGTCTGAGGCGTCTTTGTGCGCGCGCTTCAGATCTGTCAGTGCGAGTAAAATCGATTTGTTTCCATCAGCATGAGTTTGAAAATCACATTTTCATTGGTTCAGACTCATGCCATCAAAAATTCGCTATGAATGTTCACAAAGTTGGAATGCTGCGCTTTAAAATGATACCAAACTTGGACTAATGAGGAAGTTGCTGAGGGGAAGCGCGAGTGGTGAAGCGGGCAGAGAAAGAAAAGGTACTTTTCTCAGAAAACATACAAATAAAGATACTTTTAGATGTTTAATTGCTATTTGAAGCATTTGGATCGCTAGATGAGGGCTTAATGAACTAATTTTTGTGAAAACCTCAAATTCGACCAAAACATTTTTGACTTGTTTTGCCTGTAGCTCGTAATTAGCCTGTCCGCATTCTGACTCATTTTGCCAGCGCGGGTCACATATTTAGAGAACAAGTAAAAGAAAAGGCCGTTCTGCCTCACTGCCTAGTCAGTTGATGACTTAACCAAGCAGATCTTTAGTGCTCAAGTCTCAACAAAACTGGAGTCAAAAAATACAGTACATGTCAAAAGTTTGGAAATTTTTGTATGTTTTTGAAAGAAGTCTCTTCTGCTCACCAAGGCTGCATTTATTTAATCAAAAATACAGTAAAAACAGTAATATTGAATAAAATAGCTGTTTCGAATGTGAATATATTGTAAACTGTAATTTATTCCTGTGATCAAAGCTGAATTTTCAGCATCATTACTCCAGTCTTCAGTGTCACATGATCCTTCACAAATCATTATAATATGATGATTTGCTGCTCAAGAAACATTTGATTATTATCAGTATTGAAAACAGTTGTGCTGTATATAATTCAGAAATTGTTTCCAGTTTCCAAGCAGATCATGCATATCTAATTGTAATTCAAGTTTTTGTTGTTCTTTCAACATTGCATTGATGGCAAACCACCAAATGAGAGTTTCCTCGTTTAGCCAAGGCTTATTGTGTGAAGTTTAGATACTTTTTTGGTCAATATGTATTGATCAGTGAAATAGGCATTCACTCTTAGTGTTAAGAGGCACTCACAATTTTCTTTCCATTGACTTCCATTCAAGTGTGTATGAATGCATTAGAAAGAAAACACAAGCTCTTGCAAAGAAGTATCGCATTTAAGTTCAAGTTTAGTGAATCCTGACCAGTGAATTTGTATCATTTAAAGACGCGTGACCAATAGAAGATTGACAAGTAACAGCATGACCATTTACCTAGATGAAAAGAACACAAACTTTATAGCTGCATGTTTGCAGCATTGCAGAAAAGTGGAGTAGATTGTACATTTTGGTTTTGTTATTTGTTACGAGTCTCTGTTTTTCAAACAGGTGCTGTAGAGTGTGTCATCATATCACGAGCATTGCAAAGACGTTTTCCATGCTCAAACTGTGAATCGAGCACAAGGTCTAATGTGTCCAAAGCTTTAGTCAGAGCAGCTGATGGTCTCTTATCTTGCAGATGATGATACTTGCTTTAGTTTTTTTGCATTATCTGGTAACGCTGTGCTCTTTTAGCAGATGTTTTGCAGTCATCAAACCTCTCAGCTGTCTGCGAGAGGAGTGTTAGAGCACAAAACTATAGACAAGAATGCATTTTCTTAGCCGTGATTGACACTTGTGCTTGACGGCTCTGTCAATGCGTTGTTTTCTCCAAAGATAAAAAGATTTAAAAAAAAGCATTTACAGTGCTTACTCATATACACACACACACACACACACACACTGAGAAAAGAAAGTAGACCTGTTGAAACATGGAGAGATGTCTGGCTGTGGTTCAGAATGAATTTCAAATGTTGGATTCATGTTTGTTAGATGGGTGATAGAGCAGCACGATTCTGAATTAATTTGAGAATCACGATTTTTTTTTTTTGTTTTAAAGAGAGATCACGATTTTCCCATGATTCTGAAAAGACAACTAAATATAATAACATGTAATATACTAGAGGTTCTGACAAAATGTTAATTTGCTGCAGTCTATTTAAAAAATGTTTAATTAATTTAAATGAATTATTTTTAATAAAAAATTGTTGTGAATGAATAATTCAATCGCTGCATCCGAAATCGAATACTTCCCTACTATATAGTATGTGAAAAACAGTATGCCAACAGAGTAGTATGTCTGAATACATAGTATTCGAAAAACAGTTGGCGAAAACACTTTACTAGTACTTACTAGTATCAACAAGCAGTCCAGTTTTTCCTCCTTGAAATAAGCTGTTTATTTTCTTTCTTTGTCTTCACGCTGCATACGCCCGCACATTTACAACATTGCTGTTGAAAACTGGTTTGCTTAAAAACATAGTACACAGGTCATTGACGAATAAGGTGTTTAAAAGTGTAAAATAGAGGTCTGCAAGGTTCTATTCCGCACGCACCCGCTCCCACCTAAAATTCACTCTGTGTTCACCTGCTATCCACATATAGTGATTTTCTTCCTGACCCGATGGGTCTCGCTAAATTTAGATTGTTTCCAGAATCTCGCATTTAAACTTCCCCTAAAGAAAGAGAGTGATTGGGGATAACAAATAAAATGTTGCATAGCATATACAAGATTTTTATTTGTTATTTGTCTTATGATGCTGTCAACACCCTAAAAAATGTCACAAAGAATAATAGGCTAAATATCACAGAGAAAAATAGGCTAAATTAAATAGCCTACAACATGTCCCTCAAAACTATAGGCTAAGCCAAAAATACATATAAACGAAAACTGTTGGCTTACTAGCTATACTGCAAAATGAAATCTTTTTTAACATCCACGCAAGAACAGAATGACGCTGACTGACAACCGTTTCAGAACGTCTCTCAAAATCCGATCATAAAGGTTGAATGTTCTCTGAAGGTGCACTCGCGCAGACCTCTAATGCAAAGAACATATCTTGGCAGGTTTCTCAGGACAGGGAACTGGGGACTGTGTGAACGCCACCACTGCAAAAAGTTTTGTTCACTTCAAGTTCAAGCACAGATGTGCTGATGTCAAAGCATCTCTGGAGCGACTGGGTTATTGTAAGACCGCCCGCTCCTGCCTAATGTACACTATAGTTACCAAACGCAATCCGCCTTTCATTCAAAATTTAATCCCGCGCAGAAAGAAATCTTATTGGGTCCCGCGGTTCCTGCGAGAGAGCCGCAGACCTCTAGTGTAAAAAAAACATAATGGAGATATAATTAATTTTGAAATTGTATTAAGTGTTAAGAATGAGATTATGTGGTTTTTATAATCAATTAACACTGCTTTTATAATTTTTTACAAAAAAGTCATTCGTTTTAACCGAAATTACGGTTTTACCGAATGACACTTTTGGTTATACCAAATGATGATATTTTCAAACAATGCTAACAGGCTGATATCTAGCTAGCTAGCAAAAGGACAATCAAACATTTTATATTTAGTAGAAGTTTTTTAAAATGTTACAATATTTTCCATGTTTTATAGCGGTTGTACCGAATGACCTGATGTTTCGGGACATGCGTATGAGCAAGTAAAAACATGAATTTTTCAAATAGGTAAAAGAGAGTTAGTTACTTTGCTTCACGACCATGTGGTCCTTTGCAGGTGTCTGAATGATGTCACATCCTGTCACATGATATTGACCGCATGACTTGATCCAAAATAGTCCCTTTATATTGGTTACTCTGAATGACATCAATGAAATTCATTTTTCCAGACATTCTTTCTAATAACAAAGCAACAACTTCTATACATACAAACCCGATTCCAAAAAAGTTGGGACACTGTACAAATTGTGAATAAAAAAGGAATGCAATAATTTACAAATCTCATAAACTTCTATTTTATTCACAATAGAATATGGATAACATATCAAATGTTGAAAGTGAGACATTTTGAAATGTCATGCCAAATATTGGCTCATTTCGGATTTCATGAGAGCTACACATTCCAAAAAAGTTGGGATAGGTAGCAATAAGGGGCCGGAAAAGTTAAATGTACATATAAGGAACAGCTGAAGGACCAATTTGCAACTTATTAGGTCAATTGGCAACATGATTGGGTATTAAAAGAGCCTCTCAGAGTGGCAGTGTCTCTCAGAAGTCAAGATGGGCAGAGGATCACCAATTCCCCCAATGCTGCGGTGAAAAATAGTGGAGCAATATCAGAAAGGAGTTTCTCAGAGAAAAATTGCAAAGAGTTTGAAGTTATCATCATCTACAGTGCATAATATCATCCAAAGATTCAGAGAATCTGGAACAATCTCTGTGCGTAAGGGTCAAGGTCGAAAAACCATACTGGATGCCTGTGATCTTCAGGCCCTTAGACGGCACTGCATCACATACAGGAATGCTACTGTAATGGAAATCACAACATGGGCTCAAGAGTAATTCCAGAAAACATTGTCGGTGAACACAATCCACCGTGCCATTCGCCGTTGCTGGCAAAAACTCTATAGGTCAGAAAAGAAGCCATATCTAAACATGATCCAGAAGCGCAGGCGTTTTCTCTGGGCCAAGGCTCATTTAAAATAGACTGTGGCAAAGTGGAGAACTGTTCTGTGGTCAGACGAATCAAAATTTGAAGTTGTTTTTGGAAAACCGTTGTCATCCGGACTAAAGAGGACAAGGACAACCCAAGTTGTTATCAGCGCTCAGTTCAGAAGCCTGCATCTCTGATGGTATGGGGTTGCATAAGTGTGTGTGGCATGGGCAGCTTACACATCTGGAAAGGCACCATCAATGCTGAAAGGTATATCCAAGTTCTAGAACAACATATGCTCCCATCCAGACGTCGTCTCTTTCAGGGAAGACCTTGCATTTTCCAACATGACAATGCCAGACCACATACTGCATCAATTACAACATCATGGCTGCGTTGAAGAAGGATCCGGGTACTGAAATGGTCAGCCTGCAGTCCAGATCTTTCACCCATAGAAAACATTTGGCGCATCATAAAGAGGAAGATGCGACAAAGAAGACCTAAGACAGTTGAGCAACTAGAAGCCTGTATTAGACAAGAATGGGACAACATTCCTATTCCTAAACTTGAGCAACTTGTCTCCTCAGTCCCCAGACGTTTGCAGACTGTTATAAAAAGAAGAGGGGATGCCACACAGTGGTAAACATGGCCTTGTCCCAACTTTTTTGAGATGTGTTGATGCCATGAAATTTAAAATTTAAAAATTTAACTTATTTTTCCCTTAAAATGATACATTTTCTCAGTTTAAACATTTGATATGTCATCTATGTTGTATTCTGAATAAAATATTGAAATTTGAAACTTCCACATCATTGCATTCCTTTTTTATTCACAATTTGTACAGTGTCCCAACTTTTTTGGAATCGGGTTTGTAATTTTAATACCATTTTGCACTATGTTGATATATGATCTTATAAAATCATGCCAGAATAAAATATAAATACATTTATTACATATTAAGATATGTTAATCACAAATGAAATGGCTGTATTGGCCTTTGGACGGTTAAACCGAATGACCTTTTGACACTTTAAAATCTTTAAAATACCTTTATATGTAGCAAAATATAATTAAAACCTTTTGGATTCAATAAAAAAGATCTAGTTGTACTACCTTACATACTTTTGATGTCATATCTTTGTTTTTATTATTATTAAAGCCTTTGGACAAAAAAATGACCTGTCATGACATTGACCTGCACATAGTAAACTCTGCTCTGATCAATGTTTAATATAAGCCTAAATTCAATCTGTTCATCATATAAAGTGATTGTCTCTTCAGAAAATTTGGACTTAACCGCTCAATTCATATGGATTAGTTTTCCGATCTCTTTATGAACTTTTTGAAGTGTCAAAGTTTCAGTTCTGAAGGCAGTTTATGGAAGGAAATCCGACAGCGTTCTGTCATCAAAAATATCTTCATTTGTGTTCCGAAGATAAACAAAAGTCTTATGGGTGTGGAAAGACATGAGGGTGAATAAATGATGACATAATTTTCATTTTGGGGTGAATTAACCCTTTAATAAAATGTGGTTTTATTATTATTATTATTATTATTATTATCATTTTCTTTGAGGGAAAAAAGAAACAACGGTTTTCTCAAATAACTAAGCCTAAGTGTGAGCAATAGTATGGTGATACTTGCTTTAGCGAGCAGCACTAACAACATCTTAAACAACATCTTTGTATAACTAGGTTCAGTTTAGCACCGTGATTAATCGCCTCTTCTGTTTTATTAAAAAACCTTCCTCAGAAGAGAAGACAGTCCTCTTGTGTTAAAATGTAAGGTATGTCCGTAGTTTATTTTTAGTGAATGTTGTGTATAACAGTTGAAACGGGTGCTTGTGCTGGCTTATTAATGTTCAGCCCTTCACTTAACGAATGAGATGCAGCCAGTTGCCAAGGATACAGCATCTCCTTCTCCACTGCTCACTCTGTCCTTCCTCTTCACACATCCCCAAAAGAGTCTGCTGTTCACTTAAAGGAACAGTACATCAAACATTCTGTTATTATTTACTCATTCCCATGATGTTTGGAACACAAAAGGAGAATTTTTGAAGAATTTTCATGCAGCTTTTTCCACATGACAAGTTCATATAGTGATCATGTCTGTCAAGCTCCAAAAAACAAAAGAAACACTATGAAAGAACCATTAAAAGTTCATTTTCTGATATACACTATATTGCCAAAAGTTTTGGGATGCCTGCCTTTATGTGCACATGAACTTTAATGACATCCCATTCTTAATCCGTAGGGTTTAATATGGAGTTGGCCCACCCTTTGCAGCTATAACAGCCTCAACTCTTCAGGGAAGGCTTTCCGTAAGGTTAAGGAGTGTGTTTATGGGAATGTTTGACCATTCTTCTAGAAGCACATTTGTGAGGTCAGGCAGTGATGTTGGACGAGAAGGCCTGGCTCACAGTCTCCGCTCTAATTCATCCTAAAGGTGTTCTATCGGGTTGAGGTCAGGACTCTGTGCAGGCCAGCCAAGTTCCTCCACACCAAACTCGCTCATCCATGTCTTTATGGACCTTGCTTTGTGCACTGGTGCGCAGTCATGTTGGAACAGGAAGGGGCCATCCCCAAACTGTTCCCACAAAGTTGGGAGTATGAAATTGTCCAAAATGTCTTGGTATGCTGAAGCATCAAGAGTTCCTTTCACTGTAACTAAGGGGCCAAGCCCAACCCCTGAAAAACAACCCCACACCATAATCCCCCCTCCACCAATCTTTACACTTGGCACAATGCAGTCAGGTAAGTACTGTTTTCCTGACAACCGCCAAACCCAACACATCACAGAGAAGCGTGATTCGTCACTCCAGAGAACACGTCTCCACTGCTCTAGAGTCCAGTGGCGGCGTGCTTTACACCACTGCATCCGACGCTTTGCATTGCACTTGGTGATGTAAGGCTTGGATGCAGCTGCTCGGCCATGGAAACCCATTCCATGAAGCTCTCTACACACTGTTCTTGAGCTAATCTGAAGGCCACATGAAGTTTGGAGGTCTGTAGCTATTGACTCTAAAGAAAGTTGGCGACTTCTGCGCACTGTGCGCCTCAGCATGGGCTGACCCCGCTCTGTGATTTTACGTGGCCTACCACTTCGTGGCTGAGTTGCTGTTGTTCCCAATTGCTTCCACTTTGTTATGATACCACAAACAGTTGACCGTGGAATATTTAGTAGTGAGGAAATTTCAGGAATGGACTTATTGCACAGGTGGCGACCTATCACGGTACCACACTTGAATTCACTGAGCTCCTGAGAGCGACCCATTCTTTCACAAATGTTTGTAGAAGCAGTCTGCATGGTGCTTGATTTTATACACCTGTGGCCGTGGAAGTGATTGGAACACCTGAATTCAATGATTTGGAGGGGTGTCCCAATAAAGGGTATGCATAGACGTCACTTTCCCGCCGGAATGCACTCCCTCAGCTGGACTGAGTGGCAAAAGAACCTGCTGCATGACTGGATCTAATAGGGGAAACTGTGAAAACAAATGATTACTCTAAAGGTTGGGCTCGAAAGTGTTCCTTATGACATGTCAAATAAACCTAATCTGTGAATATTGGCATGCAGCCAGGAATCGTGTTTCCTGACATTTTATATGTGCCTGATTTCGACGCCGGGGAAATACATAAAGCAAATTGGCCTGTGAACGCTTTATATAAATACAATATAGGTAGGTCTAAATCGGAGTTATCACTTATATCAATGTTATATATTTCGTCATATCGTCCAGCCCTAAAACTTGTATAGTTTTTGTCAGCGTTTATTTAAAAACACCCAATTATGCAGAATATAAGATGGTACATATTTAATTGATGAGTTGTCAACACAATATATAACAATACAATATATAGGGTATGATTTTACCCCAAAATCCAACATTTTGACACAAAATAATAACTGCAAAACATGTTTCTTTGCCTGGAGTCCAGTTGTTTCTTTGAATTGCAGCGACCTATTTGGTTCTTTTTTTCTGTAGCTTTCAGCATTCTGTAAAAATATACCTCAGATTTTGTGTCAAATCTATTTGTACAGTCAGTCGCAAAGCTCTTTCCCGTTTTGGTTGTGTTTTGTGTGTTTTTTGCGGCATTCGTGCTAAAAACCAATGCTGCCACTCAGTCTTTTGCCACTCAGTGGGCGTAACCGCAGTCATAGCGGTCGCCGGTGACGTCACATGCAAACCCTCTATACTTTTGCCAATACAATGTATGTAAAATAAAATGTATTATTATTATTATTATTATTATTATCATTATGATTTGTTTTTATATTTTATAGTACAGTAGTAATATTTTTCTTTATTGATTTGTTTAATTGTTATAATTTGAATTATAATAAAATAAAATGTATTATTTTGTTACTTTTATTTTACAGTACAATAGTAATGTATTGATATTAAATTAATATATTATTGATTTAATTGCTTGAATTAAATGCAAATAAAATAAAAATAAATATAATAATTACATACAATTACAATAATAAAAAATGAATATGCATTATGTTATAAATTAGGTGAAAATGTGGAGATATTTAAATATAAATAAATAAAGGGGATTGATTATAATTATTATTATTATAAAGTGTTGTTGTTGTATAGTTATACAGAATGGGGAAAAACTGGTTTTCCCTCTTTTTGCTCTTGATCATATTCCTGCAAGTTAAATTTTATCTGACTTCTCACACAAAGCTTTTATGTGACTTTAGAAGACTTGGATTATAGTGCACACGTATGTGATTTTGACTGAACTATACATTTAATCTTTTCTAATCTGTCTATTTTTCCTCCCGTCCTTTGCATAAACATCAATATAAGAGAAAGAAAGTGAGAGAGAAAGAAAGAGAGCAAAGAGGAGTGAGTCAGAGTCAGATAGCGATGTTATTATCTCTGTGATCGTCTGTGGTGATGAGGGCACAATGACATGACTCCACATTAGTGTGAAATATAGACGATGCTTTCAGAGAGTTCATGCTCTCTATTTGCATTCTTCCATTAAACACTTTACCACACACACAGTCTTTATAATGATGACTACATGCATTTTATTAGTCACATCTGAGTGCACATCTCTTCTGAGTTATAGTATGTCACACATGTTGTAACTCTTCTGGTTTTAGAGGCTGAGATCCATGCTGGAACAGGGAAGTTCATCCAACTTGGCTGAAAGTTGAAAAACCCTTGAAGTTTGAAGGTCATTGTGAATGTGGGGCAGTTGGAAGACAGATTAGTAGTTTTAATCATATGGGCTTTCAAGGGTGTTTTGATGGTTGCTATGATGCTAAGCGGTTGCTAAGGTGTTCTAAGTGGTTGCATGGTTGCATATTTTCCATACAACAACGTAACTCGCTGGTTAACTACCATGATGCATCATTGGAGAAACTAACCAACTAGTCATGACTGCTTCCCGAAGCTGGTCGCACCTCTGTTGTTTGAACCACATTGCTTCATCAAAATAGAACTTTCTTTAGTGAGTTCAGTTAGTTGTTGCTGCTGCAGTTATTGCTGCTGTGGTTAATGTTGCTGCTGTTGGTTATTGTTGCTGCTGATGCAGTTGTTGCTGCTGCTGTTGGTTATTGTTGCTGCTGCAGTTATTGCTGTGAAGTTGTTGCTGCTGCTGTTGGTTATTGTTGCTGCTTTTGGTTATTGCTGCTGCTGTTGGTTATTGCTGCTGCTGCTGCAGTTATTGTTGCTGCTGTTGGTTATTGCTGCTGCTGCTGCTGCTGCGGTTATTGTTGCTGCTTTTGGTTATTGCTGCTGCTGTTGGTTATTGCTGCTGCTGCTGCAGTTATTGTTGCTGCTGTTGGTTATTGTTGCTGTTGCAGTTGCTGCTGCTGTTGGTTATTGCTGCTGCAGTTATTGCTGCTGCTGTTGGTTATTGTTGCTGTTGCAGTTGCTGCTGCTGTTGGTTATTGCTGCTGCAGTTATTGCTGCTGCTGTTGGTTATTGTTGCTGCTGTAGTTGTTGCTGCTGCAGTTATTGCTGCTGCTGTTGGTTATTGTTGATGCTGTTGCAGTTATTGCTGCTGCTGTTGGTTATTGCTGCTGCTGCAGTTGTTGCTGCTGCTGCAGTTATTGTTGTTGCTGCTGTTGTTGTGAAGTTGTTGCTGCTGCTGCTGTAGTTATTGCTGCTGCTGCTGCAGTTATTGTTGCTGCTGTTGGTTATTGTTGCTGTTGCAGTTGCTGCTGCTGTTGGTTATTGCAGCTGCAGTTATTGTTGCTGCTGTAGTTGTTGCTGCTGCTGTTGGTTATTGTTGCTGCTGCTGAAGTTGTTGCTGCTGTTGTTGGTTATTGTTGCTGCTTTTGGTTATTGCTGCTGCTGCTGTTGGTTATTGCTGCTGCTGCTGCAGTTATTGTTGCTGCTGTTGGTTATTGTTGCTGTTGCAGTTGCTGCTGCTGTTGGTTATTGCTGCTTTTGGTTATTGCTGCTGCTGTTGGTTATTGTTGCTGCTGTAGTTGTTGCTGCTGCAGTTATTGCTGCTGCTGTTGGTTATTGTTGATGCTGTTGGTTATTGTTGCTGCTACTGTTATTGCTGCTGCTGTTGGTTATTGTTGCTGCTGCTGTTGGTTATTGTTGCTGCTGCTGTTATTGCTGCTGCTGTTGGTTATTGCTGCTGCTGCAGTTGTTGCTGCTGCTGCAGTTATTGTTGTTGCTGCTGTTGTTGTGAAGTTGTTGCTGCTGTTGTTGGTTATTGTTGCTGCTTTTGGTTATTGCTGCTGCTGCGGTTATTGCTGCTGCTGCTGCTGTAGTTATTGCTGCTGCAGTTATTGTTGCTGCTGTTGGTTATTGTTGCTGTTGCAGTTGCTGCTGCTGTTGGTTATTGCTGCTGCAGTTATTGTTGCTGCTGTAGTTGTTGCTGCTGCTGTTGGTTATTGTTGCTGCTGCTGAAGTTGTTGCTGCTGCTGAAGTTGTTGCTGCTGTTGTTGGTTATTGTTGCTGCTTTTGGTTATTGCTGCTGCTGCGGTTATTGCTGCTGCTGCTGTTGGTTATTGCTGCTGCTGCTGCAGTTATTGTTGCTGCTGTTGGTTATTGTTGCTGTTGCAGTTGCTGCTGCTGTTGGTTATTGCTGCTGCAGTTATTGCTGCTGCTGTTGGTTATTGTTGCTGCTGCAGTTATTGCTGCTGCTGTTGGTTATTGTTGCTGCTACTGTTATTGCTGCTGCTGTTGGTTATTGTTGCTGCTGCTGTTGGTTATTGTTGCTGCTGCTGTTATTGCTGCTGCTGTTGGTTATTGCTGCTGCTGCAGTTGTTGCTGCTGCTGCAGTTATTGTTGTTGCTGCTGCTGCAGTTGTTGTTGTGAAGTTGTTGCTGCTGTTGTTGGTTATTGTTGCTGCTTTTGGTTATTGCTGCTGCTGCAGTTATTGTTGCTAATGTTGGTTATTGCTGCTGCTGTTGGTTATTGTTGTTGTTGGTGCTGCAGTTGGTGCTGCAGTTGGTGCTGCTGTTGGTTATTGCTGCTGCAGTTATTGCTGCTGCTGTTGGTTATTGTTGCTGCTGCAGTTGTTGCTGCTGCTGTTGGTTATTGTTGCTGCTGCTTTTGGCTATTGCTGCTGCTACTATTCTTGCTGCTGCTGCAGAAGAGCAAGTACTGGACTTGCTACTGCTAATACATGCATGACACACTGCTGTGAGCAAGTAAGACATGCTACTGCTGTACAATATAGCATACATGAATTACCCGTAGCAGATCTATACAGGTGGAGGGTTTCTAAAAGTGCGCTGCAACTGCTACAGCAAATGCTGACCAAGGATTTGAAGGTTGAGCAGCGAGCTTATTGGCTATTGATACAACAGGAACCAATCAGCTGTACTTTATAGATAATGATGTAATTGCAAACAGATTAGAGGACCTATGAGACTGTGCCATCTAGCGTTTCATGACAGAACTTTGTAAAGATTAAAATGTATATATTTAAATAGAATGAAATATATAGAAAATAGAACTGAATGTTAGCTTGCTTATTGTGCCTAAGAGCAGATCTATTTAAGTCCACATGTCATTTAACAAGAAACTACTCTTCTAACCACAAGTTGAGAGCTGTAGTTCCAACCACATGAGTTTGCGATACTATTTGTGAATGATCGTTGGAATTAGTGTTTCGGAAAACGCCAAATTGTTCAACTATGTTGGTAACAATGGAACTTGCGACCATAGTTGGCTAACTGTGCTTATGGGAAACACACGTGAGTCTCATGTGAGTGAGTTACTAAAGTATTCTAAGTGGTTGCTAGGTGATAGACAGATTCTAGATTCTAAACACTGTTTCTGGGGGTTCGAGTGAAGACTTTATTGATTTTATTGATCATTGTTTTTGGAGAAACAAGTATTTGTTTAGTGCACTTAGTTTTATATATCACCAAAAAAAAAAAAAAAAATTAGGCCTAAATTTAAGATTTATGTGTTTAAATTGCGTACAGAATTTCTATCAAAAATTTTACCTGTTTCATTTATGTATGACTTACAAATATGCATCACCCTTGTAAATGGATAAAGTGCCCTTAAACCTCTCATCATTGGTCATACGAATTGCTTTTATGATTTTTATGCTGCTTTTGTGTAAATTTTGGAGCTTTGCAAACTCCTGAGGTCATTATTTGCTGTCATTGTATGGAAAATAGCACATGTACTTCTTTTGAATCTCTACTGTCATTAATTTTATTATTTTATATTTATTTAATACACTCAAAAATATGTAGGCCTAAATTTAAGATTCATTTATTTAAAGTGCTTATAAAATTGCATATAATATTGCTTGTTTCGCAGCCAGCCATATGTTCATACTTTTTAAATGAATACATTTTATTGTTTTCAAAATGAACAGATTTATGCTGATTGCAGTATGAATAAATGCCTTTTGAAAATATGATTATTTAAATAAAATCAAATGATGCAAATAGTTTGCTATGATTTCATAAATCTTGAATTCCCAATTTTTTTGAATGTAGTATTATTATTTTTATAGTAATTATTACTACTCTTATTCTTATTTTTGCTTTACATAAGACATCTTGTTCTTTAGAGTTCAGAATCTGCCATATAAAACCCCATATATAGATTGAGCGTTAGTCTGGATTCCGTTTTCGATTGCGGCAGATTATGAAAGCAGACCGGAGGGGTTTGACATTACTAACAGCTCGATGTTGTTTGACTTGCAGGTGTTGAACCCCATGGGCTGGGATGCGTTC
Organism: Ctenopharyngodon idella; assembly: GCF_019924925.1. Lineage (NCBI taxonomy): Eukaryota > Metazoa > Chordata > Actinopteri > Cypriniformes > Xenocyprididae > Ctenopharyngodon > Ctenopharyngodon idella. The sequence continues at coordinate 3,466,259 of NC_067235.1, read as the reverse complement.
GGTCTGCCGGCTGAGAACGCTGCCATCGAGCGAGACTTGGACCCCGAGGAGTGGACCAAAAGGTGCCGTTTCTCCACTCGATTAGTCACACAGCAGCCCTCACTGATGATTCTCCAAACAATCACAACTACACACACACATAACGATCCGTCATATGGGTTCCTTAACACCTCTTATTGTCTTGTACGCCTATCTGTGTGTCTTACAGTAATATCGAGTCCATGCGGAAGCAGCTGGACAGCCTGGGGCTCTGCTTTAATTGGGAGCGGGTGAGTGAGCGGAGGTGGATGGAACAGATGTGGGAACTGACCTGCGTCTCTCTCTGTTAACTTTGCTGGCTTACATCATTGTATCAGTACACATCAGGGGTTTTTCCTCAGACACACATCCTCAGACTGGCATGCCTGAGTTAAAGAGGCCATGCTGTATTTTGAGCATTGTTAGTCGCCATGTGCATTAAAACTGTATTTATTACCTTCTTACTCTTAATAGTTACAACAAAATCAAGAATAAATGGTTTTAAACCATTATTTTAAATCAGTTTCCTTAGGTAATGCAAATGAAAAAGTCATGGAAATTTCCAAAATTGTTCCCTATTCCATATATAGTGCACTTATAGTGTTTAAGTTCTTAGTGAACAATTTCATTCCCTATTTAGTGTGCTATTTCCCACAGTGCACTCTCATTTAAAGTTTACTACTGATCAGGGTCGTAACCACTATAGACATTGAAATTAGAAATAGGCAAATTGTCCCCCCCAATATTTGATTATTGATTCTGTTCTGCTGTACTCCATTATGCACCACTCTGTTTGTTGTTAGGATGACCAAGAAAAAAGGTTACATTTTTAGGCTGGTCTGCCTCAGTGGTCTAACACTCGTCACTGTCAGAATGAATAAACTGGCCAATCAAATCAAAGAAGGCGGGAAAGCATCCTCACATGCGATATAGCCGACTAACTGGGACATGTAAAAAGAAGTGACGTAATGACGCAAAGACGAATGGCGGCATGCACGAATTTCCCACGGAAACCCACCAATACCACCCGAATTATAAAACATTATTACAAGCTTACTCTTGAGAATCTGGCTAAGATAAGGAGATAGTTTTGAACACTGGCTGGTTATGTTCTTGCTCAATAATTGATTTTGGATCATTTTAACCAAAAAAAGTTACGAACTGCAGCTTTAATAACTACAATAGACTTGGAACTTTTATCGTTCTTATTTCTTCTTCGTCATTCCCTTAAATCAACTTTTAATCTTTTAATAAATTAATTCCGTTTGATAAAAAAAAAAATTGGGGGGAAAAAATCATGGTCCCCCCAATGTTCAAGATATGGTTATGGCCTTGCTACTGATGTTCATTCACTAACTCTATATAGATAGGGTTTCCACCTTCACTGTGGCTAAATATAATCTATTATATTAATAGATTATCCAAAAAACAAACAAACAAACAAGAAATACCATATCGGCTTTAGGGGATGTCTGGGGTAACAGGAATCGATGCCTCTTAGCAGCACAGACGTGTCTGTCACTGGCCGCGTGCTGCTTTAAGGCAGACATTCCACCGGGAGAAACTGAAAAGGCTTTTCGTCAAACTGTCATTAGTTACTGGACACTGTCATTAGTTAACTTTTCCCCATTCAGCCCTGTATTTAGAGAGTCTCTTGCATTTAATGAGCTGACTTGAGCTCGATGTGTTTAAAGAAAACTCACAGGTTTACGGTGCATGATCTCAGACTCCGTCACTAGGCAAAAAAAGACGCTAAAATGTAATGACGTGAAAATTAGCTTCTCTACTACTTCTTGTGGAATTGATTTCTTTATATTTGCTGTTAGTATTATCCACATCGCAAAATCCTTATGTGTTTATTCAGCTATGTATAGGCCTATGTAAAGTATGGGATACATCATTTAACCTTTAATAATTGGACAATCAGTTGTGCTGCTTCATATTTTTCAGGATACTTTTATGAATAGGAAGGTCTAAAGAGCAGCATTTTTTATTTATTTTTTTAAATAGTTGTATTTTGTAAAATAAAAATGTCTTTACTGTCACTTTTGATCAATTTAATGCATCCTTACTGAATAAAAGCAGTAATTTCTTTAAAAAAATCTTACTGACCCCAAACTTTTGAACAGTAGTTTATAAACACAACATTATAAAGATATGTTAATGAGTAATTGAATTTAGTGTTTTATTTCTCTGGACTGATTTACTCTTTCACAAAATTAAAATGGTTCTCTGAATCTGACACATTTCACATGACTAGAACGCTGTATTGACCAATCGATTTTATCATTTAGTGCTGTTATTCAATATCATTTAGTTCTAGTTATTAAAAAAAAAAGTGATTAATTACTAGCTACTAATTACATCTTCAACAGAGTAATTAGATTACTGTACTAATTACTCTTTCTAAAAACTATTGCATTACTTATTACTAATTACATTCTAAACCCCATATCAACCTCCACCAGTTGAACAATACAACACGAAACTGCTCTTTTAATTCTTTCAAATAATTAAATAAAGTTGCATAAATTATTCTTGAACTGACCATAGTATTTAAAGGGAGAAGGTTACATTAAAAACATACATTTTACATTAGACATTAAATTTTAATGTTAAATCCACTATTGTTTTATATATAATTGTTCTGTAGTCTATACAGTATTTAATGAGATTACATCAGAAGTAACTGTAATTAAATTACAGAAAAATTAAGATAAATCCCTTACTTTACTTTTAAAGTACTTAAATAACAGTAATTAATTACTTGGTAATGCATTACACCCAACATAGCTCAGGACCTTAGACATATATGGAAGTAAAATAATGCCATATATTTTTGAAACAAAAAGCATCTTGAATTGCACTACTTGAAAAAAATATGCATTGCATTAACAGTGCTTGTATTTTAATGCATTGTATTTTTAGGGCTTGCATTTTTATGGGCTGAAATTCAACATGGTTGTATATTTAAGCTGTGAATATTTCAATTCAAAATTTTCGGTCCATTTTATTTCGCGTCCACAAATTCAGTGTTTCAAATTACAACATTTCACATCCGGGAACTGCAGGAAAAGCAGTAGAGTACCGTACATAATCTCCATCTGCTGTTAGTCGACCTCACCAGCAGGTGGTGCAAATGCGTGTTGACGAAGAGCAGAGCAACAGTTAGAGCAAGTCATCCATTTTATTCATTAAAACGGATTTACGTTAACGGAGCAAGTTCCCGGATGTGAAATATTGAAATTTGAACCACTGAATTTGTGGACGCGAAATAAAATGGACTGAAAATTGCCTGCTGAATATTATATGTTGTATTTTTAAACAGAATGAATATTTTGGAAGTGAAATCTGAAAGATGAATATGGATTATTGCATTTTTAACAATGAAAATGTGTGTGAACTGTTTTGAATTGAAATATTCACAGCTTAAATATACAACCATGTTGAATTTCAGCCCATAAAAATGCAAGCCCTAAAAATACAAGCACGGTTAATGCAATGCATAATTTTTTCAAGTAGTGCAATTCAAGATGCTTTTTGTTTCAAAAACATATGGCATTATTTTACTTCCATAGACTAATTTCAGAATTGATTCAATTAAATTTTCCATAAATTAGCACAAAACACTCTTTAATGACAAAATAAAAGCCATAAATAGTTAAAAGCCATAGTTTAAGCCATAAACAGATCTCTTCTGCCCATTGCTATTTAAACCCAGAGCCTTTTTTGCCGGTGCTTCTGTCATCCTTTCACAGCAGGATTGTGTTGACTGTATCTATGGCGATAGCCGGCTGATGAGCAGCACCGGGCTGATGCCAGACGTGCCACTCTGAGTTCAGTTATGCCTAATTGGATTAGAGAATGTCTTCTTAATGCTTTTAGAGTTCGTTAAGTGATACAAGCTCTGGCTCTGGCTGTCTAATGCTCAGGACTGGCTTCGGTTTGGTCACATTACCATAGAGACCAGACCGATGCAGAGATGACTGTCAAAGTGGACATTGGGTTCTTTATAACCTCTTGGTAATCTCTATTCTTCTGGCCCAAATACTCAATTTGGGACAGCTTTAGGAGTCTAGACTGTGAAAGGGACTTATGAAATAACACAAAAGGAAGTATGGGAATTATTTAGTGGCAAGTGTTAAACGAGATTCATAAATACACATTTGTATGTAGCCTACTTGTAATGTATTGGTAAAAATAAATATAAGTATATGACTATAAGACTCATTTCAAGCATTTAACCCTTTAAATCCTAAAGGTTTTTATAGTTTTTATCCAGACTTTTACTGTAGTGGATTTTTTCTTTATGGCTCGGTCTGATGAGTAATTCAGGTATTTTCACTGATCCACTACAATTATCACTAACCCTAAAACAAAATCACACATTTTACTTTTAGAAATATTGATTGTGTGTGTAAAAATATCTATACTATCCTTGTTATTTTGCTTTGTATATTGTAGTGTTGCTCTGCCTTCTATCCATGGGTTGGATATTTTTCAGATATTTGTTTTATATTGAAATGTGACTTCTTTCATTTGAATGTGGTCTTTTCTAATCTTTTGACAGGAGGTCACAACCTGTCTGCCTGATTATTATAAGTGGACCCAATATCTGTTCATCAAGCTGTTTGAGGCTGGACTGGCCTATCAGAAAGAGGTGAGAACACATGTCATGTGATCAGTTGGTTTTTCCATCTATGGCTGAGAGACAAGTTAATTCCTCAGAAAGTAATGTTCATCATTTTAAATAAATTGCAAGCAAAACATTTTAAAAAAGAAGTTTTAATGATAAATGATAAAACAATACACTTCCAATCAAAAGTTTTGGATCACTATAATTTTTTATTTATTTTTTTTGTAAAGAAACTGATACTTTTATTCAGCAAGAATGCATTAAGTTGATCAAGAGTTACAGTAAAGATATCTGTGTTACAAGAGATTTCTATTTCAAAGAAATTCTGTATTTAAACTTTCTGTTCATTAAAATGTTCAAAAATGACATTGCGGTTTCAACAAAATACAAAGCAGCACAACTGTTTTCAACATTGATAATAATCAGAAATGTTTCTTGATCATCAAATCATCATATCAGAATGATTTCTGAAGGATCATGTGACACTGAAGACTGGAGTAATGATGCTGAAAATTCAGCTTTGATAATATTTCACAATATTACAGTTTTACTGTATTTTTGATCAGATAAATGCAGCTTTGGTGAGCATAATCTTTCAAAAATATAAAAAAATCTTACTGATCCCAAACTTTTGAGCCCACAATCCACAACGATCCTGTGCTTCCTGTGATGGGACACCTGTATGAATTTCAGGAGAAATGACTTGCACTAAAAATCACATTGAACCCAGCTGATTAAAAGCCATTGAGCCAAAATGATGAATAAAAGTCAATTTTAGTGAATAGAAAAGATCCTGCGGCATTCATTTACAGATTTCACTTGGTTTAATATCTAACGCAATGACATTTTATGTGTTCATATACTTTCTCTGTGGCGCTGTGTGCAGGCGCTGGTGAACTGGGACCCCGTGGATCAGACGGTTCTTGCAGATGAACAGGTGGATGAAAGCGGTCGCTCATGGAGGTCTGGAGCTCCTGTCGAACAGAAGCTTCTTAAGCAGTGGTTCATCAAAACCACCAACTATGCCAAGGTACAACAGCCTGAAGCAGTCTGATCCTAAGATGCTTTTTCCATGTTCATCTTTCTTTAGTGTGTAATGTTGCTGTTTGTGCATGAAAAAGGTCTGCAAAGTCCCTCCAGCAGAAGTTCTAGTCTATATCAGTGTCAGTGTTTCTGAACTCTCTGAAACGCCTCCATTGTAGTCTTGAGTTTTCTTCTGGGAACAAACACGTCACAATATTCCTCATTTAAATAATTCATACGCAGAATAAAGGGGCGGGGCCTGGTTGAGTTAGTTAGTAGTGTGTTAAAACTGGTGGTTATGGTAAGGGGCGGGACATTTCCCAAACACGCTCGAAGCGCTTCACCAATCACAACACACTGCTCCAGCCGACCAATCAGAGCACATTGTGCTTTTCAGAAGGAGGGGCTTCATAGAGACAGGAACTAAACAGAGCGTTACTGACAGACTGGGAAGAGAGGAGCTGCAACAATGGAGAATATGAGGAAAATAATCAACATTCAAGCAGGAAAACCTGTTCTAGTAGAGCACAAAAACAACATCAAGACAACAAAAAGGGCAAAATAGGTCCTCTTTAAGAAGCTTTGATGGGTTCCCACAGTCATGGAGAATCATATAGGGATTTATTTTCTGGAAAATTTTAAAAGTTCTGTGAATGTCTATGAATATTAAATTTTATGCTCTGTTCTGGAATATTTCTTTGGCTAGATATTGCTCTTGTTTATAGTACTTTAAAATAGTGATTCACAAATCAGACATCACTATGGTTTGAAGCCAGTTTTGAGTTTTCTTTATGGTGAATTGGTCAGAATATTTCACAAATTAGTCAGAATTTTTTATTAGTCAATTAGTTTGAATTAGAATTATTTAATTTATTTTAAAATCCTTATTTAGTATTCACAAACAACTAGAGAGCCTGTGGAAAAGTCATTGGTCAAAACGGTAAAACGAGAAAAACTAATTACAGTCTACCATCTTTTTACAAGGTACCATCATAATAACTCAGAACAGCATGTGTTCTTATGAGATATTCAGATTTGGCAATCAAATGCTCTCGGTTACGACAAAGTACTTCAGTATGAATCCAGACGAACATGCCTGCGATTTATTATTGTACAGTATCTGCTGCAGGGAGGCTGGCTAGAGTGCACTCGATCTTAATTATACTTCCTCTATTTAAAAAAAATATATATTCCACCCACACAATAACTGTTTAAAAGTCCTGTGAGTCTAAATCAGTTTATCTGCTCAAGATCTCACAGAGGAGGCCTGTCTGTGCTGAAGATTTGGAGGCTTATGATGCCCTCGAGTCATGTCGAAATGATCGTATTTACAAGATGACCGTAAATGAATGTCACTACAGTGTGGTAATCATCAGTGGAGGCGTCTGTTAAAGAATCATATTGGAAGCAAAATGGAATTGGTCATAATTAAGTTTAAATTGTGAAATTAGTTTTGTATTCTGCTAATGAAGCAATAACAATAAAGCTTGCCAGAATATATAACTCATTTAGCCAGTTCATACAACAACAGACCCGTGCAACTCATTTTCCCATGTTCTCTGTGGCAGTGCTAAATAGATAAATTACATAATGCTGCAGTTGCACACCTAATGCACATCATTTACTGTTCATTTTCTTGCATTAACACTGTAAAGCTTCCTGTCTTTGTAAGTGCAAAAAGGGAAAAAAGAATGTGCCCTCGTATCTTCTGCACAATCCGTCGGTATCTCCCGCATGAAAGGACCCTGTTCCTCCTGGTTCAGATTGACTCCATCTGAAATGTGAACGGTTCGTCTGGTTCGTCTGGTCCTCCAACTCTGATTGTACTGGGATGGAGAGCCAGCTCTGAACCTGCAAATGGTTTTTTTTTTTTTTTTTTTTTTTCAGTATTATGTTGTGGAAAAGCTATTATTATACAACCTAAAACTTGCCAGCTTGCTCATTCAATGATCCTTAAAAGCACAATGCCTGGCAAGCACCCATAACACTCTAGAATAGTGAAGCCAACTGGTTCACGAGCAAACACAACTCCGATAAAACAAAAGAACTAAAAAACCACACTGTAAAAAGGTGTAATTTTTACAGAAAAAGACAAAACCTGTTAAAGGATTAGTTTAAATTTCCTGATAATTTACTCACCCCCATGTCTTCCAAGATGTTTATGTTGTTGTTTCTTCAGTCGAAAAGAAATGAAGGTTTTTGAGGAAAACATTCCAGGATTTTTCTCCATATAGTGGACTTCACTGGGGTTCAACGGGTTGAAGGTCCAAATTACAGTTTCAGTGCAGCTTCAAAGAGCTCTACACGATCCCAGACGAGGAATAAGGGTCTTATCTAGAGAAATGATCGGTCATTTTCTAAAAAAAATAAAATAAAAATGTATATACTTTTTAACCACAAAATCCTCATTTTGCACTGCTCTGCGATGTGCCATGCGTTACGTAATCACGTTGGAAAGGTAACGCGTGATGTAGGCGGAAATACCGCGGTAGGGCGAAAAACTCTTGAAGGACCAGCACCACATCCTCTTGTACCACTGTTTGAAGAGTTCATCTTCCAGAATCTGGCAGTAAATATTGGGAGATCATTTTTAGTCTCCTACCCTGAAGATGGACTTTCTACTTCTACTGCATTTATTTATCTTAGTTAATGTTAATCTCAAGATGTGCTTAGTTAACGTTATTTACATTAACTAACAATTAGCAATACATTTGTAACAGTATTTATTAATCTTTGTTGATGTTAATTAATAAAACTACAACTGTTCATTGTTAGTTCATGTTAACTCAGGTTTATTCAATTATATTAACAAGTACAACGTTTGATTTTATTAATGTATTAGTAAATGTTGAAATCAACATTTAAATAAGATATAAATAAAAGCTAATGCGGTATTTTTCATTGTTAGTTCATGTTAACTAATGTTGTTAAACCTTATTGTAGGGTCTCACCAGATTGACTGTAAAATGTCAGCTTTATGGTTTTTGCAAAATTATGAATTACCATATAATTTACTTTAATTTGTGGTTGTTATCAGTACATTTTAAGGTAAAAAGCATATTTTGATAGATTGGTGTATTGAGAGGTTACAATGAAGATTGGATACAGTCTGCAGTTAGGAGATTTGAAAATGAAAATCAAGAGACATATCTAAATAAAAAACGGTGAAAATCAGAAAATAAAACTATTACATGTGTCGTTTGATACTCTCCTATTTGCCAAAACATAAAAAAGATCATAGATAAACATTGGTATGTCCTAAAATCCGATCCTCTCCTTAATGGTGTCTTTCAAAAAACACCAAGATATGTGTATGAACGTCCTGATAACATACGTGATCTTTTGGTTAGAGCTGACGTTAATTTATCTGTAGAGCGATCCACTCACTTTTTATCTATCCCTCCAGGTAACTATAGCTGTGGTCGCTGTGCCCAGTGTAATTTTTCTACAAAAACGAGTGTTTTCTCTCATCCTCATTCAGGAAAGGAGTTTAAAATTAAGGGTGTCATCAGCTGTACTACTAAAAACGTCATTTATATGATAAAATGTCCATGTGGGTTAGCGTATATAGGAAAAACAAAACGTGCTTTAAAGACTAGGATTGCAGAACATCGAAGCAGTATACGTACAAATGATAAAAAAAAATCCGGTAGCAGTACATTTTAACTTAATAAGACAACCTTTCCACACTCAAGTACATTTGAACATGTTAAATTACCTAGGAGAGGTGGTTATGTCAACAACATTTTATTAAAAAGAGAAGTGTACTATATCTATACACAATACTCTTTTCCCCAAAGGTATTAATTTAGAACTTGATATCAACTCATTTTTCTAATTGGTATTTTTTGTACGGAAATGTGAATGTTGTTAACATAGCCCTATTTGTACCTAATTATGTGTGTTTTATAGCTATGTATGGATTGCTTCTAGGACTACTAATTATAAATTGTATAAAAGATGGGGGACATTGGGTGTGTCTTGAGGTTGTTTGAATGTTTTTGATTGTTTTTGATGTTGAATTTGTATTTAAATGATGCTTCAGTGTAGTTGTCTTGTTTTTAATTGTGGTATACTATAGCTGTTCACATGATTGACCTTGATTGCCAACAGCTGTAACCAATTGAAATGGTTTCATTCTGAGTAACCTACTTATTGAGTTGTTGCCTTTCTATGTTTGTGTGCCTGACGAAGGTCTCTGACTGAAACGTTGCCACTTTTAAACTTTGTTAAATAAAGGGAGACTAACAGTGTGCAGATCTCCTTTGGATTATTTAATAGACTGGCGTATTAACATTGCATCACTAAATGATATATACGGTTATATATAAAATCAGGAATCAATTTACCAACCTGTAAAACCTGAATCATTGACACAGTATTTTTTACAGTGAATTTCTGGCAACAACTGCTGCCAGTTTTTACTGTAAATTTAATAGTAGCCTGTATCTTTTAGTTAATTTTGCAAAGTAAATATTAATTTTGCAAAGTTTACGTACAGTTAGATCAATAAAATCATTTTGACACAGACAGGGAGTTTCTGCGGCGTGTCAGAAATGTTAGCAACACGTTAAAACATGTTATGAACATGCTAGAAACATGTTAGCATTGTGCTAAAACATGTTAGCTCTGTCTAGAAAGCATACTAATTCATGCTAAAAACACCTAGCAAAAGGCTAACAATGCCTAACAACACTTAAGAAATGCTAACATGCTAGAAATGCATATGTGGTTTATTTGGTTACTTAGTGATCTTATGAGGTCTAATTGGGTCTAAAAAAAAGATTATTGGGAACTGGTTTGAAACAGTTACTTGGTAGTCTACTGAGATTAAATGGGGTCTGAAGTAGAGCTGCACGATATCGTTAAAAGATCGCGATCTCAATTCAAACACCTACACAATCTTATTTCTAAATGACAATGATTCACCTGTGTCTATTAAACCTTTGACAAAATCACAGCGATCTGCACTGCCGCTGGTCCAGAGAGAGCGGTTGTCATGTATAGGTATGAAACAACAGTTATTAATGTGTTAAAATAATTCAAATTATTACAGAAGTACTGGGATAAAAGTTTATAGTTGGGATATAAACACTGATGTCTACGGTAGCGATCAAAATAAATCACCTTTTGAAAGTAACTTGATGCTTCAAATAAAGATTGTTTTAATTACATTGTTACACCAGTAGGTGGCGACTGTTTAAAAAAAAGTATTATTCGTCATTGAACCATTATAATTATTTCAAAACGTTTTTGTTTTTTTTATAATTCATTCAAATTATTTAAACATTTTTAAATAGACTGCAACAATTAATATTTTGTCAGAACTTCTAGTAAATTACGTTACATGTTTAGTTGTTGTTCAGAATCGTGGGAAAATCATGATCTCTATTTAAAAAAAACAAAACGTGATTCTCAATTTATCCAGAATCGTGCAGCTCTAGTCTGAAGTGGTCTAATATGGTCTGTCAGAGATTGTATTTGTTTTCCAGAATCTCAGCAGAAGTAGTAGGTCATCTGGGTACTTTTTACCTACTGTTATTTTTGTACTATGTTATTTATAACATAACATATTTATTTAAGTTATTTATACTATGTATTTGTACATACTACTCTGTTGGCATGCTATATAGTAGGGAAGTATTCGATTTCGGATGCGGAGTATGTTTGTGTATTGTTTCATTAGTTTGTCAACATGCTATCGACAAACTATTGAAATCAGTCACAGGTCGAGTGTCTTGTCATACACTACATTGTGTTTGTGTCTAGTTGCCTCCTATGTGGATTGTTTCAGATCAGAAGCTGCTTTAGATAGCAGTCTGTGTGCGTGTGTATGTTGATTCACTCTCTGTCTCTGTCGGATGTGTTGAAATGACACGACATGTTCCTGCGATTCACAGAGACTCTCATTTTCTCAGTAGTGGAGGTGTGTGTGTGTGTGTGTGCGTGCGCGCGTGTGTGTGTGTGCGCGTGTGTGTGCGCGTGTGTGCGTGTGCGTGTGTGTGTGTGTGTGTGTGTGTGTGTGTGTGTGTGTGCGTGTGTGTGTGTGTGCGTGCGTGCGTGTGTGTGTGTGTATCTGCATAACTGTCCTGTCCATTAGAGTAAAAAAAAAAAAAATGTCATGTCAAAAAAATGTATGTCCTGTAAACATCAAGAAACATATTTTCCTTACACCATGCATTAATGTGAGTGTACATATCTTCATCATTATTTTCAAAACTGTTTTAAGTATATTGCTTAAAATATCATGCATTTTAAATTTATAAATATCATGTATGTTTTGGCGACATTTGACAACCTGAGCTGACCTGATTTTTAAAGAGTTTTGTTGGCCTTGACACACATTCAGTAGGGCTGTCAAGATATCACTCGCAGGATTTTTTTTTTTTTTTTTTTTTTTGCATGTTGGTTGCATCACATGGCAGGCTAAAAATTTCCAAATGTTTATACTATTTTAACAAAACTGCTTCACTGCTTATATTGTTTTTCTAAAAACTAATATAAGACTAGCCAAACTTTTTAATATGTTTTTTTTCTAGAATTTTATTGTTTTAATATATTTTTTTCTTCTTGATATCATGACAGTTATGCCCTGACATTTGTGTCTGCATTACACAATGTATTTTTCAATATATTAATGGATTAGTTCACTTCAGAATGAAAATTTCCATGATAATTTACTCACCCCCATGTCATCCAAGATGTTTATGTCTTTCTTTCTTCAGTCGAAAAGAAATGAAGGTTTTTGAGGAAAACATTCCAGGATTTTTCTCCATATAGTGGACTTCACTGGGGTTCAACAGGGTTGAAGGGTTCAAAGAGCTCTACGCGATCCCAGACGAGGAATAAGGGTCTTATCTAGAGGAACCATCGCTCATTTTCACTTCCAGTGAAGTCCACTATATGGAGAAAAATCCTGGAATTCCTCAAAAACTTTCATTTCTTTTCAACTGAAGAAAGAAAGACATGAACATCTTGGATGACATCGTGGTGAGTAAATTATCAGGAAATTTTCCAAATCAAAACCAATCCTTTAATAGATCTGGACAAAGATTTAGCATAATTTCATTAACCCCATTGCTTAAGGGTTGTTCAAAACCTCTAGCCCTTAGTATTAAGCTTTGGTGTATAACTCATCCTGACTTATTATTTTTATATTGTGAAATATTATTACAATTGAATTTATATAGGAAACTGTAATTTATTCCTGATCAAAGCTGAATTTTCAGCATCATTACTCCAGTCTTCAGTGTCACATGATCCTTCAGAAATCACTCTAATATGATGATTTGATGCTCAAGAAACATTTCTGATTATTATCAGTGATGAAAACAGTTGTGCTGCTTTGTATTTTTGTGGAAACTGATAAATTTACTCTTTAGGAAGTTCAAAAGAACAGCATTTATATGAAATTGAAATATTTTGTAACATAATAACACAGTTCTGGCAAGAACCTCTGACGATGGAGGCTGATGGGTCTTTAACTCATTTGGTAGCGATCACATCATTATCTACACAGCACAGCTGATTGGTTGTTGTTGCATCAGCGGCCAATGAGTTTGCTGCTCAAACATTCAAATATTTGGCATTGATGCTGTTAGCTGTTGCAGTGCGCTTTCAGAACCCTCCTCCTTCCCCAGCTCCACCTGTATAGATCTGCTACAGGGGTTAATTCATGCATGTTACATGTGCAGCAGCATATCTTACATGCTCACAGCAATGTCTGTGAATGTATTGGCAGTAGCAAGTCTCGGCACTTGCTCTACAGCAGCAGCAGCAGCGCAGCAGATCTATTCCGCCAAGACCAAATACATTAACATTGTCATATCCATTACCATGCTATTCTCAATTACCATACCAATATGGAGTTGTCTTGACAAAAATGTCTTTACTGTCTCTTTATGCATGCAATAAATGTAATGCACCTTGCTGGAAAAAAAGTATTAAGGAGGGACCTTCATAGAGACTTATTATAGGATATAGGCAATTAAAACCATCCAGAACAACCTCAAACCTCAAAGCAACACTCATGGCCACTTCCCACAACTCCCTGTCATCATGGCGGTGAGTTACACAGGTAAACAGTGCTCATATTTTCACATCCAGTTCATTAAAGCACTCTCTCATTCAGCCCTGAACATGCAGTCATGCGTCATGTACAGTATGCAAATAGTTCTGTCTGCACCAAAGCAGATCTCCTAACAGATCACCAAACACTTGCTACCTTGCATCACTTTTTCCACTGTTTAATAGATTTGTGCGTTGCCATGGAGACTCTATAAATGGCTTCAGAAATGTTCTCTATAGCCTTGTTGAACCACATTTTATTTGAAAACATGGACAGGTTTGAATAGAGAGATGTAGCCTTTGGTTTGGCTCTTCTGCAGTGCTTGGCTCTTTGAGCGTTTTGTTTGCCTCTTACACCTCGCAGTGTGTCCAAGTCAGATCTAAGCGTGTTTGCAGACTGAATGCTGGCAGGCCTGTTTGGCTGATAAAATCCTCTCCTGCAATCCACGCTGTGAGAAACCAAAGCACAAATTACATGGACGTCTTTGGTGAATATTTTTTGGGTCCTTGTGTCTGTGGCTGTAGTTCTAGTTACAACTGGGCTTGTGATATTTTCCTAGAAGTATTAAAACAAGTATTTTTATGTTGCTGCCCCACTGGCTGACTTGAAACAATGTGATTTTGGTAGATTTTTTACATTGTTTATGGTGAAATCTTGCCCTCTTCTGTTTGGTCTGTCAGACAACAGTTAAGAATGGAAAAAGAATAGACATGCTAAACACGTGATTTTTTTTTTTTTTTTTTTTTAATGTTCCACAGGGTTCACTTAAAATATTAATAAAGTTTTTTGCACAAAAACATTATTTTCAACCCTCATTCTGACCTGAAATGATCAGTTTTTTTTAAGGGGCGGTTCCTTTGAAGGGGTGGTTGATTATGATTTCACTTTTTTAACTTTAGTTAGTGTGTAATGGTGCTGTTTGAGCATAAACAACATCTGCAAAGTTACGACGCTCAAAGTTCAATGCAAAGGGAGATATTTTCTTTTACAGAAATCACTGTTTAAGGACTACAACAAGCTTCTTCCTGGGTTGGTGACATCACTAACCCTAAAATTTACGTAAACCCCGCTCCCGAGATCACGCAACAGAGAGGGTGAGGCCATGTTGGGCTGCTTTAGAGAAGAGGAAGAGTTGTTGTATGCTTCACGAACGAGAGTCAATTCAACACTGGATTTGCACAAAAGATTAACATGACGGCACATGCTAGTGGATGAGTTGAATCAACTCCACAGCAACTACATAAATTTATCCACTAACCATTCAGAAATGTCTAAAAGTTGTAACTTCTTCCTGAGTCTCTCCATCAGTGTCAACTCCGGTTTGAACAATGTAAGGCTGAACACCGTTACTGACAATCCTCATTTTGGCTGCGTGAGATTCTCCAGCTTTGTTGTTGTTGAGCAACCGAAGCGCGAGCTGTTAAAGCCCCGCCTTCTTCTGGAAAGGGGGCCGGGAGCAGCAGCTCATTTGCATTTAAAGGGACACACACAAAAACGGCATGTTTTTGCTCACACCCAAATAGGGGCAAATTTGACAAGCTATAATAAATGATCTGTGGGGTATTTTGAACTGAAACTTCACAGACACATTCTGGAGACACCAGAGACTTATATTACATGTTGTGAAAGGGGCATTATAGGTCTCCTTTAAGCTAAGAAACTTGCAGGATGTTTTAATGGTACAAAGACCTCTTACATGTCAAAAGATCAAAGAAAATTTGATTTCTTATATCATGACCCCTAAAACCGCCACAGTGTTCGCACACCTAAAGAAGTCAATCTACTGGCTTGTGTATTGTTCTCCCTACACATCAAACTGAAAAAATGACACTCATGACCTTTAAGCATTTCAAAAAGTGCTCACATTGTCTTGTTCAGAACTCATTTGGTAACTCGCTCTGCTCAAATGAGTTGAAGATTTGAATACCCTGATTAGAGCTCTCTTCCGTCTCTTTGTGTAAGTGTGAAATGTCCTTCCTGCGAGTGCGTCCGAGTCACTAATGAGTGGAGTGCTGAGGAAATGACAACATTTGGGCTCCTTCAATTATTTTCTATTTGTTTTGCGCTCAGGGAGCGAAGCCTCTTGTGAGTGAGACCGCTAATGGCTAGTGACAGAGAGGAGCGAGATCTCACAACCCAACTGTTGGCTTTTCATATTTCATCCTTTCAGTACTCAGCAGCCCAGCTGAGCCTTTTGGCCTGAACCTTCGTTATTATGCATAGCTTCCTCTTTTCCATCGTCTGCCTCATCCTTTCTGCCTCACCCCCAACAGTTTTTTTTCAGCCTGAGTCTGTATGTGTGCGTGTGTGTTGAGACTTGAGCAGTTCATGAGGCTTTCTTCAAGCCTTGTTCTTCACTCATAATGTGAGGGTAGCCGCTCGTTTATGCCAGTAAATTGACCATTTTCTGCTAAAACAGCTGGGGCTGTATGACATCAGCTTGGAAAGATCAAGGAAGTCGATAATATTTGGATAAAGTAGCCCCTTAGCATTCCCATTCCTCTCAATGGTGGTAGCTCAATTAGCAAAAGATCGCCCTGGAAGTATGCAACCTGCATACAGCTTCGCTCAGTGTTTTGCCTGCTGAATGATGCAGCCAACAGTGATTAAAGGTTTAGTTCTCCCACAAATGAAAATTCTGTCATTAATTACTCGCCCTCATGTCGTTCCACACCTGTAAGACTTTCGTTCATCTTCAGAACACAAATCTTCCTTACAGATCACAGATCTTTTTAATGAAATCTGAGAGCTTTCAGGTGATGATTAATGTAACTTAGGAACACATGCAAACTCAATGAATTTCCATGGAAACAAACTAACAAAAATAACACGGAAAACACAGTTAAAACAGGAACAGAAATCTATCTATCTATCTATCTATCTATGCTAGCATGTATCTGGCACCAGGATGTACTATGGGAAGAAGGCAAGCCGGCGGAGGCAGTGTGATGCTTTGGGCAATGTTCTGCTGGGAAACCTTGGGTCCTGCCATCCATGTGGATGTTACTTTGACACGTACCACCTACCTAAGCATTGTTGCAGACCATGTACACCCTTTCATGGAAACAGGTATTCCCTGGTGGCTGTGGCCTCTTTCAGCAGGATAATGCACCACTAAAGCAAAGCAAAAATGGTTCAGGAATGGTTTGAGGAGCACAACAACGAGTTTAAGGTGTTGACTTGGCCTCCAAATTCCCCAGATCTCAATCAAATCGAGCATCTGTGGGATGTGCTGAACAAACAAGTCTGATCCATGGAGGCTCCACCTCGCAACTTACAGGACTTAAAGGATCTGCTGCTAACATCTTGGTGCCAGATACCACAGCACACCTTCAGGGGTCTAGTGGAGTCCATGCCTCGATGGGTCAGGGCTGTTTTGGCAGCAAAAGGGGGACCAACACAATATTAGGAAGGTGGTCATAATGTTCTGCCTGATCGGTGTAACTCAATTGGTTAAGGAACTGGACTCAGACTTGACAAGGTGGACTCATTCAACTCTAGTTGCTTGCATTATTTAGTGCGTTGCTAGCATGATTTAGCATATTAATAGCATAATTTAACATTTTGCTAGCATGTTTCTACCATAATTTGCTAGCATGTTTTAGCATGTTGCTACCATTATTTAGTGCATTGATAGCATGTTTATAGCATGATATAACATGTCGCTAACATGATTATTACTATCATGCAGTGTTAATTTCGTTGACAAATAATTTTCGTCATAATTTTCGTCAACGACATTCTTTCAAGGATGAAAACGAGACGATGACTACATAAAAATGGGATTTGAATGACTAAAATTATGACTAAAATCTACTCTAATTTTCGTCAACAAATAAAAACTAGAAGAAAATGAAAGAGAGGGACGATTTGGGAAGATATCCAGTCAGGACTGCTGTCCTGTGTGGAAGATGCGCACATTTGAGGTGTAACATGCTGATCTAACCGCGGGAAAACGCGGCGCTGTTGCGCGCTCTACAGGCTCATCCAGCAGCACTTCAGACTGCTTCACAATTAATGGATAGCGCACATTTATGCCAAAGGATTGCTTATAAGCTAATGTTGATGAATCACGACAATGTTTACTACACGATGTTTATATGGTAATATGTTTTAGACAGTTGTAAGAACACATATTTTATCTCCCTCATCTGAACTTAAATGAGCAGCCTGCTACAGTGCAGACTGCAGACATTTCAGAATAAGAGTCACGGTGTATTTTGGGATGGTTTATTATTATTTTTTCCCCTGGTCATTATTGTTGTTTTGTTTACACAATAAACTGTATTTAACTTAATTTAATTTCTGTTTAATTCATAGTAAACTACTGTATTTTCTGTCACAGGAAGGAAAGACTAAGAACATTATTTGACACATTATTCAATATATTTTACAAGTATAAGGGTTATTATAGTTAACTAAACCTAAAACCCTAAAAAAAACTTGAAATAAACGTTAACTGAAATAAAAATGTATATAAAAAATGTAAATAAAAAATGTAAATAAAAACTTATTTTATTTCATCTAGTTTCCAAGCTTTAGCTTAACCTGATGTACTAAAATAACTAAAATGGAAATAAAAAACTATATAGACATTTAAAAGCAAAAACTGAATTGAAATGACAAGTACTGAATTGAGCTCTCTTTCATGTCTTTTTGCACTTGAACGGTCAAAAGCCGTAGGCTTTGGCGAGCAAAGTACAGTTGGTTGTCTTAAGTGAACATAAGTTTGGAGAATATCAGATGTGTATCAGTGTATTGGATCTGTGTATTGTTAGAGAAATAATTACTTAATGCATTACAATTGAATTAAATTAGATTTTTGTCGACTAAAACTAAAACAATTTCCGATGACTAAAACTAAATGCCATTTTAGTCAAAAGACTAAACCTAAATTACTAAAACGAAATCAAAATTTGCTGTCAAAATTAACACTGCTATCATGGTTTAAAATGTTACTTGCACAATGTTGCTAGCATGTTTCTAGCATTATTTGGCATTTTGCTAGCATGTTTTAGCAGTTCCCAGTCTGCAAGCTGTAATAAGGACAATTTCTATGAGGACGTGAAAGTTTTTTACAATACAAGAAGTGTATTGTGTTTGGTAACTGAACAGAACCCTACACTTTTGAAGAGTAGTGTATATTTTAGATAAATCAGTTATATTAACATATAATGTTAATGTAATTTATGTATTTATTAATTATCTTATAGTTTATTAGTAATCCTGTCTTGCAGCCTCTTCTGGATGCCTTGGCCGATCTCCCTGAATGGTATGGAGTCAAAGGCATGCAGGCCAACTGGATTGGCAACTGTTCAGGCTGCTTTTTCAACCACATATTGAAGGTACTGAATGCTTCATCTGTGAAATTCCCTTACATCTCTTGTGCAGCCAGACAGGATTTGGATTTGTCAGCTCCACATCTCTTTTCAGAGGTGTATTTACTGCTAACTGCTCACATGGCGCTCGCTATGAAATGATGAATTTTTGACTGCAGGTTGTGTACTGTGCATGCAGCTTTGTTTTCTTCAAGTCTGTTGTTGTTTCTGTTGTGGGAGGATATTATTTGTGCTTATTAAAATCATAATTTGATTTCTAGCACAGAGAGTGTCTGCCAAAATCTGTTTATCTGTTGCATGTCTTTCTCTCTCCATTGCTTTCTTTGTCAGGTGGATGGTCATGACACAGGGGAGGTGTTATCTGCATACACCTGTTCTCCAGAGGCCGTGTTCGGAGCAGCCTATGTCTCGGTCCTGCCCTCCCACCGGCTGCTGCGCGGCTCCAGTGCCCTCAAACCAGCTCTGCTCGGAGCCCTGAAACCTGGGAGAGGTGAGCAACACACACACACAGACTCTCTCTCTCTCTCTCTCTCTCTCTCTCTATCTCTCTCTGTCACACACACTCACACACACACACTCACACACGCACACACACACACACAGATGTGACACCTAGCCACTGTTAGCTTGAGAACTGATTCTCTCAGAAACAGGTTAGTGTATTTACCTAAAACTAAAACCATAAGAAAAAAAATGAAAATTTCTTTCATTAATTACTCACCCTCATGTCGTTCCACACCTGTGAGACTTTGGTTCGTCTTCAGAACACAAACTAAGATATTTTTGATGACAGAATGCTGTCAGATTTTCTTCCATTCTTCCATTGACTGCCTTTGTAACTGACACTTTTAGTTTAATTGTTTTAGTTTTAATTGTTTTAGTTTTAAATGTTCTCAAAAACTTCATAAAGAGTTTGGAAAATGAATCCATATGAATTGAGCGGTTTAGTCAAAATTTTCTGAAGAGAATCGATCGCTTGTTGTGATGACAGATTTAATTTAGGCTTTTACTCACATGTAAACATTGATCAGCAAACATCAGCAGAAGCTCAACCTAACTTGAATAACGCTCAAGAACAAACCTCTTCTGGAAGCTTAAACGTGAGAATGAACCTCATTGGTTACGCAGCACGTTTGAGCTTCCGGAAGAGGTTGTGCGTTATTCAAGTAAATCTGACAGCATTCTGTCATCAAAAAGAGCTTCATTTGTGTTCTGAAGATGAACGAAGGTCTTAAGGGTGAGGAACGACATGAGGGTGAGTAATTAATGACAGAATTTTCACTTTGGGGTGAACTAACCCTTTAAAGCAATTACGCTTTTTTCCATGTTCATAACTGGCGGTTATGGTAAGGGACGGGATATTTCCCAAACGCAGTCAAAGCACTTGACCAATCACAACACACTGGTCCAGCTGTCCAATCAGAGCACATTCTGCTTTTCAGAAGGAGGGGCTTCATAGAGACAGGAACTAAAAAGAGCGTTACTGACAGACTGGGAAGAGAGGAGCTGCAATAATGGAGAATATTTGAAAAATTATGTGTTTTTTGAGCATTCAAGCATGAACCTATTCTAGTAGACCCCAAAAACCAAATCAAGACTTTTAAAAGGGCGTAATAGGTCCTCTTTAAATTCATGTTCCTCATAATCTTTAATCAAATAACTTCCCCTCCCTTTTTCAGCGTCTTCTCTTCTCTTCTCTGATGATGAGGGCGGGGCAACCTGTCACTCACATGAGATCCACCAATAACAAAACACAACCATCCAATCACAGACAAAAATTAAGCCCCACCCTACTTGTGTTCTTGTTCCAGAAGCCGTTTCACTTGAATGCTCATCACAATCGGTGAAAAAAAGACTGTTGCAACTTCCATTTTGTGCCGACTTTAATTTTTTTTTCCAGCTAGTTGCAAAGTCAACATTTCTCATTTTAATTTAGTTTAGCTTGATGTACTAAAATAAGTAAAACTAAATCAGAAAAAAAAAAAAAAAAAAAATATATATATATATATATATATATATATATTATTTTTTTTTTTTTTTTTTTTTTTTTTTTACTACTAAAAATTACAAAAACAACAAAATTACTGAAACTAACTAAAATGAAAATGGAAATTCTAAAATTAAAGCAAATTCAAAATATGAATAAAAACAATAACAGTATCTCAATGAAGATAAAGTAACGCTGCTCAGGAACATCGTCTATAGAGACTGAAGGAGTTCAGCAGGGTACAATAGAGAAACATATTCCATCAGCACTGTTAAAGCTTTCATTATATAAAGTTTGTTATGTGAAGAAATCAAAATGACAGTAAAGAATAACTGCATTGATGTATTGGTGATATACAGATGCTTTTATTTACTGTTTTTGTAGTGTGTCGGTGTGTTTTAACCCTTGTGCAGGTTGCTAGTTGTTGATCTTGTGGTCTTGCACAAAAACATGAAATAACTGTGAATCCCAAAGGCTTTGGAGGAGGACACATTTCTGCTAATGAGATCTCAGATTCAGTCGTAGGTATGAGATCAGTGTTAGTTGATTGACCTTTGACCCCTGCATGTGCAGACAGTCTGACTGAAGTCACTGCCCTCAACGTGTTCACCGGCCGCGAGGTTCCAGTGGTAATCTCTGCCAAGAATGAGTTCGACGGACATCTGGACACTGTGATAGGTGAGAGGATGCTTGTGTGTGTGTGTGTGTGTGTGTGTGTGTGGAGGCTTGTATGTTTTATCAAAAGCAGCAGTGTTCTAGTCTGTAAATCTTTACTTTGTTAATGTAATAATCAAGAATGCATTCAGATGATATCCAACAGAGACAGCAGTCTCAATAGATTTTGTCTATGTGTGTGTGAATTCCCTAAGGAGAATCTACAGTATACATCAGGGAGTGTATGGAGTTCACTGCTCTAGTTGTTTTTCCACAGTTTTACACATATACCATAAACATCTCATTAAGCGATTTCCCAGCATGCTGTTCTCCAGCATCAAGGATTTCTGTAAGAGCTCTTCAGCCTCTTCTGTACATTTGTCATTTGCATGTACAGTTGACCCAAAAAATATTTAGACACTTATGCCACACTTAAAAAATGTACAAGAGCCAATGACATTTTCATCAATGAAAATGATTTTAATTCCTGAATAAGTGAAAATATCAAGAAGGTTTAACCAACCTGAAATTGCAATGGAAAAAAAGTTCCATTAAAATTCTCTGTTATGTAGTTTGGAATAAATATTACTTTAAATAAACAGTGAAGCAGTTTTGTTTTAGAATATTAATATTTGAAAACATTTTGTCCATTAAATAAAAATCATTGTAGTATTGTTTAGTTGTCATGATTTTGTTTTACAGACAAGAAAACAATATATAATAATAAAAAAAAAAAAATGACATTGGAAGAGTTTTCAAATGGTAAAATCGTTAGGGATGATATTCATAAAAATACATGATAGTCATTTATTCTGACAATA
Source organism: Ctenopharyngodon idella (assembly GCF_019924925.1). Classification (NCBI taxonomy): domain Eukaryota; kingdom Metazoa; phylum Chordata; class Actinopteri; order Cypriniformes; family Xenocyprididae; genus Ctenopharyngodon; species Ctenopharyngodon idella. The sequence goes on along the minus strand of NC_067235.1, from coordinate 3,443,713 downwards.
TAATCAGAGCCAATCCTCCCTATATGAAAACTACGCAAGTTGTGTAGGGCCCCCGAACCATGATGATTTATTATTTATATTATAATGATTTATATTTATTTAATAACTGTTTTGGACTCGGACATCATGCAGTGCGGCAGATAATAACATGCGTCTTGACATGGCTATGACTGCAAAACGAAACTATCCTTCTGGAACAAAAAAAAAAGTGCCAAAAATGAAGGAAGTATGTATTTTTGTAACATTTTAATTTCTTATTAAGTCTTGAAAAAGCAATAAGTTCATAAGCAAGTCGTAAACCAATAACTCCAGTCCAGGTCTCCGCCATGTTTTGTTAGAAATGCCCCATGATGAAATGTAACTTTCGGTTTGTTTTGGTTAGACAATGCCCATTAGTCTAAAATTAGATCATTTAGAGAATTATTGATGTATTTTCATATGTTTACCTAAGGCTTTAGGTCCTAAGCCTTCTTCCCTCTAAAAAATGTGGGGTTGTTTCAACCCAGATTTTGGTCAAAATGGACAAACCCAACAGTTGGGTTAAAAATTTAATTTAAAAAAATGTGACCCAATGGTGTTTGTCCATATTTGATGCAAATTTGGGTTGAAACAACCATGCCTTTTTTATTTATCATGCTGTAATTTCGTTAGTAAATCGCACATTTAGAAAGCCAGTTCGGCTGTGTGTTATAGTTTTTCTGACAGCTAGATGGTGCCAGAGCATTACTATTAAAAAAGCATTTATTTAGCTGTCAACGAAAATTTGGTTTTAATTTGACTTAATTCTTACTGCCAATTTAACGTGTTTTAACGGGTTTCCCTTTACATATTTATATATGTTTTTTATAACTTGCAGTTTGTTTCCTTGATGTTTTAATTCCATTAGGCCTATAGAAAACTGTCAGTGCACCTTGAATACTGAAAATCATTGTAATTATTACTTAAGTTTATGGAAATTTGGGTTTTTTAAGAATGCACTGACAGGGGCCCCTTCCCAAAGTTTTGCTTAGGGCCTCCAGAAGTGTAGGATCGGCACTAGATATAATAATTAATGGTTACACCACTTGCCATTTTTTATGTTGTACAAATTGAAGATTTTCGGCAAAACATGTGAAACTAACACGAATACAAAGATTACATTTCTAAGAACTTGAAATGCCATTTGCATTAGACCCAAAATACAGCGAAATATGATCAAAGATGACTATAAAAATAAATCTGCATTGTTTATCCTTTTGATCTTTAATTCATAAAATTAGCAAAAATCTAACCTTTCATTGAAGGAAAAGAATTGAAGGTGGGGGGAAAATCACATTATGAAATAAATGTTTTTCTCCAAAACACTTTGGCCACAATTATTGGCACCTCTAGAATTTTTTATGAGTAAAATATCTCTAAAGTATATTCCCATTCATATTTACATTTTTGGGGGATCATGAACATGAAATTGTCCAGCCATGACTTCCTGTTTCAAAGGAGTATAAACATGAGGAAACAGAAAGGCCAAAATCCCCTAATTATCAATGAGTAAAACCAAAGAATATAGTTCTGATGTGCAGCAAAAGTCTGTTGAGCTTTACAAAATAGAAAGTGGCTGTAAGAAAATAGCTAAAGCATTGAAAATCCCCATTTCCACTATCAGGGCAATAATTAAGAAGTTCCAATCAACTAAAGATGTTACAAATCTGCCTGGAAGAGGACGTGTGTCTAAATCGCCCTAATGCGTGGTGAGGAGGAACGTTTGAGTGGCCAAAGACTCTCCAAGGATCACAGCTGGAGAACTGCAGTCTCAGAAAGCCTACAAAAAATGATCAAACAGCACCTACAACCCCACAAGTTGTTCGGGAGGGTTTCAAGAAAAATCCTCTGCTCTCATCCAGAAACAATCTCCAGCATATTCAGTTGTCAGACAAGACTGGAACTTCAAACGGGACCAGCTTCTTTGGTCAGATGAAACTAAAAAAAGAGCTTTTTGGCAGCAAACCCTCCAGATGTGTTTGGTGCACACATGGATAAAAAGTACCCCATGCCCACGGTTAAATGTACTGCTGGATCTTTAATGTTGTGGGCCTATTTTTCTGCTGGAGGTCCTGGACATCTTGTTCACATACATGGTATCATGGATTCTATCAAATCAAAACCTGACCGCTTCTGCTAGAAATCCAATAATGGGCCGTGGTTGGATCTTCCATCGGAACAATGATCCAAAACAAACATCAAAACCAACACAAAAATGTGTCACTGAGCACAAAATGAAGCTTCTGCCATGGCCGTCCCAGTCCCCTGACCTGAACCCTAAAGAAAATGAGTGGACTGAACTGAAGAGAAGAAGCACCAACATGGATCTGGGAATCTGAAGGATCTGGAGAGATTCTGCATGAAGGAATGGTCTCTGATCTCTTGTCAGGTGTTCTCCAAACTCATCAGGCATTATAGGTGAAGACTCAGAGCTGTTATCTTGGCAAAAGGACGTTGCAAAAAGTATTGAATAAAATGGTGCCAATAATTGTGGCCAACGTGTTTTGGAGAAAAACATTTCATAATGTGATTTTCCCCCCACTTTCAATTCTTTTCCTTCAATGAAAGGTTAGATTTTTGCTAATTTTATGAATTAAAGATCAAAAGGATAAACAATGCAGATTTATTTTTATAGTCATCTTTGATCATATTTACCAAGGGTGCCAATAATTATGACCGCCACTGTATCAAACCAAGTGACATACTGTATACCAGTTTATATGTATGAGTCAGTTCTCCTCAAGTTCACACAGGTGTGCTCTCAGAGTAACCACAGTTGCAGAGAATCATATTAAAGGATTAGTTCACTTCTGAATTAAAATTTTTGATAATTTACTCATTCTCATGTCATCCAAGATGTTCATGTCTTTCTTTCTTCAGTCGCAAAGAAATTAAGGTTTTTGAGGAAAATATTCCAGGATTTTTCTCCATATAGTGGACTTCACTGGGGTTCAACGGGTTGAAGGTCCAAATGTCAGTTTCAGTGCAGCTTCAAAGAGCTCTACATGATCCCAGACGAGGAATAAAGGTCTTATCTAAAGAAACCATCGGCCATTTTCTACAAAAAAAAAAAGAAACAAAAATTATATAAATTTTTACCACAAATGCACGTCTTGCACTGCTCCGCGATGCTCCACGCATTACGTAATCACGTTGGTCACGCGTGAGACATAGGCGGAAATACCAATCCAGTGTTTACAAAGTGAACGTGCAAAGACTAAGCCAAACGGCCTTTACAAAAAAAGGACCTTTCAATGTGATTACGCAATGTGTAGCGCAGCGCAGAGCAGTGCAAGACGAGCATTTGTGTTTAAAAAGTATATATATTGTTTTTTTGTTTTTTTTTAGAAAATGACCGATGGTTTCTCTAGATAAGACTCTTATTCCTCGTCTAGGATTGTGTGGAGCTCTTTGAAGCTGCACTGAAACTATGTGGAGAAAAATCCTGGAATGTTTTCCTCAAAAACCTTAACTTCTTTTCGACTGAAGAAAGAAAGACATAAACATCTTGGATGACATGGGAGTGAGGAAATTAATTAACAATTGAACTGATCCTTTACCTATCAACATGTTTCACTAATGTTTCCCAACTACAAAGTGTCACAATTCCTTGTACATTTACATTTAACACTAGATAATATGCATTAGATGTCTTAAAAATAAATGCATCTCTTTTATTCTTTATAACAGGGATCCCAGATAGCAGTGAGGAGGATGAGAGTTTGGCTCAGTCTCTGGGTTTGAGCTGGATCTCTGTTCTGAAGACAGAAGAAGACGGATCACAGACTCTCATGAACTCAGATGAGGTAAACTCACCGTCCCGGTTAAACACGAGGACAGAGGTTCCAGTTAACTGGTTACAACTCATAATCTCTTCTGCTGTAGTTTACAGGTCAAAGCCGGGAAGAAGCTTTTAACTCTGTTACCCAGAAAGCCCGGGAGAAGAACATTGGTGGATACCTCACTAGTACAAAGTTACGTGATTGGCTAATCTCAAGGCAGCGCTACTGGGGCACACCCATTCCCATAGTGCACTGCAGCTCATGTGGGCCTGTGGCAGTTCCAGCGGAGGACCTGCCAGTCATGCTACCTAAAGTACCTTCCCTCACAGGGAAAGGGGCGTCGCCCTTAAAGACGGCACAGGATTGGCTGAGATGCCAGTGTCCGAGGTAAGCGCAGTCTTTCTCTAATGACGGCCATTTGAAAGTAGCTGTTAGTGTTAGCAAATATTTACATTATATTATAAAGAAATATCATTATATTACACCAGCTGAGCCACTGCCATGAAGATTTTGTTTTGTTTATTAGGGGTTCAAGGGGAAACCCTATTGTAATTGTTAAAATTTCCAAGGATCAGCATTCTCCCCTAAAAGTCATCCAGCAGATCAGACCGTAAGTTGTAGAGACTTGAAACTTTGAGGGCTGGTAGTACTCACACTGTCACCAAGGCTTGCCCCGATCGGCCTGACAGGGGCGCTATACCGGTGAAAAGTACAAAATCGGTCATAACTCGTAAACCGTTAGGCATAGGCTCAAGTGTCTTATATTGCTGGAATCCTTGGCTCAAGACGGATAAAATGCCTCAGATTCGACTGCCATTCTGGCGAAATTTTCGGGTATTTTGGATTTTTAAAAAAAAACTTTTGCAAACTAGTCCTAGGTTTTTGGGCTGATTGGAACCACACCAGTGCAGCAAGAGTCTCTGGAGTCTCATTGTCAATAATTATCAAAAAAAAGTTGAAATTTCAACTCACGGTCTCTAAGGGCTGCCAAAACGTTTGAAGTGGGCATTACTAAAATGGCTTTAACTCATGAACGGAATGAGATATTTTCACCAAACTCAGCACAACAATGTAAGAGCTCATTCTGTGGTCGTGTGAAAAAATACACTATAACAGGAAAAAAACTTGAAAATGGCTGTAACTACTTCACCGATCGACTTGAAAATTGGCATGCAGTGTCTTTGTCCAAGGTGCCATGACTCATACATTGACGCATCTATAAAAACATGTCCGAAATTTAAGCAGCTATCAGACAAGGTTAACAGAGGCTGATCGGAATGAAACTCGCTGGGCCTGTTTGAGTCATGGCCCTAGAGGCCTGTGAGAAATTCGAAATAAATCAGCCACCGGGGGGCGCCCTCATGTTTTTCATGTGATTTCTATCAAGGATTGTGTATCGCGCGATTTTCTGCACACGTCCACATGGTAAAACTCCTCATACCAGCAACTTTGCCTCTAGGACTGCCTCTGTCCATCAAATCGTTTGTTAAATATTGGAGATTATTTAAAAAACCAACTTTGCCCACTAGTCCTAGGTTTTTGGCTTACCCTCGATAATTGTAAAAAGGTAAAACATTATACCTTTTTACGCATGTGCTTAAAGGCCTTAAAGCGCTTGAACCCTCATAATTGCTGCTTGCAGCTATATTATTTTTTAATTTTGTTGTTTGTTTTGTTTCGTAATAATCTAATATTTAAATATTAAGAAATATTATTATATTGACATATTATATAAAGTCATTCACCAGCTGAGACACTGCCATGGGAATTTTTTGTTTAAATTTTTAAAATTTTGTTTTGCTTTGTTTTTGTGTAGTTTAGTTACAGTATTATTACATTTATACAATATACTTATATATTATAAAGAAATATTATTATATATTATTATTTTTGTTATAATATTTATATTATGTTGTATTATGAAGAAATATTAAATATTCACATTTAATAGAAAGTCATACTCCAGCTGAGCCACTGACATTGAGATTTTATTGGTTTTTATTTTATAATTTTGTTTTGCTTTGTTTTTTGTTTTGTTATAGTATAATATTTATATATTACAAATAAAGTCATGCGGTAGCTGAGTCACTGCCATGGAGGTTTTGTTTTCTTTTTATTTTACTGTTTTGTTTTGGTTTAATTATGTTTGGTTTTGTTTTGCTTTGATTTATTGCCATTTGATTTGATAGAGACAGAAAGGTCAGCAAATTTAAAAGGTGAGAGAGAGGAGAATAAAAGAACTATACATAGCACAGTTGAATTTGAACCTGCATCCCCCATAGGAGCACCAAGGCTCAACCTGTCTGGAGCATGTGCACTAATCACTTAGACTCGTCTCAGAGGAAATTTATTCTCACATTTAGAGGTCAGACAGTTTGGTTTCTTTGAGAGTATAAATTGAACTCTGAGAAAATGGAAAATAAAGTGTTCGATAAGAGATTCATCTGGTGGCATTGTAATATAAGTGGAATAATTTTCTTCCATTATCTGAGTCTTTGTACTCCCACTCTGTCATGTGAAATAATGGCAGACTGGACCAGAACTCATTGTCTCAGATACCATCAAAACAGAGCCAAGTTCAGACTCAGCCAGACTGAAGTGGCTTGTTTCTGGGAGCACTTGTCCCCTGGAGGCTACAGGGATCATTACCACTGAGTCATGGAGGTGGTGAAGATGTGCGCACAGATAGCACCTCCTCAGTGTGAAGGGTATTAATAGACCCTCTCTGACCATGAAGCACAGTAATGCCAGCAGAGCTGCTGAAAGCTGATGACATTTTTACAAAAATCCTTTGTCAGATTGCCACATGAATGGAGAGACAAACATGTCATAGCTGCCTCAATTCATGCATTTGTAAAATACATACACACAGAAATGTGGTTTAGTAGAGGTCGACCATTATGTTTTTATGTTTTTATGTTTTTTTTTGTTTTGTTTTTTGCCATATCCAGAAAGCAGGGTGGTAAGTCAGTTTGTTTTTGTGTTCTTGAAATGACAATTCAAAAGCACAACTTAAAGTTAATGGAAATGAAATTACAAAAAAAAAAAAAAAAACCTTTTTTTGGCAGTGGCGAGAGATGCTATTTACAACAAATGTAAATAGCAAAAAAGTATTTTCTTTGGACTAAGTGTAAATAGTTGTTAGAGGCTATTTCAGTGTTTCTCATTAATTACCTAGACTTTGGCCGCCACCACAGTCTAATCTATGCCGCCACAGTTTCATAATGAACCGAAAATATTTCAAAGCGAAATGCATACTTTTGCTCGCGTGATCATATCGTGATCCGGTGTTTTCCGCGTCTTTAAATTTTTTTACATTTTTATTACAAGTATCCGATTCCTGACCTTAAGTATCCGATTCCAGAATTGGAATTGATTTTCAATTCCCAACCCTAAGCAGGGGTATTCAATTAAAATTCCAAGACGTCTGGTCTCTATCCTTCCCAGCAGAGGTCCGGACAATACTTTTTTGGAATAGTTATACACTCAAAAAAATGATTTTTTGATGCTGTTCACTTTATTTAAACAACTGATTTTGATTCAACACCATTGTATTAGGTTTCTGGTTCAAATTTAATTGCTTCATGTTAAATTGACTTCAAACGATTACTTTTTGCCTCAACTTGATGTTTTCATATTAAAATAACATGTTTCAATTAAGTAAACTTGATTGAAAACAATTAAAACAATTAAAGTTGTTTTAATAATAAAAACAACTATTTTGGGCATGCCATAGATGGAATAAAACCATCTTCTGGCTAACACCTAACAAGAGTCTTTACAGAGTAAAGATTTTGTAAAAGTTGTGAAAATTGTTCTTGAACGCATCCACTAAATAAACTATTCAATTAAACTGGATTATTTGTTTTAAATTTAGGATAATTAAACTTAATGGTTTTGGACAAAATTAAGAATGTTAACCTGATTTAACTAAATGGCATTGAGTTAACCTTATGTAATAAATTTAAGTTAACTGAAATAAATAATGTTAATTAAATGCAACATAACCAAATCACGTGGAACCCTGTTGACATAAAAAAATTAAGTAAATCCAACGTATAATTTTTTTGAGTGTATATTTCCATCAGGCCAGCAGTATTACTTTGTAAAAGAAAAAAATAACTAAACAAAATAGTCATCAAAGATGAGGATATTGGGTCCCGAGAGCCAAAGAAGGTTTCTGAGAATTTAAAAATATGAATATTTCATCAGATGAGCCCAATTGGATATGAATATTAAAAGGTAATTAAAATCAGGCTATTATTATTTTTTACATTTAGATATGTATTGCAGAAGGCAGTGTGACAGAGAAGATACTATATGTGGGTTTTCCTCTTGAGTTCTTTTTATATTTTGCTTAAAATAAGTATCTATAAAAAACAAACAACTTACATAATAATCAAAATAATCACTCTAATCATGAGCAGAAAATAAAGTTAACTAGTAATTTAAGTTAACTAGTAATAAAGTTAACTAGTAAAGTTTTAATTGCATCTTTCCTTGCCATCTATAACTAATTTTCCTTATTATAACATTGTTTATTATGAAATAATCTTAACATGCTGATTAATAGGACTAATGCTAAATGTAGATTAAAAAAAAATGTCTTGTCACAAACCTGGTTTGAGCGGTCGGATCCATATACTGTATGTATGACAGATAAAAATAACTTTTTTTTTTTTTTGCTTCATTCTCGCTTCTGAAGCGTTTTAGCGAAAATATTACATTTTGTTTTTGTTCACCATCTTTCTGCTACTGTTGTTAAAATAACCGCGTCATCTGCAGCTCTTGTAGTTCTTCAGCATCTTCAGCGGGAGAGAAAAGCAATGCACACAGAACAGAAAGGGCTTGAATGAAGCACGCTTGGCTTTAGGTAAAAATATTACAGGATATAGCACCAAAACCTCATTACCATAAACAGCCCTGAGCACTTATGGTGTGCACTGCTCTGTTGTTTTGATGCGCTGCTCACTTTAAACTCTAGAAACGGTAAAATGGTTGTCATTTTGTCTTGTGGTCTGGATGGAAACAAGCCAGGGTCTGGAACCGGACCGCGGTCTGCTATTTGAGGATGCCTGCCCTAGAGGTACCGAGGTCCACTCCCCATAGTCTCATAGAATCCTGTGGGAAACACTGTACTATACTTAGAGTAGCAGATAGTAAGTGCGTTAATAACAACTTATTCATTGTACATGGTTATATTTATTAAAATCATAATGGATGCTGCCTTATAGGGACATTACCTGACCCTGTCCCTAAAGCCCTCCCCTACACCTACCCCTAACCATATTGATCAGTGAAGGTGTCCACGAAGGTCCAGGAAAGGAGCCATGGTTTTGTTTGAGTATGGTAATATGAGCTAACGGCAGTCAGAAGAGAGAAAGATGTCATTTTTACCGTCATTCCCATAGCGGCTCTATTAGAAACACCGTCACAGCAGCAGTAACTAGTTTTTTGTAATTTGATGCAAAGGTAATATAATACTAAGTATAGTGTTATAAATGTATACTTAAAAAAAAAAAAAAAAAAAAAAAAACTGAAAATATAAAAAACTTTGCAGGATTTACAATATTGTTGACCGTTAAACACGTCATCACAGTCTGTGAAAAGGGTCTATAGCTGTTAAGGAGTCACAAGCTGTGTCCAGACACTTTCTGAAATATTGCAACAGCTGTAGAAATTAGGGCAGGGAATCTGTGTTTCTGGACGCTCTGAAGTTTTTAGCAACCTTACTTTTATTTAAAACCTACAAGAAGCAACTGTTTGAGATTTAAAGAACTTTGTTTAGTTCTCCTTATTTAGTTAAAAAGGCCATATTTTGCCCTTTTTCAAAGTCCTGATGTTGTTTTTCATGTTTGAATGTTCAAAACACATTATTTTCTTCATATTCTGCATTGTTGCAGCTCCTCTCTTCCCAGTCTGCCAGTAACACTAGGTTAGTTCCTGTTTAGCTCCGTGTGTTCTGATTGGTTGGCTGGACTAGCGTGTTGGGATTGGTCAATTGTTTACCACAACCGTGACTTTTAACACGCTACTGATGATCTACCATCCACTCTTTGCTTGGATCATAACCTGCTATACTGGCCCTCGGGCCTTGTTCATCTCGATCTGCAGGTGCCAAGACATCCTCTGATTGCAGAAAGCCAGTGGCGTCTGCAGAAACAGGAAGAACACATTCAAAACTGATCCTTTTGCAAGGGGCCCCGAAACACCTGGTGGGTGGTGGGAGTACCCTCTGAAACAGGCAACAGTCCAACCAGCCAATCTAGCCAACTGTGATAGCGGGGGCTTTGGATGGCATCATAAATAGGCCATAGGGGAGAGCGGGGCACAACCTAATGTTTTTTGACTTACTCAGTTTCTGTAAATCTACTTAGGGTTTAGAGAATTTCTTTTGTTCCACATTAATTTCACACATGTCTGGTACAAATATGAGGCTTTGTTTCATTAATACAGTGTATACCTAAAGGGAAGTGAATGTGACAACATGCCCCATAGGTGGGGCACATTGTAACATGTGATGGGGCACGTTGTAACAGGACCATATGACAGCTAAAATTTTTATCAGACTTAATTAAAAAAATATACATGACAAACTAAAATATTTTGTCAATAAAAGACAATAATTATTTTTTTTCATATAAAATAATAGCATTTTTTTGACAATGGACACTCTGTAAAACACAGCTGTACAGCACTGGTCAAAACAATACAGGCACACAGATGAAGAAAGATATTCAGACATTCAGAAAAACACAGAGCTGAACAAAAACACTCCTCCCTCCACTCACAGCTCTCACAGAACACCAGACAAATAGACGAGACAGTACAAATGCTGAACATTTCTTGAAATAATATTTTCTGAATGTTCACGTTCTTCCTCTCAGTCTTTATTCACCTTTTTTCCATGGTCTCTTAACAGAAATTCATAAAAGTTAATTATGCCAGTTGTATCGTAACTGTATAGAATAGTATAGTTGTAATAGCGGGGCACATTGTAACACAGTGTTACAACAAACCCTCTCTGCGCAACTGGACTTTAAAACTGGTTAGTGTCTTCTGATAGTTAGTGAAGCATTAAACAACTACCCAAACTGCTAAACAATAGATTGGAGATTAAAATAATATCAGATTTGTCTAATTTTAAATAAAAACAAAAAATATAGATGAAAAATTTAAGTAAGAAATTTACTTTTGCTATTGTTAAATAAATGTTCAGTGATGTCTTCCAAAGATTTTTGAATTTTGGCGCATTTTTTTCTCTATATATTGTCGATATGGCAACTAGTAAATATGCTAAGTTTCTTCATGCTAGCGTGTGTGGAAGTATTTAAACCCTGTGTGTTACAACTAACCCCGCGCTCCCCTACACACTTGGCCCTAAGGCTGTTTCTTGGACTCTGAAGGCTAGAGAGCGCAGAGAACCTGACACTGACACTGCTCACAGAAAAGGTCTGGATAGCATTAGTCCAGTCTTGTCAAGTTTCTTCAGTAAATTTGTCTGAAATCTGTTTGTTTCCATTCTGCACATATTTATAGTAACTAGTAGAATCACAGTATTTGATCGGTTAATTCAGACTGCTGACGAGGAGACTGGTTCATCTCTTATCTGTTGAGACCTCGAAGAAAATCACACCTCAGTTCTTTAAATGATCACCTAGATTCTGTGAAGCGGCTGCGGAGAGAGAAAGAGACGGAAACAAGATAAAGAGAGAGATGGTGCTTATCTGCCTCGTCCTTGAGGAAAAGAGGAGTCATTTCCTGAGCTGTGATATTGTCTCTGGCTTCATTGTTGGAAGTTTAATTGAAATCTGAGGGGAAAAAAAACAGAGAAAGATCTCACAGCTGGATTTTGGTGCTGATTATATGTTTGAGTGATTGTTGTGGGAAACTAACAAAAAAAAAAAAAACACACCAAAACAACACTCGCAAAGCTTTATTTTCAACCCAGGCTCATTGGAAAAACGTGTTACTTTCTGGGGCAGGTTGCACCAGTTGTGCAAAAGTTACAGATTAGGGTTGCGGCGTAAAGGGGGACTAAGTTATGGCTTGCACGCTACTAAATATTTTTGCACTGCACCATTAAACTTAGGAATGTAACTCTTATATTTTTTTTGTAACGTATAAACAAAATGTTTAAAAAAGCCTCCGACCAAGAGTAATGGTTGGAATAAAACAGCTGACTGATTGAATTGCGTCTGTAAACTTGTGTTTTACCCAACAGACTTCAATTCCTTAGACATTATATGACCTTGACATTTAGAGAGAGAACATTATGTGAATAAATGACTTGTTACCAGAATCTAAAAACAAATCTCTCTCAGTATCGCTTTGTGTTGTGCATGCCAAATAAAATCATAATCATAATAAGTAAATGTAATTTCTTGTTTTTTTGTGTGTATAAGTATTTAGTTATTGCTCCTTAACACTTTAAGCCCTGAGGGCATTTTAGAGTGAAATACACAAACGAATAAACTAAAATTAAGTAAAGGAAAAAAAAAAAAGATTGCATTTGGACGTTCTCATGCTGAGAAACTGCTGAGAAAAGACAAAAATATATATATATTTTTTTATTATAATTTTAATATATTTCTTATTTGATATGCAATAACTCAGAAAGGAAATAAGGTAGGAGGACAATTTTGTGTGATCGATACTTTGGATTATGTTGATTTTGGACTCAAAAATCGGGAGCATCCACTGTAAGTAATAATGTGGCATTTTCTACGATCTGTGCATGTTTCATGAAGTTATAAGCGAAAAGGCCACGTGAAAGCTATATTTGATTTTTGTTAGCGCCTGTTGAGTTTTTTGTGTCGAATATCTCATGATCGATGTAATGGATAATGCTGGGCTTCACGTACAAAAGCTCGCTCAAGTTTAGTCAAAGCCCAAAACAGTTATTCTTGTTGTATTCTACTCCGTTAGACCTTTCAAATGACATATGACACATGACTATCTGAGCTATATGATGTTTTTGACACATTGCAGTACATAGTACAAAAAGTATAAATTATGAAAACAACTTTTTTTTTCTATTTAACAGCAAATAACTTAGCACTACTTATAAGTTAATCAAATTGGCTTCATTCATTGTAAAGTACAGTCTCTAAGCTTTCGAATGACACCTATTTTGTGTTGATCAAGGCAGTAGTTTTGAAAAGTATGATTCATTTTTTCATAGCTAGGTGGCGCCTGTGGCGTTTTTTAGATCAAAGTTTTAAAGATCAAAGTTGGCATGACATGAGTTATTGCTTCCCTAAAGAAAGAAGCGATTCTGAACTGCCTGAAACGAGTTGTCAGTAATTCAAGTCTCACTTCTTGCATGAACCCACATAGGTTTGTAACTAATTTGCCTAATGATCCTTATTGGCTGCTGGTGAACAGCGTCTGCTTTGCCCCGCCCTCAAACACTGTAGTTGTAGCTGAGACTGGAAGAGTTTGGTTCATGTTGTCGGTATGTTGAGAAGACGCAGTTTTCTGCGCTACGAATGCAAATTCACTTTGATGCACTTCAAAAGAATGAGGACTCGCACTGGAATTGATACGGTAAACCGACACCATCTTTACTGTTCGTATCACTGTGTATCAAATGCTGAGGAAGAGCTGGAGCTGAAATTCAGATATGCTAATGGACATTTGGTAGCCGACACATGATGTAAGTGGTAGACCAATCACAACAGACTGGGCTGTGTGACCAATCAGAGCAGAGTAGGCTCACAGAAAGGAGGAGTTTAGAGAGACTGAATCCTTTATTGAACCGTTTCAGACATTGTGGGAACAGAGCTGATGCTGCAATGGATATTATGAGAAAATTTAAAGAGGCCCTTGATCATGATTTCACTTTTTTAACTTTAGTTAGTGTGTAATGGTGCTGTTTGAGCATAAACAACATCTGCAAAGTTACGACGCTCAAAGTTCAATGCAAATGAAGATATTTTCTTTTAAAGAAATCACTTTTTAAGGGCTACAACAAATGACTGGTTCGGCTGGTACAACAACGAGCTTCTTCCTGGGTTGGTGACATCACTAACTCTAAAATTTACATAAACCCGCCCCCAAGAACATGCAAAAAAGGGGGTAAGGCCATGTTGGGCTGCTTTAGAGAAGAGGAAGAGTTGTTGTAGTAGTGTTGTTGTCATGCGTGTCATTTTACGCCGGACTGCTTCACAAACGAGGGTCAATTCAACACTGGATTTGCACAAAAGATTAACATGACGGAACATGCTAGTGGATGAGTTGAATCAACTCCACAGCAACTACATAAATTTATCCACTAACCATTCAGAAACGTCCAGTTTCATTCTAAAAGTTGTAACTTCTTCCTGAGTCTCTCCATCAGTGTCGACTCCGGTTTGAACAATGTAAGGCTGAACACCGTTACTGACAATCCTCATTTTGGCTGCGTGAGATTCTCCAGCTTTGTTGCTGTTGAGCACCCGAAGCGTGAGCTGTTAAAGCTCCGCCCTCTTCTGGAAAGGGGGCTGGGAGCAGCAGCTCATTTGCATTTAAAGGGACACACACAAAAACGGCGTTTATTTGCTCACACCCAAATGGGGAAAATTTGACAAGCTATAATAAATTATCTGTGGGGTATTTTGCACATGAGTATTTTCAGTTCAAAATACTCATCGTATTTTGAACTGAACCTTCACAGACACATTCTGGGGACACCAGAGACTTACATTACATGTTGTGAAAGGGACATAATCCCCTTTAAGTGTTTTTTGACCTTGGATGCATGTAAACCTATTGTAGGACACCTCCAAAACAAAATTAGGAACCTTTAAAACAGCGTAATAGGGGCATTTTATGATCTTTAACTTGTATTTGGGAAAATAGACACATTGAAATTTTATTTCATGCCAACTTTTTTTGTCACTCATGTGTCTTCAGCTGTCACTGCTGAGCTGCTGAATCCTGTCAGTGTGCATCTAATGGCTTCCTCTCATGACATTCTGTGTTCAGTCTATTATCAGTCCAGATACACATTCTGTTGATAAAGAGTCGGGAAAAAAAACCAAAACAAAACTGTAAAATTGCATTTTTAAAAGAGCATAAATAAATAATGCCCTAATTTCCTAGTATATATCAGCTATAAACACACTCCTCTGAGGCACCTCATTACGGTTCATATGTGGGATGCTCGTCTCTCAGATGGCACCTGGCTTTCAAAGAATTAACCTGCTACACCTTCGCCCTGTTGCTAGGCAACCGCGAGGCGCTTGGCTCCCACTGCCAGCGGTATAATAGGCAGAATTGTCTGAACGTTCGACTGATTATCAAAGACGGGGTGGACTCTCTCCGACTGGAGTGGAGGGAGGGGTGGCCGGCCACACACTTTGGGATTGACTTTAGCAGGGCTGGAATCTGCTGACGTTTGGTCGTTAATTAGTTTCTTTTGATGCTGATGATTAGCCGAATGAAGTCTGCCGAGAGCCGTTAGAGTAAGTGTGACTGTATTCTAAGTGACAGATGGCCTGGGATGCGAAGCGCTGTTTGCTTTGGGTGCGAGACTGGCATTCAGAGACAAACGCGCGGGACTGTGTTCGGTGGTGCCAGCTGAGAAACCCCACAGCAGTTATTATAACTTTGAAAAAAGCACTCAAAAATTAATTTTATTTTGTATTTTGAGTTTTCAATTTCAGTTTAGTTTTAGGTAGCTTTAATTGTTCATAGAAAATGACTAGTTGTTGTTTTCATCCTTTATAGCAGGGGTACTCAACAGGCGCCATGCGGGCCACATCCGGCCCGTCAGCATTAAATTTGTGGCCCGCGTCATGCTAAATATGAATGTATTGTTATTATAATTTGCATTCAAACTGACCGTTAATATTACTTCGGTTCTTCCACGTACACTGCGCATGACGCATTTTGCACGTGCGCTTTGAATAGTTTGTGCACTAATTTAGTTGTCCACAAGGTGTCAACACTGAAACGGGCCATTGTTTTACAGTCTGAAAAGAAACTGAGTAAACGGAACTACAACAAACACAATAGCCACCCGTGTTGACGAGCGCTCGTGTGAGGGAATTAAAGATACCAGCAACTCTATTTTTAATGAGTACAAAGACATTTTATCTTATGTTTTGGAGTGAAAAAGAGATTGGACAAGAATGAATCTTTCTAGTGCGCATGTGTTGAACACCTGTGTTCACGCAGGCTATCAAATGCTTGAGACTGTGCGTGTTCGAAAAAAACAAAACAAAAAAAACAAATAACTTTATTTCTGCATCATTTAATGCGGTTGACACTCCTGAATCTTATTAAAAAGGTGCAATGGAGTATAAAAAGAATAAAAAAAATTGAGCAACAGCCAGACCTGAAATTACTTGTGATAACAATGCAGACTTTTCACTAGGAAAAAGGACTTCTTTTCATCAGTTCTTAAGTTTATTTGCTCAGTAATGTTTTTCCTTATGCATTTGGGCCTTTTTTCCATACTCAGAATATGAATGCATTGTTGCATTAAGAATACAGCAAGACAAACTATTAATCCTTTTTTAATGACATTTTTTTCATGTTCAGTGACATTATAAGTAGAACAACCAAGGACAAGTAAGTACTTGTAAATACTACAAATATTATCTTAACAAGGCCTAAATAAAAGTTTTGCGATCCAAGTTGTAATTTGTGGCCCTCTGCATTTTATGTGGTTTAAATGCGGCCCTCTTGGCCTCCGAACTTGAGTACCCCTGCTTTATAGGATAGCAACCGGACGGCTGATTCTTGTCTAATTAATATATGGTAACAGCCTTTTAAAGTACCAGTATTTAGTATTTATCATTAGTAAATCTGAGACCTACCCTGAATGCTGCAGTATTTTAATTCTGTCGCTGTAAGTTTGAAAAACATTTACACTACCATTCAAAACTTTGCCGTTGGTAGGATTTATTTTTGAAAGAAGTCTCTGATATTCTCCAACGCGGCATTTATTTCATCCAAAATACAGTAAAACAGTAATATTGTGTTTTCTATGTGAATATATAGTAAAGTGTAATTTATTCCTGTGATCAAAGCTGAATTTTCAGCATCATTACTCCAGTCTTCAGTGTCACATGATCCTTCAGAAATCATTCTGATATGATGATTTGCTGCTCAAGAAACATTTCTGATTATTATCAGTGTTGAAAACAGTTGTGCTGCTTCATATTTTTGTGTCATACATTTTTCAGGATTCTTTGATAAATAGAAAGTTCAAAAGAACAGCATTTATTTGACATAGAAATCTTTTGTAACATTATAAATGTCTTTACTGTAACTTTTGA
Source organism: Ctenopharyngodon idella (assembly GCF_019924925.1). Taxonomy (NCBI): domain Eukaryota; kingdom Metazoa; phylum Chordata; class Actinopteri; order Cypriniformes; family Xenocyprididae; genus Ctenopharyngodon; species Ctenopharyngodon idella. Next base: position 3,426,645 of record NC_067235.1, on the reverse strand, counting down.
TCAATTTAATGCGTCCTTGATAAATAAAATTATCTATTTCTTAAAAAAAAATCTTACTGACCTCAAACTTTTAAACAGTATTTTGAATTTTTAAACGACAGTATCACCCGGTTTTAGTCTGTCTTGTCATAGTAAATGAATTGATTTTTTTTAATGATGACAATGTTACATTCGTTTAAGGGTTGGACATTATAGGGCTCTATCATACGCCCAGCACAATGTGACGCCTGGCAGGACGCAAGTGTTTTTTTGCTAGTTTCAGCTGGATCATTTTCACGTTCAGCACCACATTGTTTAAATAGCAAATGCACTCACGGACATCTGTTCGTCCGTGTGTGTGCTGGTCTGAAAACGAGGTGTGTTCAGGAGCATTGTTGGCGTGTTGCTATTTTGAGGCAACTGAAAACGACGCAATTGACGCAGCATTTTTTATTTAAAGAGCGCGATAGTAATATGTGCCTACAGGCGGGTGCACAACACACGTACACTCTGATGTTACACACACAGGGACACACAGCAGCACACAAACATGCCAAATATTAAAAATACATTTAAACTGACTCTTCAGGTTGAGGGTGTCTATATTCCGCCATGTAACTAGCGAATCCGCCATGGCGCGAGTGCAACTGGCTTTTAAAGGGAATGGGAGGTGAGACTGTGATTGGTTTATTGCACCTTACGCCCAAAACACACCCACGACTCATTAAGAGTCTAGGTACAACCCTTTTGGACCATGCTCCTGGTGCGCCGACCATTTTTTCCGTTGTTAAACTAGCAAAAGTGGATTTGGACATGCCCTAATGCAGCTGCACCGGGAGCTTCAGACCATGCACTTAGATCGTTAAAATAGGGCCCTTAGTGCTGAAGGCCTCACTACACCACATATAAACATATATTGGTGTAAACATTTGAAGCATGTGTTCAACGAGACTTTGATGATATCACTCCCTAACTTTGGTGAAATTTATAGTACTATCCCAAACTCATGCCATTGGTTTAGAGGTTGTTGCTGTGTCGTGCTGGTTGGGATGCTCAAACTAACAGAGCAATGTTTCGTTACAGCCATTGTTTACATTTTTCAGGAAAATGAATGAATGACTTGTGTTATGCTGTGTATTAAGGGCCAGATTTACTAACAGCTTGCTCCAGGGCAAACCCCCTTTTGGCCTTAAAAAAACTACTGTCAGGAGTTACTAAAGACATGCAGTGAGAAATTGAAAAGGCATGGACAGGGATATTTTTGTGGCTGACCTTATTGCATAGCCATTTGTAGAAATTGTTTCCCTTTCAGATGCAAAATTGGGAGGAGAGTATTTAAAACATGCAACGTGATTTACTAAGATTTGAGATTTTCAATTAGAATGTGGGCCATTATTTAACTGCCAAAAAAGCATGTCTTTACCCGTTTTGCACTTGTGTTGTTAGCTCACTCTCACCTGATTATCATTGGCTCTGCTTGTTTGTGACTCTATGTGAATTTCCTCTGCTCTTGATAGATTGTGTTGGTCATTATGGAAATGATCCGGCTGTGTCTGTGCTCTTTAATTTGCTCATTGTCAGTAAATCACCTGCAGAACTTTACACTCCCATCGGCGCTTTTATGGGATTGCGGTCACAGGCTAATTTGCCCTGTTTAGTAAATGGAATATGAGAAAGTATTTAAGCTTTAAAAATTATGCATATCATCTTTAAATATATCTAATAGTATGATGACCAAGTTCAGTATTCTGTTAATTATACGAGTCATGGAGGAACAAATGCTGTTGTTTCATGAGAATGAACCATATCTACGATGCCAGCACTTACAAAACTATTCTTTCTGTTGATGTCAGGTGTAAAGGGCCGGCGGAGAGAGAAACAGACACCATGGACACCTTTGTGGATTCCAGCTGGTACTATTTCAGATACACTGACCCCCACAACCCGCTGAGGTAAGGAAAACATCCAGCTGCTCCTCTGTCCCACCAGGTGTTTGTGGAGACTGGCCTAGTCTGAGATGCTGAAAGAGCAAGACTCAGAATGGAAGACCATCTGTCTGTGCTATTTCAGATCAACAACAATGAATTTAAAATGCCACTTCTTTGTCCCTGTAATGCATCACACACAACTTCACACAATGAAAAGGTTTCATAGGCAGCATTAGTGCATCATAGACTTGCGGTAAGACTAACTGAATGGAAATGTAGTTTTGTTTAAACAATGTTGGTAACACTTTACCATAATGTCTCATTTGTTAAAGAGGACCTATTTAGCCCTTTTTCAAAGCCTTGATGTTGTTTTTGTGCTCTACTAGAACAGGTTTTCATGCTTGAATGTTTATTATTTGTCTCATATTCTCCATTGTTGCAGCTCCTCTCTTCCCAGTCTGTCAGTAACGCTCTGTTTAGTTCCTGTCTCTATGAAGCCCCTCCTTCTGAAAAGAGCAATGTGCTAATTTTCAACTCATGTTAATCTTGAGTACATATAGAGTAACAATGCATCCTTCATATCTCCGAAAAGTCTTTAGTTTTGTCATATTTATAAAAGATAGATATGCTGTACCGAGTCTTTCCGAAAAAAGCAGAGCTCCTGGAGGCGTGCCTGCCGTCAGTGCCGTGGGCGGAGCTAAAGAGTCACGAGCGCTCGCAGCTTCGGTGTAGAGATCGTCTGCTAGCTGTGACATCATTATAAATAAAAAGGGAACAAAAACGTTTGTGTTGTTTACATTATATGCACTTGCGTGCCGATTGCCAACAAAACACAGACATCTGATGCAGCTTTACTCACCTCCCGCGATCTGCAAATCCAGCACCGAACTGGGACTTGTTTACAAAGTATTCGTCACCGAAATCCCGGGAACAAACAAACATAACATGCACAACTCTGTTGCTGCCCCGGAAAAACAAACTTCATCCACTGTTCCCTTAAAGGGTTAATTCACCCAAAAAAGAAAATAATGTCATTTATTACTCACCCTCATGCCGTTCCACACCCGTAAGACCTTCGTTCATCTTCAAAACACAAATTAAGATATTTTTGTTGAAATCCGATGACTCAGTGAGGCCTCCATAGCCAACAATGACATTTCCTCTCTCAAGATCCATTAATGTACTAAAAACATATTTAAATCAGTTCATGTGAGTACAGTGGTTCAATATTAATATTATAAAGCGACGAGAATAATTTTGGTGCGCCTAAAAAAACAAAATAACTTATATAGTGGTGGCCAATTTCAAAACACTGCTTCAGGAAGCTTCGGAGCGTTATGAATCAGCGTATCGAATCATGATTCGGATTGTGTGTCAAACCGCCAAACTGCTGAAATCACGTGACTTTGGCGCTCCGAACCGCTGATTTGATACGCTGATTCATAACGCTCTAACGATCGGCCATCACTATATAAGTCGTTATTTTAGTTTTTTGGTGCACCAAAAATATTCTCGTCGCTTTATAATATTAATATTGAACCACTGTACTCACATGAACTGATTTAAATATGTTTTTAGTACATTAATGGATCTTGAGAGAGGAAATGTCATTGCTGGCTACGCAGGCCTCACTGAGCCATCGGATTTAAACAAAAATATCTTAATTTGTGTTTCGAAGATGAACGAAGGTCTTACGGGTGTAGAACACCATGAGGGTGAGTAATAAATTACATTATTTTCATTTTTGGGTGAACAAATCCTTTAACGCTGGGTTCTTTGGGAAGCTGAAAAGGGTAATCTTTCCCTCACAACCAAAAACACACTCCTTCAGTGACAGGAGCTGCGTCTCATTTCGGAGGCTGCGTCCTCCGGAGGTCACGTTTGAAGGCTGAATACTTCATCAAGGATGTCATATTTAAGAAAAGTAACCATAATAAAATTGACTGATATTCATTGTGAGGTGTAAAATACTGTCATTTCTTTCTTACGTTGCAATCTATCAGTTATTTTTCTTAAATGAGACTGTCTCAATGATGTATGCAGCCTTCAAAGGGTGCAGCCCCTGAATTGGGACACTGTTGAAAAATCTCTCGGCTTCCGTATCCCAAACGAAGCGCGTTGATGGGCGTGCTCTTGCTCTTGCTCTGGATGATGTGTGTGCGCACGCTTATCAGGGAGAAGTGCCTATACAAGGAATTCCACCCTTTATGACGTGGTACAGGCCATACTCGAAAAAAATTTGGCGAAACATATCTACAACCGGAAGTAGTGTATTTGGCACAGAAATACTCCGTCATATGCCCAACTCATGTTTTGAAACTTTGACCATGTTTAGCATGAGAATCCAACTCTTTAACAGTGTAAATAAGTCAGAATGCATGAAATAGCATTAGACCCCCCTTTGGTTGGGTAACTCCACTGCTATGGTTGGGTAACAGCTTTGCATATGAAATAAGTATTATATGTGGAGCACTTTTGTAAACTTTTTTTTTTTATAGTTTTTCCCATTAACGGCCATCAAGATTACCTACAGTAGTTGTGAAGAGTGTTTTATAGCATTACATTTAGATGCATGAAAGGCTGCAGCTCTGAGCATTGTAGTCCCTGTCTTTTGTCACGTCTTTTGACTGATGAATGCAGCACGATTTCTCACGAATGCTTTCACATTATAACTTCCATTCTGTGCTTAAAACTGAGACATTTATTTATAAATCAAACTCAAAAAAAGGAAATTCTTTGTATGGTGGAATTTAATCATCATCGAAGCTCATCAAGTGAAATATCTTCATCACGGGTGAAACATCATTATTCATAGAAATGTTTCACCACATTTAAGATTGCATCCATAAAGTATAGGGAAAGTTTAATAATTATTTTACTAAAAAATAATTAATTATAATCACAAAAACACTGGAAATGTAAACCAAGAATGCAATTCTGTAATAATTAATGATATTAATTATATGTATTTTTTACTATTATTTCTGTATATCTTATATTGATTAGCATATTACAGATTTGGATTTCCAGTGCTTTTGTGTTCACCTTTTTCCCCCTTGTGAAGACGAATAAGTAGTTCTGCATAAATTCATGTTATTGAGTGATCTGAATCCGTTAACATGCTACCTATGAAAAAATGTTAGGATTAGTCATTAAATATATATAAACCAAGTAACAACCCTAATTAAAATATTTTCATGTTTAAGAGTTTTAAATCAGTTTTCTTCAGAGTACCTATGAAAGGTTATGTTTAGTCAGTGGAATCACTGTTAGTAATTAGTCATTCTGTTAGTAACACAAGTGTTATGTAAACACAATGTCTCTGTAACTCATTTTGAATGAAAGAAAATGCATGGGAGTCACTTCCAGAGCCCTTTTATTGTTGTCTGCTGTATGTGGATCTGTTCGGGTTAAATGTACGGTTAGTTCAGTGCTGCTGGCAGCTGGTTATAGAGTGTGACGTGTTTGTTTATCACAGTTTGTTCAAGTGTGCTTATTATTTTGTTTTAAGTCACTCAGGGGTTCACGTTCTCTCTTCAGAGAGCAGTTGAATGTGTTATTGGAGTGTGGTAAATGTGATGTCCGTATAAAGCAGCGCCAACATTAAAGTGTTTTAGTGAGTTTGTGAGATCTACCGACACCTGTCGCTCTGCAGCCTGTGCTCGTGCTTCAGTGTCGATGTCTGTGCGTCAGTGACCCCTAGTGGCCGCTCTCTCAGGATAGAGTCTGAGGTGTTCCTCTCTCCTCACAGGCCTTTTGCGCGTTCCCGAGCGGATCACTGGATGCCTGTGGATGTGTACATCGGAGGGAAGGAGCACGCCGTCATGCACCTGTACTACGCACGCTTCCTCAGCCACTTCTGCAGAGACCAGGGCATGGTTTCACACAGGTGCGACATACACACATATACTGTAGTGGCCAAAAGTCATGTCCGGCATGGGAAAATAGACATCACCCTTTATTCAAATATTATTAAGAATGTGTTAAAGATTTTGTAAGCATATTGCGTAGTTGTGCTTGGAGTCGATTGTTTTATTTGTGATATTAACACAATTAAATTATGCTAACATGATTTTTGCCCAGGCTGTCATATAAAGAAATAATGAACACAAGCAAAAACAAAAGAGAACCAATGCAACTTTTGCCCACAACTATACAAACACATCATGAGTGCGATGAAAAGAGCGCATGAAAGGGCATTCACAAAACATTTAACTTTAATAATATGACGTATAATGATGTGTTTACTGCCAGGAGGGCGGGGCAATCTGCCACTCACATGAGATCCACCAACAGCAAAACCACAACCATCCAAGCATCAAATCAATTCCCTACAGACAAAATCAAGCCCCGCCCTACATTTACTTTTTGGATATAAATTAGACCAATCTACCTTTTTATGTAACTGACTTAAAAATATTATGACCAGTCTTAAAGAAAAAAAACTGACTAACTTGTAAGACTAGTCTATTCACTTGATCACTGATTAGTTAACATTAGTTAACAACGAGTAATTCATTTGTTACACTATTTATTGATCTAAAAATACAACTTTTCGTTAGTACATGTTAACTCCGGTTGTTTTAATAATATTAACATATACAACTTTTTATTTAAATAATGTGTTAGTAAATGTTGAAATTAAAATCAACTAAGATTTGTAAATTCTTCAGAAGTATTTTTCATTGTTAGTTACTGTTAACTAATGCAGTTAATTGATGGAACCTTATTGTAAAATGTTACTCTTGATTTAATTATGAAAAGTGGGCTGGAATATTATTCTGGCATTGGCCTTCTTTACAGTATAATATATTAAAAAGAGATGTGGTTTCTTGGTGGAGAAATGTATTTTAGATAAATAGATTTTAAAGAAAGATTTCAGAAATATGATAGTAAGAATGAAATTAAAACGTTTATTAAAATGTATCATCAAGGAACATTCACTAAAGGAATAGTTGGTCACACTTTACAATATGGTCTCCTTTATTAACAAGAATTAATACATTTATTTTAGTTCACAGTGCACAGTTCATTGATAACTAATGATAATAGTTTATAGATTAGATGTATATTTAGTTTAGAGATTAGATATATTAGTAAATGTTGAAATTAACATTTTCTAAGATTAATAAATGCTGTAGAAGTGTTGTTCATTCTTAGTTCATCTTAACTAAGTGTTTTCAAATAGTTCATCCAGAAATGAAACTCATGCAGTTATTCACTCACCAATGAATGAATAATCTCGTAAGCTGTTATTTTTTTCTTGTAGAACATAAAAAGTAGACAGTTCATATAGTGGCCGCCAGCTTTACAGCTCAAAAAAGCTTAAAAAATACAATAAAAACTCATTCAAGTAATCCAAGTCTTCTGAAAGCATTCAGAGGGTTTGTGTGATGACTTGTGCACACGTTGAATGGACTATTTTTAATGATACTTCTAAGGTGTTTTCTGTCCTTTTGGTGCCTGACCATTGAAAAGATTCTTCAAAATTTCATCTGTTTGGTTCCAAATAATTAAAAATATCAGAATACAGGTTTGAATGACATGAGGATTAGTAAATGATGACAGATTTAAAGGAAAAGTTCACCCAAAACTGAATATTTCCTGATTTATTTACTCATCCCAAAGCCATTCAAGATATATATGACTTTCTTTCCTCAGCTGAAGAGAAATTAAGGTTTTTGAGGAAAACATCCCAGGATTTTTCTTCATCTAATGCAAGTGAATGGTGCTCAATGTAGACCATTTTTGACTGTCCAAAATCCATATTTATGCAGCTTCAAAGGGCTCCACACGACCCCAGCCGACGAATAAGGGTCCTTTCTAGTGAAAAGATCAGTCATATTCTGAAAAAAAATAATTATATGGGCCATTCTACAGAATTGGTTCAAAGTCAGAGTACATCTTGAAAAAATGATTTTTTTTTTTTTTTTTTTTTTTTACAAATTTTGTATGTATGCAAATTGTATAATATCCAAGGCACACATTTCTGGTAATTGTACAGTTTATTCTCATATTTTATTTTCAGCAAGTTTTGGAATATTTTTCCTCTCCCCAAATTTGTCACTGCTGAAACACAATAATAAATAATTTAAGAAGAATTTAATAAGAAGAATTCAGTACGAATTTTTAGATACTTTTGAGCCTAGCTCAAGGATGCTAATCAACACTTGGTTAGCTAGCACAGTTCTGAACAGATGTACACACACAAAAACGAAATTTCATCGAATAACAATCAAAAAATGATGTCACAACCGAAACTTCACCACAGGTTTCGGGTCGTGACTGTTTCGGTAGTGACAATTTTAGATACTTTTGAGCCTAGCTCAAAGATGCTAATCAGCACATGGTTAGCTAGCACAGTTCTGAACAGTTGTACACACATAAAAACTAAATTTTATGGAGTAACACTCAAAAATGTTTGCTTAATTGCAGAAAAAAGGTGTTTGGTAGAGACGTTTTATATATATATATATAAAGTTGAAATTTAGGGGTTAGAGTTTGGGACAGCCACCTCATATATATAATAATATATATATATATTAAGCTTATTTTAAATATTATTGTGGAATTCAATAGATAATAGAAGGATCTTAGTAACCATCTAAGATGTGGATACTTAAATGCTTTTTAAATGTGTTTTTTGGTTGTGGGACAGCAGTTTACACCAATTCTGTAGAATGGCCCATATACTTTTTAACTACAAATGCTTGTCTTGACACTTCACAGAGCTGGACTAAGGCGAGCATTTGTAGTTAAAAAGCAGGGCCGTAGCCAGGATTTTTAAAATACCGAGGTCATTTTTTCAAACAGTCTGCCACTGACACACACAGGCTCACCTTCTCTCCTACTCTTTCCCTGCCCTTCTGTTGTTGGCTTTTTAAAACTTAATTTAGTTTGATGCAAGTTCTTCTTCATGTCTGCATTTCGCTCAAGACCACACTACGATGTATTAGCTTACGTGAAAAAACATACAATCAGCCTGCCGGCTTTCCAGACTCTCTGAATCTGTAGCCTAGGTAACGTGTCACGTGCCACTGCCTGCAAAGACAGATAGAGGCGGAGATTTCACTTGAGATTAGACGGAGAATGTGAATTTAATTGGGAGAAAATACATACGACATATAGATTCGGATTCTGTGTTTGGCATTGATCATCACTGCTGGATTTCAGCTTTGACTAATTTGAAATTTAGGGAAAAAATACCGAGGACATGACCTCGGTGTCCTCAATGGTAGATACGGCCATGTTAAAAAGTATATACATTTTTATCTTTTTCTGAAAATGACTGATCATTTACCTAGGGAAGACCCTTATTTGTCAGCTGGGGTCGTGTGGAGCCCTTTGAAGCTGCCTAAATATGGATTTTGGACCATAAAAATGGTCTACATTGAGCACCATTTACTTGCATTAAATGGAGAAAAAAATCTGGAATGTTTTCTTCAAAAAACTTAATTTCACTTCAGCTGAGAAAAGAAAATTATATACATCTTGGACGGCCACGGGTGAGTAAATGATCAGGAATTTTTCATTCTGGGTCAACTATTCCTTTAAGGAAGTAAATGTGGTCAGTTTTGATTTTATGCACAAAGCTCTGTGCTTTTTTTACTTCATTGGGTGTTCATTAAAGTACGTCCGTTCTCCTTCTCCTCCTCAGGGAGCCCTTCAGAAAGCTGCTGGTTCAGGGTCTGATAAAGGGGCAGACGTTCAGGGTGGCAGAGACCGGCCAGTACCTGAAGAAAGAGGACGTTGATTTCACAGGTGTGTGTGAGAGAGTAAGAGGATATGAAGTAGTGCTGGTGTTTGTGTTGGATTCATGAAATCTAGTGCATGTTGGGGTTTCTTTTAGCCCAGAATTGGACTCTGAAACTGTTTAGGAGGAAACTGCATTTAAATCTAATAATAAAGAAGAATATATAGTTTTGAATATACTAACTATAGGAATTGAAGCCTGTCTTGAGTTAAAAGAAGAAATTGCCTTATTGGTAAAGACATTTTTTTTTACTCGTGAATGTGTGTGCGCGCATTAGCTGAACCAACCTGAAATAAGTAGGTTTACTAGTGGACTGATAAAAATATGTGCACTCTCCTGGAGATTGCATTAAGCCAGCAAATCAGACTGAAGTGTAAAACTGTGAGACAGCTTGTGCCATTTTAGTGTGTAATAGCATGAACAGCCCTTCTCACATTTCTCACTCACTTCCTGTGATGCTTTCTGTGGATACTGGATCTAAAATGGTCTTAGTTTTTGTTGCCAGGCAACAAGGTAAACAGACTTGCTTGAGCATCTGAATTGGCTCCCTGAAACGCCTGTAATTTCTGTGATCTTAGCGTTGATGGTTTTATAATGTGTGTGTGTGTGTGTGTGTGTGTAAACAGCGTAGAGGAGAAGCACTTATTACAGTAAACACAGCTGCGTCTCTTCCCGAGGGTTCAAACATCACACCGTTTACACCCTCTTGAGTGTCCGATCACAGGTGCTCAGCGCTTCATACAGGTGTAAACGGGTCTTTCAGAGCTGCTCGCAAACATTTAAAAGTTTGGATTTTCGAGAGAAGTCTCTTCTGCTCACCAAGGCTGCATTTATTTGATTAAAAATACAGTATAAACTGTAAAATTGTGAAATATTATTACAATTTTATACAATATTGTAAACTGTAATTTATATCCTGTGATCAACGCATCATTACTCCAGTCTTCAGAGTCACATGATCCTTCAGAAATCATTCTGATATGAGGATTTGCTGCTCAAGAAACATTTCTGATTATTATCAATGTTGAAAACAATTCATATTACATATTTTCTTCTCAGGATTCTTTGATGAATAGTCACTTCATTTATTTAAAACAGAAATCTTTTGTAACATTATAAATATTTATGTTTTTCTGTTACTTTTGATAAATTTAATGCATCATTGCTGAATAAAAGTATTAAAGAGGTCATATTTTTGTGCTCTACTAGAACAGGTTTTCATGCTTGAATTATTTTCCTCATATTCTCCATTGTTGCAGCTCCTCTCTTCCCAGTCTGTCAGTAACGCTCTGTTTAGTTCCTGTCTCTATGAAGCCCCTCCTTCTGATAAGCACAATGTGCTCTGATTGGTCAATAAGCACAGTGTGCTCTGATTGGTCGGCTAGAGCTTGTGATTGGTCAAGCTCTTCAAGCGTGTTTGGGTAACGTCCCGCCCCTTACCATAACCGCCAGTTTCAACACACTACTAACTAACTCAACCAGGCCCCGCCCCTTTATTCTGCATATTAATTATTTAAATGAGGAATATTGTGACGTGTTTGTTCCCGGAAGAAAACTCAAGATTACAATTGAGGCGTTTCAAGGAGTTGACACTGATGACACTGACATAGAGAATAACTCCCGCTGGAGGGACTTTGCAGACCTTCTTTATGCTCAAACAGCAACATTACACACTAAAGAAAGATGAATATGGAAAAAAGCATCATAGGACCCCTTTAAAAAATTGTACTGACCTTTTGAACAGTAATCATGAAATCAATGACCCTTCCCTTAAAATCCAGTGGAAATGCATTTTAGATGTTACTATCAAACAGTAATGTTTCTCAAATCTCATGACAAACGGAAATGATCAAACAAACATTCTCTCTGGCAGGTTCGGAGCCCGTTCAGAGGGACACCGGGAGCCGACTGCAGGTCACATGGGAGAAGATGAGTAAATCCAAACACAACGGGCTGGACCCTCAGGAGGTGGTGCAGCAGTACGGCATCGACACCATGCGCCTCTACCTTCTGTACGCCGCTCCACCTGAGCAGGACATCTTATGGGACGTCAAGAGTGAGTACTGACTATCTTCTTAATTATATTACATTTTAATTCATTAAAATTGTATTTTATTATATATTTTTAAATATTTCATTTATATTAAAATAATTTTAAAAAATAATGGTAATTTCCCTAATTCCCTAAGTTTACAGCTAAAAGAAATAGAAATGAATACTTTTATTCTGCAAGAATGCATTCAAATTTTGATCAAAAGTGACAGTAAAGACATTTATAATGTTACAAGGGATTTATATTTCAAACAAATGCTGTTCTGTTGAACTTTCTATTCATCAAATAATCACAGTATCACAGTTTCCATAAAAATATTGTGCAGCACAACTGTTTTCAACATTGGTAATAATCATAAATGTTTCTTGATCATCAAATCCTCATATCAGAATGATTTCTGAAGGATCATGTGACACTGCAGACTGGAGTAATGATGCTGAAAATTCAGCTTTGATCAGGAATAAATTACAGTTTACTATATGTTCACATAGAAAACAGTCAGTTTAACTTTATAATATTTCACAATATTACTGTTTTACTGTATTTTTGATCAAATAAATGCAGCGTTGGTGAATATCAGAGACTTCTTTCAAAACTGTACCACAAACTTTTAATTTCCAAAAGTTTTAAGAATAGAATGTCTTTCAGTGTTCACACTCTTTACGTTCACAGTTAGCAGCTTTTTCCATCATTTGTGATTATGGATTTATTATTATTATTATTATTATTATTATTATTGACTCCAAAATAGTAATTTCTACCAGATAAGATATTTTAACATAACTATAAAAATGTACACTGGTACATTTTTTTTGAAATTCCTGTTACTTTTTAAGGGTTGCATTAATTTCTATGACTAGATATTTTTAATTTACTTATTTATTTAATTAAATTTTTACTGATTAAATGTTATTATTATTATTATATTATTATTATTATTATTATTATTATTATTATTTTAAATGATGAATTAAAATAAATAATTTAAAGCTTGGCATAACTTCTATAAAAATCTATAACCTACTAATTGAAATTCCTTTTGCTTTTCATATATATATATATATATATATATATATATATATATATATATATATATATAAAATTGTTTTTGTTTGTTTGTTTTTGTTTTTGTTTTGTTTTTAATTTAGAGATCAAACTCCTTCTTAAAGCCCTCATTCTTAACCAAAAAAGACAGTTGTTCGAATTAAAATTGTTGTCGAATTGTCAAATTAAAGTTCGAATTGAAATATGATATCCATTTGCATCTTGATTTTTAGCTGTTTTCACTTATTTTAATGCCTGTTTTAAATCATTTCACCAATTTACTTGTCCTATATTGAATGATACTGAATTTTGCGTCCCCCTCAGAAGGGTTTCAGAGCCACTGTCCTAAACTATTTTAAATTAATTTCATTTATTATTATGCATGAAGATTTTTGAAATGTTATTACAAATGTTTAAAAACCTGAAGTAAAAGATGAGCAGTTATAAAACTTACATATACAGAGAAAATTTAACTTGCAATCCAGATGAAAAGAAATCAAAAAGAAAAAAAATTATGTGCATTTTATTCTTCAACTAAGCATCACGATTTATCAGCCATGTCCCTAACCCATCCATCCAGTACACTGACAGCTCCTCCACACCAACATGCTGTTTAACATCATGCTTCATTTGTGTGTGTAGCTGATGCCATCCCAGGAGTGTTGAGATGGCAGGCCCGTCTGTGGGGTTTGGTCACCAAACTGAGAACGGCCCGTGAGGGTCAAGAGACGCCCAACCCATCCGTCCTGAACAAGAGAGAGCGCTCTGAGGCCAAGAAGATCTGGGAGAACAAGAACTACGCCATCACACAGGTGAAGCCTGAGACCACACTGATGTTCAGACATATGTGTTTTATTATTCATTTCACATCATCTTCTTCTGGAGTGCCAAAATACACAGTTTACCTGCTTGTAGAGTAAATGAGCAGTAAGTTACTACTAAATATTTGTGCGTTGTATTAGTAAATGTAGTTGACACCACGTATGAACCAAATATTTACTGAAGCCTCCAACCATAAGTAATGGTTGTAATTAATTGGTAAGTAATATAATACGAATCGTAATAAAATGAAATATTATACTGTAGGTTGCATTCAGAAAACTTTAGTAAGGAAGCAGAGCTACTTTTGAATGAGAATCAACGGAGAACGATGTATTTTGCCCTAGAGTGGTGTAGTTACAGCATCTACCAGCAGGGGCTAATGGCTCATGCTAACCAGCCAAACCCTGACGCCTTTAAAGGGATAGTTCACCCAAAAATGAAAATTCTGTCATCATTTAAGTTGTTCCAAACCTGTATGAATGTCTTTCTTCTACTAAATACAGAATACCAGTAACCAAACAGTTGATGGGCCCCATTGACTTCCATAGTATGAAAAAAAAAAAAATAAACCTCAATTGTTTGGTTACTGACATTCTTTTAAAATATCTTCTTTTGTGTTCAGCAGAAGAAAGAAACTCATACAGGTTTGGAACAACTTGAGGGCGAGTAAATGATGTTGCACTCTTTGACCAGCGGAGGTCACTACAGCTCCCATCTGTGTTTGTTCCATTCTGGTTTGTTTAGATATGCTTGGGTTGTAATTCATTTTTAATGAAGCCTCTTAATTAAAAATCCATGAATAAAAATGACAAAAATACTGTAGGCTGCTGTGTGACACGTGTTACATAATATCAGTATGTGTGCTCTCATTAGTGCTGTCAATTGATTAAAAAACACTAATTAATTGCACATTTTTATGTAAATATTCACGATTGTTTTATATTGTAATAACTTCACAGTTACTCTCCAAATGAATGTAGAAACAACTTTAAATATTTGTTGTAATGGAATCTTTTTATGAATGAAGGCCAGTATCACTGATACTAATACTGTACTGATGTCTCTATGAAACTGATTCATTTATTAGGCTTTAAAAAATAACAACTTTTATTTTAAGTGAACTTAAAACAATCTTCACATAAACCCATTATAATAATAAATGTCATATTTACCTGTGGCCTTAATACCTGTCTAACAGGTATGAAATATAGAAATTGAATAAAGTTATCAAACACTTTACAGTCTTCATAAATTATAAAGTAAATATAGATTAATCCTTATTAAAGCTACGGTTTGTCTCTGTTACCTTTGTTCTTTGATGAACATTAATGACAGACATCATCACAGCAACTGGTTTATTAGGCTGCTGTCACTTTAAGAGCTGCCGCTGCCGAACGCAAATCTGACGCGCATCTCATTTTCTCACAACTCTTTAAGTTCATTTAAGACATTATTTAACTCATTTAAGACTGCTCTTATGAGGATACTCGACAAAATGGACATTTTGACAATTCTGTGTGTTACTGTTTGTTCAAGCGTGAAAGAGAACTCGATACTGGTGCGTCTTTCTGTAATGTTTCATAATATTACTATTTTTACTGTATTTTTTATCAAATAAATGCAGCCTTGGAGAGCAGAAGAGACTTAAAAAAAACATTAAAAATCTTACTGACCCCAAACTTGTAAATGGTAGTGTATAATGACATGGAGGTGCAAAAATGACATCATTTTCATGTTGGAGTGAACTATTGATTTAACAAATGAAAGGGTGTGTCCAGTGGGAAAGTGATGTACATATGGATTGTGTAAATATAGCCAGTATAAATAGCCTCTTCAGGGCTGACATTGATTTTGCTCTGGTAAAAGGACCTGGACTATACTTGATCCAATCCAGAGCTGCTAAGACTCTCGATCTTTGATCTTCTGTCATCAGCTCTGTCCTTCCTTCGGTCAGGGCCTCTCGAGGATAGTTGTTGTTCTGATGTGGAGCCGGCCTGATCTGGACCGTCCAAGGGAAATTGGCGATCTAGTCTCAAACCACGACAGAAGAGCAGCTTCCACTAGCAGAGGTCACGTGTTCACAGTCTTTCGTTAGTGAATAAACCTCCGTCCTCTCAGGCAGTAATGAGGCACCTTGTGACATTCAAGCTCTGAAAACTTCTGCTGCCTACATAGGCAACTGCCTTCTAAGAAGCAGACTGAATTGAAATGCTCTACATAGACAGCAACACATACCACAACATGAAGCACTCTGAAGACTTGACTTACAATTCAATCCTCAGAATTAAGTTTGGCGTTACCACATTGCTAAGCTCACTACGCATGAAAATAGCACATAATTTATCCGATAAAGTAGTGTATTTTTTAATAAGGCTGAACTACACTACTGTTCAAAAGATTTGAGTCAGATTGAATGTTTTGAAACAAGTCTTTTATGCTGCATTTATTTAATTAAAATACAGTAAAACAGTAATATTGTGAAATGTTATTGGGTCATTTTGTGTCAAATCAACCAAATTTCTGAAACTTCCCCTGCTCAAATTTTTGAGTATAAATTTAATCATGGAGCCACATTAAGATCTCCATATCTCTGGGATTGAACTATCAAAGGCCGTTAAAATGCAGATACCAAAAGGAAAGTTTGTTAAGAACCAGAATCTAAAAGGATATTAAGATATCTTTAATACTTCTTGAGTTACAGGCATGCAAACTTAAGGCAAAAAGCACTTCTTGTGTTTTTTGCCTCAAGTCACTGTTGGCATATCTGGCCTTCTGTCACTGTTGGCATATAATTAAACAAAGATTGCTAAAGTAAACAGATTTTACTAATAGATCTACCAATCTCTGTGTAAAAATAAAATAGTGATGTTGCCATCTTTCTAAAGTCATTTTTACACCCCTCTAATTTGGCTCCAAATCTCAGGTGAAAATGGTCATTTTGACCCCCCTCTACAAAATAGTGGATTACTCAGTAAATATACATCTGTGACATTTAATATTTTGAATTTAATTGAGCTGCATAATGACACTATTGTCTTTTTAGAGCTGCTTTACATCTGAACAATCTGTGTTGTATAAAGCTCTATATAAATAAAGGTGACTAGATAGGCAGTTCAGGTTTTGGGACAGAGCTCTAGTGTCCTTTAAAGTCGGCATGAAACAGAAGTTGCAATAGTCTTTTATATCCGAAACGGCTTCTGGAACAAGAACAAATGTAGGGCGGGGCTTGATTTTGTCCCTGGGGAATTGATTGGATGGTTGTGGTTTGCTATTGGTGGATCTCATGTGAGTGACAGGTTGCCCCGCCCTCGTCATCAGAGAAGAGAAGAGATGCTGCAAGAGGGAGGGGAAGTTATTTTGATTCAGGATTTATTTATATATATTTTAACCAGGACACGGACCGTGCGTCGCCTATCAATGACATCATATCCGTGTTACCCTCGGTTTCCGGTTTTATTTTGTAGAAACCATGGAAACACCAAAGACACTTTAATATATTGTGTTTTATTAGACAGATGAGCAAGAAGATGATCAGAAAACTAATCATGTTATAGCTCAACACAGTAAGTCTTATTGTTTAATTCTCGTTTTCTTAATTTACGGCGAGTACCATGTTTTACCATGCTTAATATCGATCTATCTTAGTGCAGTGCGCAACAAGTGTCTCACAGCAGCCGCCGAGCAAATGCAAAGAGTAACACTATAACAACTTTCAACACACAAATGTATCTAATATGATAAACAGCACTGCGTTACCCGACATACGCTTGACTGGAAGAAGCAGAATTGGCGACTGCGGCATAATAAAATCGTCTCTCATTAGCAATCGCTCCAGCGGCCTCGTTCTGCTCCAACAGCTTTCAGCCACACCCTGCTTCATACTACAGTAATGTTAATAAATCTTTAATACATTAGCTCATCCATGAACATGATTTTTGCCCGAGTCCTGTCAGATTCTTTTCCACCAGCTGTAGACAAGAGGACAACACCTCCCATGATTCTGAGAAATCAGGGCGTCATCAAGATACACCTTTGTTTTGAATAAGTGACCTCTAGAGGTGAAAATTACATAATGAGCCTTTAAAAAATAAGAATTGTTCATTTTGATGTAAGGGTGACTTTGAAATGCTGATACAAAGCTGATAGTGTTCTGAATGAAACTAAGCCAGATTATTCTGTTGTCAGGTCACAGGTCACTTCACAGAGGACTTCCTGTTTAATGCGGCCATCTCTCGGCTCATGGGGCTGACCAACACACTCTCAGTAAGTCAACAGTCAGTCTGATTTCAGAAAAATGTGCTTGGAAGTTCAAATTTCCATTCTCTTTCCATTCTCTCTTACTGTAGCAAGCCTCAGCTCGAGTAGTTCTGCACAGCGTGGAGTTCGAGGAGGCTCTGGCGTCGCTCTGTCTGATGGCTGCACCCATGTGTCCACACTTAGCTTCTGAACTATGGGCAGGTATGACAGACTCGTCTCCCTCCACATTTCGAACTTCTGTCATCATTTACTCATCCTCATGTTTCCAAAGCTGTAACATTTAATAAAAGTGAATGTGGATGGACACCGCCTAGCTACAAAAAGAAAAGTGTCATAAAAGTGGTCCATAAAACTTACTGTATGTGCTAAAGTCTTCTTAAGTCATGCAATAGTTTTGTGAGAAACAAACCGAAAGTTGTTATTCACTGAAAATCGTTGCTCTCAAATCTTACTGGTGTTTGCATTTATTCCAATATGCCACATCAGGTCAGTTCTGCTAGGTTTACATCAAACTTCGGGTACAACCGGGCTAAAGGTTAAAGGTGCATAGATGGCACAATATCTCACTGCAGCACTTTCATAAACATCCGCGTTTCACGATGCATGCTGAAATTTGGCTGACTCTTGATGTGATCATCAAAATAAACAGAAAATGGTACAAACTTTGCTGAAGTGATTGTTTAGAACAAGTATGAACTTAGATATTAAGCAAAACATATTCATTGAGCTAAAGTTTCTGTATCAGTACTGGTGTGCTGTAAAATCCCCCCTCTCCACCTCAGACACTTATAAGATTTTTAAAAACAAACCACTGTTATGATTTATTTTCAAACATAATGCGTTGCACCATCAGTGTTCAACAAAAATGTTCAACACATGCATTTTCTTTCTCAACTGTTTATGTTCACTTATAAAATGGTTATTTCCTGTCCTTGATTCTAATTGGTCAATAGGTGTATTTTATTCACGATAAAACACGGCTATGACCGCTTCACCCAATGGTTCTGTGTATCACTACACAACACCCTTAGCAACCACTCTTAGCAACGCAAACTCTTTGTTCTCAATTGATCTTGTTCATTGAATCTTACTGTATTATGTAGAAGAGTATTGAGAGAAAGAGATCGAATGAGCTAGTTTATTACCTGCATTCAGATTTAGCATTTTCCTTCAGGTCAGTCCTATGTTCATAATAAAACATCTGTTTAAAAACATCTGATGTATTATCTTGTCCTTTTAGCAGTTAAGGGGTTTTCCTGTGACTGACAGCGCTAGTCAAAGCATTTGTCAGTTGCGTCTTGTTCCGTGTTCACAGCAATTCAAAGTCTTCACTACTGACTGACACACTCATAAAGACAGTCTTTGCTGCCATCTAATGGCATAATAATGTAACTTCTGTTGCTGTTCACGGTCAGGGACTATTTTTTCCGGCGGAAGGAAGGCTTTTAGTAAGAGTTTACTTCATGAAAGTTGCATTGATACATATTTTTTGGCTTTAGTATTTGTATTGTGTGGTAACCATTTTATAAAAGCAGTAAGGTACTTGAGGCTAGTGCTGTATCATGAATAAGTCACGGCTGAAGGGGTTACTCCGCTTCGCGTCGTGCCTAACAACGCCCTTCAGCCATGACTTATTCACGATCCAGCACATCCTTGAGTACCTTACTGCTTATTCAAAACATTAATTGACCGGAAATTTTGACATTATTTTGTGTGTATTTGACTGTTTAAGTGCAATAAGCAGCGAATAAGAACTCAGTTTAGTACTGAGAGGTGGCTTTATGTGCGCGCACTTGAGTAAAATTGAGTAAAATTATGTGCAATATGCGCAATCCCACACTGAAATTCAAGCCCTGTAACACCAACAATATTCATCCGGTTCAAATGAAACGAGTGAGTGAGGGGAGGAGGGTTTGTGTGTCTCAGAGAGATGAGAGAGAGAGAGAGAGAGAGCAGCTGGTATCGTGTATCTATTCTGGGGAAATGAGTATTGGAAGCGTTTCAGATAATTCAGTATCGATATGTATTGAAAAATCAATATTTTTAAGTTTATTTCAGATGCCCTTTTAAAAGACTATTGAAAAATGTATATATTATATATAAAATTCAACCCACCAATTTGGCTAGTAGGAGTGACTGCGTTACACACCACCCACATTTGGCGGGTGTTAATGTCAAGCCCTGGCTATGGGAGTGGTGGAAATCACAGTGGTGTGCCTTTAGCCTCGTTGTACCCTATAGGATGTATATATAACTAATAAGTACTCATATAAGTACTCATATTGGACCACTTTCATGGTGGTGTTTTTGAGGCATTACATGAAGCAGCTCTGATGGGTGGATGCTAACCTTCAGGGAAACATGTCCATGTAGCAGCTTATCTAATCCTGAAAGAGTCTGTTACACCCTGCTGAAGTACATATGCAAACATGACGCACTGCACGTCTCGCACATACACATATTGTTCCATGTTCCTAGTGAACATCTGCGCTGTAGCCTGACAGGAAGACTGTTATTTGTGTTTACACCAACATAGTCACTATTATATTGTTTTAAATACCTTACACAAAGTTCTGTATTTCTGATGTTTACTACATTTACAACTCAACACCTATATACATTGAACTGAGCCAGTGGCGCCCATAACTGTCAGATCATATTAATTGTGTGTATATATTTAACATAATATTGTTAATAGGGCTGCACAATTACTCAAATTTCTAATCGCGATTACGATTATGGATGCCACGATTTCGTAATCATTCAAAGGCACGATTACAAGGAAAAATATCCACTTACATTATTCTGCATGTTTAAGAGGTGTGTTGAGAGCATGTCATGTTGCGAGAGGCGAATCACGACTACTTCAAAAGGTCTAACCCAGCACAAAAGGAGCTACCAGTGACGTAGGTGTATGCTGATATGTCGAACGCATGTGAAACATCAGAGGAAAAAAGGCGAAACACCAGGACCCGCCATTTTTAAAAAGCCGTGTACACAGCCTAGTGCTGTCAAAAATATCGATATTTCGATATGTATCGATACTGAAATATCAGAAAGGATACCAATACTCCTTTCTGCAGTATCGATACACTGATACCAGCTGCGCGTTCTTGCTCTCCTCTCTGACAGCGAGTTGAGACGCACGCGCCTCCTCTCGTTCAATCGTCTCATGCTCTCCGGTTTAATAGTGTTGGCGTGACCGGGTCTGAATTTCGAAGCGCAGACACATAGTAAAGCCGGCTTTGACATACAAGTGCCAAAATAAGCTCTTTTTCGTGGTTTATTAATGGTCAAATACACTCAGAAACAATGGCCACAGTTCAGGAAGAATGTGTCCATGCATTCGTCATGTCTTAAAGCAGGCCCGGCGCTACGGGGGGGCAAAGGGGGGCATGGCCCCCCCAGAAAGAATTTGTGCCCCCCCAGTTCTCTTAAATGTACGTGAATTATTTAAACCGATAATTAATAATTAATTATTTAATTGGCAGAGCATCGCACCACCTGTGCACAGCTAATCATAAGGTGTGTGTTCGACTTTATCAGTTTATGACTTAAGCAGTGTATGCCATCAAAGTACCGCGGGAGCGATTCGCGAACAGACGGCTGGTTACAGTCATCGCAGTTTCTCCAAGGCGGCTACACGAGCTCTGATGGCGACAGCTAATCCGTGCATTTCATTTTTATTCTGACACATTCAGTTCTGCTAATGCTCACAAAATCGTGCTTTTACTAAAAACTCTATTCGTGTAACATTAATGCTAGGCCTATAGCATAGGCCTATTTATCAAAACTAAAGTAATAAATGAAAGTGGAGACAATACCTCAAAAGAGGCACATTATTATCACTTTTCCAGCATTTATTATTCTTAAAAGTAATGTAAATTATGTTTGCAACAATAGCTGGTTTATTGGCCTTGATAAGTCTGATTGTGTCCCAGAGGCATTAAATAATTCGTGAATATTTGTAAATAGTCATGGCTTAAACAGCTGGAAAAATGACTGTAATGCAGTTCTGTGGATGTTTTGCCCAGGCAGGATTATTATAGTTAACAAAAACTATTAAAAACATTAGAAAATATAAATATTAGTTGAAAAGCTTAAACTAAACGAAAATTAGAAATGTTGCCTTGTCAATATCATTTCGGGTTTTTTTTCCCGACTTTCAACCGACGCGATCATTATCTTTTCATTAACCGACAAGATTATATTAAATTAGAATTAAACGAAATTAGAATGGATAAGTGTCTGTCACCCATTAAAAAAATCCCAGGGGTTTAGTTTTAGCCTACATGAACAAATAGCAGAATAAACAACAGAACATGAGGATTCATCATCATCACGCACCTGCAGCGCTTCTGTGAACGGAGAAAAAATGGGATTAAATCAAATAAAATGAATAAATAGCCTGCGCAAAATTTATTTCACTTAAATAATTAACATATTAACAAAATAAAAGAAAGAAAATGCGAGAAGTAGGCTAATAGACTAAACTATATGCTGAGTTTCCGTTCATTTTTGAGAAGCAAGTTCACGGAAAGGAAACCGAGACGGCAGAAAATTCTTTTTGTTTTCTTTATTTTACAAGCAATGTTTTGTTTTTATTGTGAGTGTACAAAAATAATAGGCCTATTTAAAGGAACACTCCACTTTTTTTGAAAATAGGCTCATTTTCCAACTCCCCTAGAGTTAAACAGTTGAGTTTTACACTTTTGACCATAAATGTCTGAGTATTTTAAGTGGTGTTTCTGCTTTTATAAGAAAATTCAAGTGATCGCGCCGGCGCCTCACGCGCACACACAACATAACCTACTTGACATTGCAGCCTGTTTACTTTCAAAATAACATACAGTCAACCAAATATTTAAAAAGTTACACTGCTCATTTTAAGTAGTATGTGTACAATCAAAGCATTTAAATAATAAATATAGTTTAGCATCCAAATACATAGCGAATATGGATTTATGCCAAATTAGAGTTATAATGCCGGTTTCCTTTTTCAGTTTAGCTTTAAATGAATTCTTTTTGGCTTAACATTTATATATTATATTTTTCAGAACTAAAATAGTCTATGTAGTGGTGCTGCCCCCCCAGTTAATATTTGGTTGACTGTATGCCATCCTGGCGCCGGGCCTGTCTTAAAGGGACAGTAGCCGAATAAAAGTGCCGCTTTCTATGTTGTTAATGTTAATCAAACAACAAAAGACAAAGAAAAAATCACTTACTACTCTTGACTGATTAACTTCTGTAACTTTAATTGATTAATCTGTATTTAATTTTTACAATGAATATTATCCAATGTTATTTTACATTTGATTACTTTGTTTCTTTATTCAGTTTCTTACCTGATTACTACTGTTAGACCTAACTGAAAAAAAGAAAGCAGTCTATTTAATTTCTATCTTTATTCTATTGTATTTAGTTGTGCTATTGTTAGTAATTTGTTCATTTGTTCTTATTTTATTACAGTCTTTTTTAAAATCAGTTAACCATTTGAAATCAAGCTTCCTTGTGCTGTGTGTAAGATATTGCAACAAAATTACCCCATTGTAAAAACAAACACACTGAGTTAGCAAATATTTGTGAGATAATTGTAATGGTAACTGATCAACAATTATATATGAAAAAAGCTTAAAAGCTTTATCATATAAAGTGATCTCTTCAGAAGAAATTTTTGATTGCCTAGACTTTCAATAATGGACAAAAAAAGAAATAATATTAAAAATATCTATATGACAGTATATACATTGTTTTTTTTACTTTTCAGGTATCGTATTGAAGTTAGAAATTTCAGTATCGTGACAACACCACAGCCTATATATTTACTCCACGAACTAACTCTACAAACATGGAAAAGAGTGAGAGTGAGAGTGAGAGTCAGACCTCTCAACCTTACGCTAAAGAGAAAATCCAGTGCGACTTTGAGCAGACCAAGCAAAACATGATTATTGCTTCAAACAATGATATAAAGCTATTCATAACATCATTCAATGTAAATTGTGATAATCGTAATTAATAATCACAATTACAGTTTCAAGGGAATAATTGACAATTATGATTTTTGTCACAATCGTGCAGCCCTAATTGTTAATGTTTTTAATTATTATAAGAGATTAACCAAACACTTTGTCAATTCAAACATCAATGAGCAAGCTTATTTCAAATTCCTTATTAAGCTCCTCCATATTCATGTATGCACAATGTCAGTTGAACTGGTAATAATATCAGCAAAAACACACGCACAAAATCCCTGCATCAACAGTAGTAATCCAGCATGATCCGCGAGTTTTCTTCTTCCATACCTTCTACAAGCCTCATTTGATTTATGACCTCAACTCATGCATTCAGTCAGCATATTCAGTTTCATGGTCACATTTAAATGCGTTTGCATAATAATTTTCAGTAACTTTATACCACTGAATGTCAAGTATGCTTGTTTTATTGGTGCAAATGTTCCCCATCAGTAAATATGCACTTTTCAATAATACAGCATTTACTGGAAAATAAGTTGCATCTGAGTAGTCGCACCGGTTGAATCGTAAGCCGATGAGAGAAACACAGATACATTGTGTCGGTTTATCAGTCACATTTTATCATTACATTCAAAAATAACGTAAAATACCTTTAAATATAATGAAATGTTTACAAACATTATAAAAATGTATTTTATTTCCCCTCACTCAACGACAAATCCTTTCAATTTAACAGTATTCAGAACAAAACAAAAATGAAAATGCAAGTAGATTATAAAATAAACATAAATAATAGTGGCATTCATTACAAACAACATTTATTTTACAGCCTAAACAAAATTATTTAAAGGGAAACTGAAACTGCCGTTGGGCTCCTCTCTCATGCGGCACAAATCCAAATGTTTCCATATTCACACATGTATTTGAATGCTAAACTATTATTTTTTATGTAAGCAAGGCTTTGTACTTCACTCATGAAACACATAAAACAGCATCCTTCACATGCGCAGAAATGTTTGGTGTAACATTAGTGCGGCGGTGGCACAGCCCACATATTGTACAACAGATTATTTAAATTGAGCCAAAGAACTTTTTCCATGTTAGGATAACTGCATTTTTAGTTTGATGATAAATACGCTGTAATATCCACTTGGAAATGCTGGAACTGATATGTTGTTTGTGCGCACGGGGTGCTGGTGCGATCACTTGGATTTTTTTCCTTATAGCAGCTGAAACAATTTAAAATCCTCCATAATTTATGGTCATACAAATAAGAGTAAGACCTCATTCGAAAATGTAAAAATGAAAATGTCTATTTTTTGTGTACATTCAAGTTAACAACAAAACGTTTATTTTCGTAAAAAGCCTCTGTGATTTTGTACTGAAACCAGGTCTGCATGGAATAGTTTGTATTGTGAAAATCACTATTTTAATGGTTATGAATTTAAATAATTATTTGTGAACACATCAGCAGTCATGGACAGACTGTTTTGACTCTTTATGATTTATATTTATTAGATATATTTGCAGAGGCAGTGATTGTTTGATAGTTGGATGCTGCTGAAAACAATCAGTCTACACTTCTGCACCCAGGGATTCAGTCATGCTACATACTGTTCTTTTAGATGTTTGCTGCCTCCATCTGACCACTCCATTAAAAATATCCTGGATATGCCACTGTGCTGAGTAGTGCTGACAAATAACCTATTGTACTTTCCTTGTTGACATTCTAACCCTTTCAAAGAAAACTGGCAGGTCCATGATAAACTAATGGTGTTTTTTGATACTGAATGATTACCATATTTGTGTAACATGAAATGTATTTATTTCAGTGGTAGTGCCATTGAAGAATTGGTTTCCTTTTAAAGGGATAGTTCACCCAAAAATGAAAATTTGATGTTTATCTGCTTACCCCCAGGGCATCCAAGATGTAGGTGACTTTGTTTCTTCAGTAGAACACAAATGATGATTTTTAACTCCAACCGTTGCGGTCTGTCAGTCATATAATGCTTGTCAATGGGAACACAATCTATAAGAGTAAAAAAAACATGCACAGACAAATCCAAATTAAACCCTGCGGCTCGTGACGACGCACTGATGTCCTAAGACACGAAATGATCGGTTTGTGCGAGAAACCGAACAGTATTTATATAATTTTTTACCTCTAATACACCACTATGTCCAACTGCGTTGAGCATCCGGTGTGTGAGGTCTGAACGCGCTCTGACAACGGAAGTGATGTCTCGCACTCATTGACGTCTACGCGCGAGAGATCACTTCCGGCGTCAGAGCGCGTTTTCAGACCTCACACACCGGATTTGCTGGAATAAAGTGTTAACCATTTTGGAATTGCGCCATGTTTATAGGTAAATTCATAAATTCAGTATACAGTGCCCTCCACAAATATTGGCACCCTTGGTAAATGTGAACAAAGGCGGCTGTGGAAATAAATCTGCACTGTTTATCCTTTTGATCTTTCATTAAAAAAATTCACAAAATTCTAACCTTTCATTTAAGTAAAACAATTGAAAATGATAAATGTTTAATAAATGTTTTTCTCTAGTTCACGTTGACCGCAATTATTGGCACCCAATTATTGCAACGTCCTTTTGCCAAGATAACAGCTCTGAGTCGTCTTCTATAATGCCTGATAAAAAAAAAAAAACAGACTCAGGATGAAAGTGAATAATTGTGAGCTGGGTGAAAAGTCGTGGAAATGCAAGTAGTGAGGAGAAAAGGAAACTGTTGGCCCCCATTGTCCATTCCATCACATCCCGCTATTGTCACACACACACACACACACACACACACAAATGCAGAGGCTTTGTGTTAGTCCCCTGAGGAAAAAATTTACACATTCTGATAACTGATACTGACCAGAAGACACAAGATGTATAATCATGTGACCAAATGTTGCTTGTTAAGGGTGTTTATGTGTGTGTGCTCATAGATTTAGAGAACTTTTATGTTCTACAGAAAAAAATAACAGCATACAGGTTTGGAACAGCATGCGGATGAGTAAATAATGACAGCATACATTTTTTTTGTGGGAACTGTCCCTTCCTCTCCAACTTCCTCCTGTACTTATGCACACACACACAAACACACACACATACACACACACAAATACACACATACACATGCTAAGGACAAGCGGAGATGTACATCCTTCCTGAAGGCCATGTTGAGGTCAGGCACAGGCTTCTAAATTTGTAGTATCGACGATCGTGTGACCATCAGATGCCTGTTTATGAGCTAGAGATCATTCGCTGCCCTGTGTTATGAAACAGTCCGAGCTTTGCTGTTCAGTTCGGTGACACTAGTGGTGCAGAAAATCTACTCTTCATCTTTAACCCTGTAGACTACTGTATCATATTAGATACTTTTCTGAAAAAGCTGTTACACACAATCTACTACATGCCTTCTGTCGCCTGATTGATCGTTTATACATTTTAAGCAAGTAAAAGACCTTTTAGTATAATTGTAAATACGCCCCCCTTCAGCTCGTGTTCACGTGTCTTTTTGCTGTGAAATCTTTTTTGATTTTTATAATGTATACATAAGAATAATGTTTTATATTGCTAGTAATATTTTAAGATGATCATTTATTAGGGCATTCATTTTTAGAAAAATCATGTTCAGTTGTCAATTTTGTCTAAGGCCCTGTTTCCACCTGGTATTAAGATGCGTTTTGGTAGATCTGATCACAAGTGGGCGACTCTAAATACAGGTGTAAACTGGGTCTAAAACATTTTGAGCTTGTCCACTTTCGACCACTTCCAGAGGTAGTCGAAAACAACCAGATTACTTTTGTAGTGGAAACGCTCATGTGATGGAATGTGTTCGAACAGCCATTAAAGACCGTCTTTTCTCCGCCTACTGACCTAACGCGTAAACATTATGGGAAGTGCACTAGCCAAACGGGATTTAAACTTTGTCAAGTTTGGTTTGAAGATGAAAAATGTACCAAGCACAATATTATCTCACCATTCGCGTTTGGCGCGGTCTTGTGGCTGTCAGAGCAGAAACAAAAGCTGCTGCTCTCCGTATGTTTTCCCGTCATCTCCGATCATGTTCATATGTAAATTGCATAAGCTTATTTTCTCCATTAGATTGAAAGATCTGAAAAAGCCCATACATTTACCCACCCATAGACCCTCCCTTAGAAGAAATCAGGACAGAAGTGGTGGAAACTGAAGAGATGGATTAAAACACCAGGTGTAAACGGGAATGTGTCTCCCTCGTCTATTTGTGATCCGATCCACCAAAATGCATCTTAATACCAGGTGTAAACAGGTTCAATAAACTGTTCCACTGTGTTTTACTCACCTGCCACATTAATGTCTTTAAATTGTCTTCATTTAGGAGCTTTTCTAAACAAATATTAATATGTGATTCTTTTGATTAATTATTAGCACAGTTCAATAGTCTTGAAATGATTTGACAGTTTCTTGAACCCTCCCTCAGGTTTGTCTCAGGTGAGGAATCCTCTAGGAAGTGTGCTGTCTGGGAAGGGAAGTGTCCTTCAGCAGCCGTGGCCTAGTGTGGACCCAGAGTACCTACAAACCCCCGACACACTCCAGCTGTCCGTACGGGTATGACACACACACACACACACACACACACACACAGAACTGTCAACACACCATATACACACACACATTATTCACAGTGTCTCTTTGGGGAATGTTTCATTTGAGGGAATGAGATCCAGTGCTCATGTTGGGCAAAAATTAATTTTACATTATTTTAGATTTATACATTGGCACAGTGGTGTGAGTAATTGTAATTAGTTATTGTACTAAAGTATCTTTTTAGCTACTTTGTATATTTTGAGTATCAATATTATCAACTTACTCTCTACTTTACTACATTTTTGAATAAGTACACGTACTCTTTACTCCAATAAACTGGTAATAAGTAATGCAAATACTCATTATTTTATTTCTGTTATATTGAAGAGACCTTTTTGAAGGATATTGGTTTATTTATACCCTTTTTGAGCTTAACTGAGACTTGATTTGAATCTCTACTGCTGAACTCTTGCTGAATATTCAGCACAGGATGTTCTCTGGGACAGTGGCGAAGGGAAAGTGTTTACCTCCAACTTGAAAGCCTGTATTTCAGTACCGGCGCTCTGTAATTTGTGCGCGTGTGAAGGGATTGGCCTCTGAATTTGGCATGATGAGTGAACGATTATTACAGACTTCCACCATCATCTTCTTCCCGTGACTCTGTTTCAGGACTCGGGCAAGTGTGTGTCTCTACTTGCCCTCATGCATCTGTCAGTGTTCAAAATCTTGGTATAAAATGGTAAATTTATACTGCCTTTTAAGCTACTTTGTTTTGTCCAATATCTGAGGCAGCATCACTTGAATTCTTCATGGAGAAGACAATCCCAGAATCCTTTGCAAGAAAACTTTAATTCAAGTTTGTGTATTTCTTGTGCTTACAGTATATTGTATTCAGCACATAGCAGTATTGTGTTGTCAGTTCTAGAGGCCTGTTTCCACCATGTAAAAAACAGTAATTGCGTCTTTATATCTCATATTTTTTACTTAGCAGCTGATTTATTACTCGCAATTCTAAGTTTATATCTTGCAATTTTGAGTTAAAGGGTTAGTTCACCCAAAAATGAAAATTCTGTCATTTATTACTCACCCTCATGCCGTTCCACACCTGTAAGACCTTCATTCATCTTCGGAACGCAAATTGAGATATTTTTGTTTAAATCCGATGGCTCAGTGAGGCCTGCATAGGGAGCAATGACATTTCCTCTCTCAAGATTCATAAAGGTACTAAAACATATTTAAATCAGTTCATGTGAGTACAGTGGTTCAATATTAATATTATAAAGCGACGAGAATATTTTTGGTGTGCCAAAAAAAAACAAAATAACGACTTATTTAGTGATGGCCGATTTCAAAACACTGCGTCAGGAAGCTTTGGAGCACAATGAATCAGCGTGTCGAATCATGATTCGGATCGCGTGTCAAACTGCTGAAATCACGTGACTTTGGCGCTCCGAACCGCTGATTCGACATGCTCCGAAGCTTCCTGAAGCAGCGTTTTGAAATCGGCCATCACTATATAAGTCGTTATTTTTATTTTTTTTGGCGCAGCAAAAATATTCTCGTCGCTTTATAATATTAATATTGAACCACTGTACTCACATGAACTGATTTAAATATGTTTTTAGTACCTTTATGGATCTTGAGAGAGGAAATGTCATTGCTGGCTATGTAGGCCTCACTGAGCCATCGGATTTCAACAAAAATATCTCAATTTGTGTTCCGAAGATTAACGAAGGTCTTACGGGTGTGGAACGGCATGAGGGTGAGTAATTAATGACATTATTTTCATTTTTGGGTGAACTAACCCTTTAACATCTCACAGTTTTGCATTTTTATCTAAATTATGAGTTTAAATCTCGCAATTCTGACTTTTTTCTTAGAATTTTGACTAAATTTTGACTTTTTTCCTCTGAATTCTGAGTTTAAATCTTGCAATTCAGACTTTATTAGAGCTGCGAGTTCACATCTCAATTCTGACTTTTTTCTCTATATTTTAGAGATTACATCTCACAATTCTGAATTGATTTTTGCCAATTTTGTGTTACAAAGCTATCAGCACACTCTTTTATGGGGCACCAGGTGACACCTGCCTAATTTCATAACATAAAATGCTGTATTTTATGACAAACTCCTATTAAACTTTAAACTTTAAACTTTCTTACACATAAAAAAAAAAAGCCAGCTGCATTTTGTCTACTGCAATGTAAAGTCACTTCATGCATAAAATTCTAAACCACAAACTGACTTCATTCCATTCGAGGACATAATGGTGAATGCACTTTGTTTCACTGATAGCTGTAAAACACCTTTTGTGGACAAAATCCACCCAGCATGCAAAGAAATGCATTTTATGACCGAAATATTCATTCCATGAATGTGTGCTTTTCGTCCATGTGAGATGTTAAAAAAGTTGGAATTGCAAGGTGTAAACTGAGAATTCTGAGAAAAAAAACATCAGAATTATGAGATAAACTAGCAATTCTGACATTTTTCCTCAGAATCGGGAGTTTATCTCTTAGTTCTGATGTTTTTTCTTGTAATTCTCAGTTTATGCCTTGCAATTCCAACTTTTTAGATGTGAAAGCAAATTGCAAGCTGTAAACTCAGAATTGTGAGAAAGAAAGCCAGAATTGTGGGATAAAAAGTCGAGCATGTCCATAAAAGCTTTCGTGCCTTCGCTCTATTGCTATGGGTTGTCGTCATTGTTCTGTGTTCTCATTGGTTGGTTCTGTATGTGGGCGATTTCATGTGCTAGAAAAGCTGTACCTGAATTACTCACTTAAGCAAAAAAAAAAAAATCTATGTATTGTTCCCTAAAATTGATTACAGAAAATCACCTGAATGCAGTTTGTCAAACTAGCTCAACTACTATAGATGAACAAAAAGCAAACTTTAACTGTACATTTTCATGTTTTTCTCAACCAAACAATTTGCGAAAGTCCATGGAAAGGATACTCACCCATTTTTGACATACAGTACACATAAGTAACTGTTACGATGAAGGATACAAAAAAATATTTAATCTACAAATAAGGAAAATAGGCATGAGATGTTACAGCATATCCTGTTGAAAAAGTGCTACCCAGAAGGCTTTGCTGCGCCCACTCACGGCCAGGCCTCAGGCTGGTAGTATTTTAGGGAATCCCCTGCTTTATGCGGACAGCTGAACTACTTTGGGAGTCATAATAACAGGGTTGATTTTCTCCCATGATGCAGTCCAAATGTAAGTGTGTGTTTAATTTCACCACAGACACACTGAGGAGCAGATGCTACATGAAGACCAGCTTTAGTTTCACACAAACCCACACAACACTAATAGCAGACGCAAACACTAGGTATCCACCCTCAAAGGGTTTCTTTGTTTAGCCATCCCATGATGCACCATAAGCACTTGAACACACAGTATGGCAGCTTTAAAAACTACAACTACTGCAGATTTACAGGAAAATCATTTCACCAATATTTTATCTCTGGCGATTGCATGGCAAACATGAGTTTTGCCTGGCGGACAATCAAAAGGGCACATTATTCCCTAGAAAGGACTCATATCTAATCAACACACATGTTTTGCACTATTCCCTACTTTTTAGAAAATGTCATGGTTTTGCTTCAATCAGACTATTACCTGCTTTTGGCTGAAAAATAACATCTTTAGTCTCCATCAATATTCTCTCTGTTTTCTCCTCAGATCAATAATAAGGCGTGTGGGAATATATCTGTACCTCGTGAAGTGGCTCAGGACGCACAGAAGGTTCAGGAACTGGTACTGAACAGTCCTCTGGGCGCCCGTCTGCTCTCTAACCGCGTCATAAAGAAAGTCTTCCTCTCACCCAGAACTGCCCTCATCAACTTCCTGGTGGAAGAATGACATGGCGAGATGTGCCTTACTGGAGTTTTGGATCCAGAATGGACCATACATGAAAAGACTCTGATATCCAAAGAGCCACGTCAGGAGAACAGGACATGATGTACTGAGTAACAAGATGTTGTGGAGTGTTTCTCAGATGAAAATGAAAATTGCTCTTTGCTACTAAATAAAGAGGTTTTTAGATGATTTCAGGTTTATGGGATACATTTTTTTGTACCAGCCCCACCTCTCAACCCTCGTCACCTCAGACTCCAGGCCAGTCGTGAGCTATTTCTGAACAGCCGGTTTTAGCCTGACATTA
The DNA here is from genome assembly GCF_019924925.1 of Ctenopharyngodon idella. NCBI lineage: Eukaryota > Metazoa > Chordata > Actinopteri > Cypriniformes > Xenocyprididae > Ctenopharyngodon > Ctenopharyngodon idella. Next base: position 3,394,094 of record NC_067235.1, on the reverse strand, counting down.
CAACACCTCTGACAGACCTGCACTGCCTGAAATGGAGACGTGGAGATCATGCTGTGCTTTCAGACAACAGTGGGATTCCTGCTGGCTCTCATAACTAATGTCTCACCCTGACCTCATCAAACGCTCACTCTGTCCTGAATGTCTTTAATTACAGGAGTGACACATGCTGTGTCAGATCACACTGTGAATTACATTATTTCAGTGTGGATGCTGCATCACATGTACACTGAACATATTTTGGTCTATGATGTACAGTACCGGTCGAACGTTTGGACACATTACTATTTTTAATGTTTTTGAAAGAAGCCTCTTATGCTCATCAAGCCTGCATTTTTTTTTTTTTTTTATTGATCAAAAATACAGAAAAAAACAGTAATATTGTGAAATATTATTACAATTTAAAATAATGTTTTTTTTTATTTGAATATATTTAGGGGTCAAGCACAGAAGGTGGAACCTATTGTATCCGTTGGCGTTCTTATTACTCTCTTCTTCCGTTTCTTCTTATTCTTTGCTCTTGAAGTCTATGGCAGCCCATAGAACCGTATGGTAGAAAGCTGTGACATTTGGAACACAGATAGAGGCCAGTCCCAACATTAACCACACCAATTTTTGAGTCTCTAACTCAATCCCTCTAGCGCCACCAACTGTCCAAAGTTTTACTCACATTTATGCTAATAACATTTGAACCTTAAGGGCTAGAAACAAAATATGTCCTCTGATTCCCTGGCTCAAGACAATTCAATTGCACCCTATGACGTCATTTTCCGTTATGAAAATTTTCCAGCCATTTTGAATTTTCAAAAAAATTAAAAAAAAAAACCCTTTTTTTTATCTCCTCCTAGGCCGTTGCTCCAATTTTCATGAAAATTGAACCAGATCATCTTCAGACCATGCCGACAAAAAGTTGTTGTCGATTCGTCAAACCATTTTCGAATAACTCGCGAACAAATTTTACGAAACACTTTGTCATACCGAGAACATAGATGCCAATGTTGCCATAGTTGGCCAAGCTTGCGGTCCGCCATTTTGATTTTCTTTAAAAACCTACTTTTTTTTAACTCCTCCTAGACCGTCAGTTCAATTTTCACCAATTTTGAGTCCGATCACATTCAGACCATGCCGGCAAAAAGCTATGGATTTCATGTCGATAGACAAAACCGTTTTCGTACAGCACAGCAGCAAATTTGAGGCATGATGCCAAAATGACTCTGAGGCTGTATCTCTGCACTGCTTTGGCCTATTGACACCAAACTTTGCATGTTTCGTTGTCACCTTACTCTGACTACACCACATCAATTTGGTCACAGCGCCATCTATTGTTTGACTGTGATAAACCTTTCAATCATATTTCTAATGACTGTATTTATGATTTTTCAGTCAATTTGCCTAAAATATCTTAAAATGTCGTTACTTGCTTGTTTTTGCAGCTGGTCTGACGCTCACAGTCATGTTGGCATGGCTTATCATGCTCTTTGTGCTTGGCCCCATAATTGCTGCTTGCAGCTATATTGTAAAATGTAATTTATTTCTGTGATCAAAGCTGAATTTTCAGCATCATTACTCCAGTTTTCAGTGTCACATGATCCTTCAGAAATCATTTTGACATTGATAATAAATCAACATATTAGAATGATTTCTGAAGGATCATGTGACACTGAAGACTGGAGTAATGATGCTGAAAATTCAGCTTTGATCACAGGAATAAATTACATTTTAAAGTATATTAAAATAGAAAAACATTTTTTTAAATTGTAATAATATTTCACAATATTACTGTTTTTTTTTTTTTTTTTTGTTCTGTATTTTTGATCAAATAAATTCAGCTTTGATGAGCAGAAGAGACTTCTTTCAAAAACATTAAAAATAGTAGTGTCCAAACTGAGTTTTTCACTCAGAAATTGCTAGTAAACTTAAATTAAAAGAAACCAGAAAATTAAAAGAAATCAGTACTTTCTACTATTTCAGTAGAAATACTGAAATAGTATTTTCTTGTCAAATCCAATAATCTTTTTTTTTTCTATGTGATGCAGAAAATCTATGCAAAAAGATGCACTTCATCATGCCAACAAAAGTTAAAAATGAGGAATCTATTGACCAATAAGAATTGTTTTCACAATTTGCATTTCTTGCTCTAACCACACCCCAAAACACACATACAATACACATTTCTATTCATCAGAGCTTTCAGTCACGTGTAAGCGCACCCAGTTTATGCTTTGCTTATAAAGCTTCAAGTGCAAAGAAAAAAAGATAAAATAATAATAATAAACTTTATTTTATAAAGCTGCTTTAAAAGCAGCTTCTCAAAGCGCTGTACACAATATAAGCAATACAATTTATAAAAGTAAAGATAATGAAATTAAAAATCAGAAAAAAGAATAATAATAAACATCAACAAGCAAAAGCAAGTTTTAAAAAAAAAAGTGTCTTAAGTTGAACTCTTAAAATGTCATGTCTAAACTTCCCTACGTTCAAGAGGCAGAGAAAGAAAGCGAAGTGAAGTATACGAAGCGAAGCGAAGTGAAGTAATACATTTTGGGTGAACTATTGTTTTAATTTTAAGTTTAAGTTGAGACAACTAACATGAGACCAGAACATATTTCCATTTTTAGTGATTAGTCGGGACACTGGGACACATCATGTGAAACCACAGAACAATAATCTGAAGGTAATGAGTATCTCTCCTTTATATGACTATGAGGTCCTGTCGGACAGCTTTAGCAATGCCCGTCATTCCCTTTGGAAATGAGAACGGAGAGACTTGAGTCATCACATTTCAACACTGGAGTAATTTGGCCCCGTTTTCTCAGTCTCGGCAGCCCAACCCAATGACACAACGCCACTGACACCACGCTCGAGTTAGAGCCTCACTCAATGGGGTTTGACTGTGTTGCTTTATATGTTGAGTGTCTGACCTTCTCCAGATGCACCAGAGAATATGTTTCTCAGTGCTTGAGTGAACAAAAAGTTGGGAACTGGCATAAAGGAAGCCTTTCATGTCAAGTGAAGTGTTGTGCCTTCAGGGTATTGACGTCCTGATGGGACACTCACTGACAGTACCTCTGTTGTTTGCTAATGTTTTTTGCCATGTTACTCAGTAACCTCACATAATTCAGTCTGAAATCGATCCCCACCGCTGTCCCTTATGGCCTTATATAAGTGACTCACTGATAAAACACTGAAGAATAATTTCCCAGAAGTCCCACATTCCTCAAATGTGCTGACTTTAAAAGGAGGAAGGGGTTTTTTGGTCCCAGGTGACATGTGACTTGATATTTTTAGAGTATTAATTTCCTGTGCATTGTGTCTTTTTGTATTGTGTTACTGTATTCACATTAGTGGTCTGTTATATCATGTTTTTGCTTCTTTTATTAGTTAATTTTCTATTAGTTAATTTAGTTCATTTACTCACCCTAATGTCATTCCAAACCAGTAGGACTTTCTTTCTTCTATGGAAATATAAAAGAAGATATTTTGAGAAATATCTCAGGTTTTTTACAATAGAAGTCAATGGAAACCAAAACACCTTCTTTTGGGTTTCTCCTTTAATAATTTAAACAAATTCTTAAGCCAAAGTATTAAACTTTGGCACAACTCTTAGTATTGCTTCCTCAAATCATGTTACTCATTGAGGAGAGCAGAGTTATTACTATTCTAAAGAATCAGATTATTGATTATTACTTGGAAGTTGATAAAATGTGCAAAACAAAATCCCCCAGACTTACACCGAAGGTGTCAGATTTAGAGAACAGAGTATGAATATACTATTGACAAACTAGGATTCAACATCTAATTTAAACTTAAATGACTTTTTTAAACAACAAATATTAAAATATATTAAATACTTCACATTCTGCAGTATTTCAAGGTCATTAATCAAATAGTAAAGTAGTGTCAGTGATCAAAGAAACTTCTTTGTTCAGACTGTCAGATTTTCTTGCTTCAATTGACCCTTCGCCGGGAGTTTGATTGACAGGCGATCTAACCAATCATAACATCGAATCCGCCATTTTGTCCGACAAAGCATTCAGGAGAGTTAGTAGATTAACATCAGTGGATTTGAACTTGAAAAATGGTGTATACTAACGTCTTTCCGTGGTTGAAACAACATTACTTCTGATGTTTATTTGATGATATAAATTCACTAGTAGGAAGAGATGATCGGTTCACTGAGGCGCTACAGCGATCTGTCATGACACATTAAAGAGAGACAAAACAGTATTTATTGTTTAAATTTCTTTAAAAATGACAAAATTTGAAATTTGAGACTTTGTTTCATATCAAAAGTAACCTGCTCTGTCTTGTCTGTCGACACGTTGTCAATGTCCTCTTTGCTCCGCAATGTATTTTTCACTGTGTGAGGAGAGATCGGCATGGCTTTTCGGATGTAGCAACAGTATCTAAAGGGGGCGGGTCTTTGTGAACGGTCAGTTGAAGCATGAGATGCTCTTATGTAATTTTCTCAAAGAGAATATGATCATCAGGAAATTAATGTTAATTTTTCAAGTCAGCTTTTTACCAAGCGCCAATTGCGAGTAAAAATCGGTGTTGGCGAGTATAATGTATGAAAGGTGTCAATCGACAGTTGGCCGTTAACATTTTATGAATTCTAACAATACAAAATTGTGAGAACATGAACATGAAGCATGAACAGCGCTCGGGACAGCTGACAGGGCAGTGTTGCATTGTCACAAAGCTTTGCCAGTTTAAATATTCAAGCTCAAGAAAATGTGAAAGGGAAGTCAATTCGTTAGTCACGAAATCCATGTCTCAGACAGTGTGCAAATACTGAATTGAGTAACGACTTCTTGCACTTGAACAGACATATTCAAATTAAATTATGTCAAAATGCCTGTCTTGGCAAGTATCCTTCTCAGTTATGTCTTAACCCTCATATTGTGTGTGGGGTCAATATGGGGTCAACTTTTCCTTAGTTCAAAAAAACATTGATCCTTCATCTCAGTTGCATAAAATTTTGTGACTTTTTCTACATTATCTATCTACACACAGACTGGGCTTGATTTAGTTGTTCTAAAGGTATGTATAAAATAAAAAAAAAATCACTGTTCTTGGTGTGTGTTCACTCTATACTCCTGTTCATATCTGCTTATTGCTGATTTTGTGTTGTTTTATTTACCTTTTTAAAATTATTTTTTATTCTAAAGTTATTTACTTTTATACATTTATATTATTGAAATAAATAATATGTGATTACAATCAAGTCTTGTCTTTTAGTGGCAACTTGTTGCATTATTGCAAAAAAAAAAAAAAGACACTTCAGAAGACCTCAAACAACAAAAATTCTAAACTTTGACGAAAATATGGATTTAATGTATTTTTTACTGTTTAAATATATATATTCACTAAAAATACATCACAAAAGCTGTTGTAAGAGCAGTTAGCAACATCCAGAAAAATGAATGGATCTCTGTAGGTCCTCTGCTGGATGTATATGGTAATTACACAGTTTTTCTAAAACTATATTTCCTGCAGATTTTTCTCTAACCAGCAGATGGCAGAATTCTGCCTCTAACACCTAGATCAATATCCAGAAACAACTCATATTTAATTTTGATCATCATTTAAGTTTTTTCCATAAAAATCCCCCAAAATACAGCATAAACGTATAGATGAGAAGTAGACAGAAAAAAAATATACATTTTAATAATACAAATTATATATCTTTTTTTTTATACAATCACTCTATAAATGTTTGGGGTCTTATCGCCCCCCAAACAGGAAACAAACACTGAGGGTAAACTGAACGTAAATAGAGAAATAAAACGCATGTGTAACAGTATATTGGATCCGTGCAGCTCTTAAAGTGACAGCAGACTGTCTGTGTTTTTAAAGTTAATAAAACAACACAAGACAAAGAATAAATCACTCATTGCTCTTGACTGAATAACTTTTGTATAATAGTTTTAATAAGGATTAATCTGTTTCATGGCTGGTAAAAAATATTTATGGCCGGTAAATTTTCTTAAGTCACCGACCTCTGGCAGGTGTGGCAAAAAGTTAGTTTTAGGCCCTGGTTGTACTGAATACTGATATATTTAATTAAATGCCCCTATACTGTAAGTCTTTTAGACCCAACTGTGTGTCAATACTGTTCAACAACAATAATGCATAACCAGTGTCAGCAGGTCTACAGTGGCTCCAAAAAGCATTTGGACACTTTTAGTCATACTCACAAATATCTGAATGTCATTGAAGATACAAAATATCAAACCAAATATCTAGCCATATTGTGGGACGTGTGCTTGTAGGGAAAGCATTTCTGTCCCTCTTCACACCGCAGATAATGTTGCTGTGGAATGTTTGGCTTGTAGAGCTGATCACATGAGTGCTGTTATCCATCACTTCACTTCCTCTTCACACCATCATGGTTTGGTTTGGAGCTTCAGCTACTGGAACTTTCTGACATGTCTTCAGATGAGGTCATGTTGATGTGGCCTCCATGTTAACTACCAAACAACATGCACATCGTGTGTATTTGAGCACTTTTACATTGTGAGGAGTGTGATGTGAATATCATGCACTCATGTTCTGTAAAAAACAACAACAACAGCAATATGACAAAAGTTGAATAAATAGTCCCAACTTTTGAATAAATTACTAACTCGGATGGCTAGTTTGCAATAGTGTATGAGTAAAATGAGTCTATCAGTGCCAAGCTCAAATATGTGGAAGTGCAAATGAGATTTAAGCTAAAATAGGAAAGACTGTCAGTGAATAACATCTTAAATTTTGGTCTGTTCATCATCACAAAGAGCCTATCAAATGACTTCAAGAATTGGAATAGGTATAGTGCATGTTTTATAATTTTTGGGGCTCGGCAAGTATCATATAACATTATTTGAGCTCTTTGGAAGAAAGCCATTCAGGTTGGGAACATAAATGATGACAAAACTTTCATTTTTGGAACTAAATGTGAAACAATGAAAATGCCCTAATTAAATAAAACCTTTCTTTCATTCATTCATTCATTCATAAATGGATGAATAATAATCAAGGCTAATTCCTTTATGATATAACACAGGAGTTTTGTTTATCCTCATTTGGCATCCATCTCAAAATAAACGTTAGATGTCAAATTCTCTATAATATAGGCTATAAAATGAAGTGCTGGATTATTTTCATATGTGTTGTGGTGAACAAATTCCCTTCAATGTACTTTAATCATGTGAAATTACAACGCAACCGCATGATAGTAGAGAGTCCACTTCTCTTTCAAGTGCAAGCTCTCAAAACCGCTTAAAGCGTTCTCAAACCCCCCAAAAGACTGATCATGATTATTTATCATGGGGATCGTGAGAATCAACTCCCAGCGGTCGTGTTTTCCTCTTAGCGCGCTCGTGAACTGCACAGCTGGTCGCGCGCTCCTGCCAGTGTCTCGCGCTTCTTCATTCACACACTGAACTCGGCGCGAGCAGAGAGCAGCGAGGAGGCGGGAGTCGCTCAATCTCCCTCATTGAGGAGAAGAGTTTACTAAAGGAGCAGTTTAAACTAGCTCTCATCCGGTGTGGAGAAGATTTTACAGTTTCTGTCGGGTTTCGTTAGACTTAAACCGAGAGCTGCCTCCGAAACTTAACGGAGTCGCACAGTTTTGCTCGCGTCCGTTTCTTTTCAGTCAGTTTTTAGCTCGTTGGAGTTTTTGCCGCTGTCTTCAGTTTTACTAGATTTTATTCAGAGGCTGACAGATTTACTGTTCCTGTCGCGTTTGTTCACTTAGCGGAGTATTTTTTGCCGGGTCGGCTATTTTAGTGGATCTAATCTGTGTGATGTTTACTGTGTGGAAACTTAAACTTGTCACGTGGCTTTTTCAGTTTTGAGTGATCTTATTATCCGTGGATTTTCACAGGTGAATAACTCTGAACAGCTGTTCCCCATCAGTTTTCCCTCTTCAATGGTTTGACTAGGAGATCCTCCACGGACAGTAGTCGTTTTAAAACTTATACTTTCTGAGTGTTTCCATTTGCAAACATGGATAAATACGACGATTTGGGACTTGAGGCGAGTAAATTCATCGAGGACTTGAACATGTATGAAGCATCGAAGGATGGCTTATTTCGCGTGAAGAGAGATGCAGGAAACAACCCGGATTTTGAAGAAACGAGGAGAGTTTTTGCCTCAAAAATGACCAAAATACACATGCAAAAGCAGCAAGAGGAGATGGCAAGAAGCGAAAGTTTGCCAGCAAGGATCAATGGAAGTAATTCAAAAGTGTCAGATAACACATTTAACACCAAAGACAGACCACCCATCAATAGTTATAGACAGGGGGGTGAAGCAGCAGCCAAACCACCCATCATGTCTGGACCAATGGTTGGCACCGCCAATGTGACTCAATACATATCTTATGAAGGACAAAAACATCATTCAGCCGGCTTACACGAAGGATCCAGCAGCAGGGGTTATGACAGTAAGGAGACTGGAAATGCTGTTAACCCGGTACCAGTGCCAGCCCGGGCATCACCCTCAACCAGCCCCCCTGGCACATGGGCGTCAAGAAGCGGTTACCCCTCTCAGGTGCCATCATCTCCTTTCTCGAACAGTTCTAGCTCACATGGAGCTCATTCTCCAGTGTCCCAGGGCTTCTCTCAAACCTTTGCCCCATCAGGGAAGTCTCCCTCACAGTCACCCACAGGAACATATAGGGATTCATATCACCAGGCTCTTCAAGTTAGCCCTGGCCAACCCATCTCTGCCCAGTGGTCTGCCAGTGGACCAACATACCAGAACGGGGCAGCTCATAACATTGGCACCCCCTCCCTTACCCAGGTGACCCCACCTCCACTGTCCCATGGAGGGAAGCAAGGTGAGCCACTTCAACCCAGTAACCCAACAACGGCTGTTTCCACACCGGCGGCCCCTGTTGAGTCGTCCCGTGATGAGTCTTCCAGCCCTTCTCGGGCACTCAAACTGCCATGCCAGACCCTCCAAGTACAGACAGATCAGGGGCCATCTGCGGCTGAAATAAAATTAGAAGCTCTAACTGAACGGCTGGAAAAGGAGATGGACGTCCAGCCAAAGGCTGAGTACTTTGGTAAGCACAACGTGATCACTGCCAGTGTGTTTTTCTATTTATCTTTTTCACATCTGCAATAGTATTTAGTAGCTTGCTGATTGAAAAACCCTCTGCCTGTTTCCACTTGACCTTCCCTCCATATATGTGTGTGTGGTTCTTGCCACAATGAGCCATATAGTCAATTGTGTGTGTGTGAGTGTGTGAAAGAGCGATGTAGATCCCTGCTGCCGGTGCCTTTCCAGGCTTTTTCCTTTCCAGAAGCTATTCCTGGGCCTGCATTCTTCCTCATCTGTTGTTAATTTCTTTTATTTCATCACGGTTTAATCACCAAAGGCAGACTTTGCTGTTACCTCTTTTCTTTTTTTCCATTGAGTTAGGCTGAGTATGTTTTCCTTGAAAAGTTTAAGTTAATGGAGATTTCTCTCTAAGGAAAGTTTCCTCCCTGTCGCGCAGTGCCTGCTGAGTATGAAGCCACCCTAAACTAACATTGCCACCCCTCGCCCCCTCCTGTAGGTGGGCCGGCAAAACAAATCTATATTCATTCACATTTGCCTCTGCAAAAGACCTGCCAAATGTCTCTTGCAGGCTATATCGCAAAACCAAACACATAAGGTATTTTATTATCTTTCATGCTTAATGTTGAGATTAGTTTCAATTTATTTTAGTGACAAGTTATTGACATAAGAGTAAAAGGATTTTTGGTTAAAGTTCAGGAGCTCAGGGAAGATGGGATATTTAAAGGGGTAGTCCACCTGTAAATGAAAATTCTGTTGTTAATTCAACCTCATATATTTCCAAAACAAAAGCTTCTTTCTTCTGTGGAGCATAAAAGAGGATATTTTTGAGAAATGTCTCAAGGTGTGTCCCAGTTCACATACTTATGCACTATTCTATAACGTTAAGTACAAATAGTGTGAGTAGTGCGTTCACACAGAAAATTTCAAAAAGAAAAAGTGAACTTTAAATACCCGGATGATACACTAAGTTAAAGTGTGGAATGTAGGACACTTCATGCACTCAACTGTCACAGCTTTAATTACGTTGCGGAAGAGGAGGGGGGATCAGACTCCGATGTTTAATGACAAAATAAATGTATAAAATTTATACACTACATGGATGAGTACATAGTGTATATTGCGCCATTTGGGACGCAACTTCAGTGTCTTTTTTGGAAGTCAGTGGTGTCCAGTTTTGTTTGGTTTCTAACATTCATGTATTTTCTTTTGTGTGCCGCAGAAGAAGTTAGTCTTACAGGTTTGGAATGATGTGAGAGTGAGGAAATGATGACAGAATGATAATTTTTTGGTAAATTATCCATTTACTGTGATGCAAAATTCACTAAGAGTGACTTTCACCCAGTGTCTTTATGGGTTTATTTTTCATAAAAAATAAATAAATAAATAAATAAAAATGCTATATGGAGATATATAATAAAATTTCTCATACCGTGAAATAATATTTTGGTCATATCGCAATATGACCAAAATCTTATTTCACGGTATGAGAAATTTATCTCCATGTAGCTATTTTTATTTTATTTTTATGAAAAATAAGAACAAAGAAGCAAGTTAAACACAGTAGGAAAAATACAACAGAGCAAACAACCCAACTCAAGTTGGGTTGAAAATTGACAAACCCAGTGATTGGGTTGTTTTAACCGAGTGGTTGGGTTAAATAAAACGGCCCAGCACGTTGGGCAAACATTTATTGTTTAAAAATTACTATATGTCTGGCTTAAAATGAGCCCAAAATAGGTTGGAAATTAAAAATCAGACACATTATTACTAAAGGCAACAATAATATTCAAAAGGTGAACATTTATTAATAAGCAATTTAATACATGTTAATTGTTTAATTATTATTCATTAAACTTATTGATAAATGTTAATTTATTAAACATATTAATAAATGTTAATTTCCAAAATACTTTGGGTTCATTTTAAGCAAGCAATACAGTTATTTTTAAGCAATAGTTGGGTTAAATAAACCTGTAGACTCAGGTTGGTCAAACATTTAACCCAACCGCTGGGTTGTTTTTAACCCAGCATTTTTTAGAGTGTAGGTTTATTTAATGTTGTAAGAAAAACTACAGAAATTGAATAATCAAGTGTATAACTAATAGTCTTCACTGTGTGAAAATTATATCCCTTAAAAAACGATAAGTGTTGCATAAAGCCTTTCGTCATATAACATAAGGTTCGAAAAACTTCACCTTAAGTGTTACACGGAGTGAGCAGGTTCAATCCAAGTCTTCTAATGAGACACGATTGACCGCTTTATATGATAAACAAATTGTAATTTAGGCATTTATTCACATAAACTTTGATGAAATTACATACGTAGCACATATGGTCAATGGAAGAGCAAACGTGCGTGCATCACACACAAAAACAAACCTCATTGGTTCTTGCGCTTACACACACTTTCGAGCTTCGAAACAGCCTTATTCATATGGATGTCTTTCAATGAATGGACATAAATGATGAGAGAATATTAAAAATATCTTTATTTGTTATTCAAATATGAATGAATGTCTTATGGGTTTGGAACGACATGAGGGTGAGTGAATGATGGCAGAAATCTCAATTTTGAGTAAACTATCAATTTGAGTTCCTTGTCTGGTCTTTCTCTTTCATATTTGGTTTTATTTTTTTATTTTTCCTTATCCATCTTATATTTTCTGTGAAAACATGTCGCGATCGGTATTAACAAATAATGGCAACAGTAGAATTGTACAACGGCAGAACCTGGGTTGCTGTCGTGAAACACTTAACGGTTTCTCTTACCTAAGAGAATAGTTTAAGGGATTATATGCAATACCCTTAAGTCATTCCCTTAGTTAAGGGGAAATCACGCCTTAAGTGTCATACTTAAAGGAAAAACTTAAGGTGCTTTATGCAACCAGGGCACTGATTCTAATTAAAGATACAAGTGATTCAGTCAAGAGCAGTGAGTGATTTTGTCTTTGTATTTTGTTGTTTGATTAACGTTAATAAAGAGACAGCCATTTATTATGCTGCTGTCCCTTTAAGACCAGATGCACAGATCCAATATAATAACCAGTATAACTAATTTAATACTAATATACTAACCAATATTATAATTCTCAACATCAAACACGTCCCACTCTTTATTTTGTCATTCATGCATGTCTCTTTATCAGTCTCACATGTATTACTTTAAGTAGTACTGTGCTAAGCGGATATATACATACGCTTAAGAAACGATATAGTAAAATCTCTAATGATAGACACTTTATACCGCAGTCACGATGTATACCGTCATAACCCAGCCCTAGTTTTAGGTCACAGTTAATTTTCATAGCACGTTTTTTTGTTTTTCAGCCATATTTTCAGTGTTTTGTTGTACAACAAAGTACAAACCATTGAATGGACTGTACTTTCATCCCTCATAGCTTCAGTTTCATCTGCTTCAAATTAAATATGCCATCTATCCTGAGTGAGGTCCATAAAAACTGTAACACTTTGGCGCCTAAGTAGACTACTAAATTACGTAAAGAAAACGTGGGTGGTCTCTGAGTGTGAGTCACCACGTGACAAAAGGACACACGAGAAGGAGCAGAATAACAGAATCTCATTTGGACCTTATTAATGAGCACATGTTCCTAAACTAGCTCAGTATTTTGGCTTTACTGGATAACTGGTGGCAAATGTTGACATCTGATGTGCTTCTCTTCACATGTTCCAGTTCCACTCATGTCTTGCATAATAGATAGGTGAAAAACAGCAAAATGAATCATTTCCTTCTGTAACTAAATAGATTACTGAGAGGTTTTACTGTCATATATAGATATATATAGTGCATTGAGGCATCAGTGAAGAATATTTCTCAGATGAAGAACGTGATGGTCCAGCAGTCCCTAGTTGCTCTTGCTCTTGCCACTGAGCTCTTGTAAATCATCCTGTCTTTGCTATAGGAATTTCCTGCTGGAAAAGCACAGAGCCATCATAGTGTGTGGGAAGTATCTTTAGCATTTGTTACTGTGATTGCAGAAAAGATACAGATATACAATGTAGACAATGTAGATATACAAAGCCTACATAGACGCACAAATAGTTTCCTTTAAGTATGTCTCTGGACATTGGTTGTTTATATGTGCTGTATGTGATCACTGGGGAATAGCTGGTTTAAATTTAACTATTAAACACATGCCGCGCAGCTCACATCCTCCTGACCTTTGTACTGTACTCTGGCTTGAAACTGTCACTCGCTCTCTGATTCATGCCAGAAAATAGATTGTGTGACAAACGCTGCCTTTGGCCTTGCATGAACTCAAAATCAAGGATTTTTTATGTAAACTGAAGAGTGGGTGATTAAAGTACCTTGCTTTCATTGTCAACCCCACACATTTTTCTTTTTTTAAGAGCTCTCAAAGCCTCGGAAATGTCAAACATCATTCAGGCCATTACAAGTGTTATTTGAACAATGGTTTTTGATATTTCTGAAGAAAATGGAAATGGTGTAACCTAAGTATCACCAATGGACCCTTTGAACAGATTGTGATGAAGTGTTAACACTATACATCTAGCAGAGTTTTATATATATGTAAGCAATAAGGTACTTGAGGCTAGTGCTGTATCATGAATAGGTCACGGCTGAAGGGCGTTGTTAGGCACGACGCAAAGTGGAGTAACCCCTTCAGCCGTGACTTATTCAAGATACAGCACTTTCATAAAACGGTTACCACACAATACAAATATTAAAGCCAAAAATATGTATCAATGCAACTTTCATGAAGTAAACTTTCACTAAAAGCCTTCCTTCCGCCGGAAAAAATAGTCCCTGGCCGTGAACAGCAACAGAAGTTACATTATTACGCTATTAGTCTTTATGAGTGTGTCAGTCAGTAGTGAAGACTTTTACATTGAAAAGACTGAATTGTTGTGAACACAGAACAAGACGCAACTGACAAATGCTTTGACTAGCGCTGTCAGTCACGGGAAAACCCCTTAACTGTTAAAAGGACAAGATAATACATCAGACATTTAAACAGATGCTTTATTATGAACATAGGACTGACCTGAAGGAAAATGCTAAATCTGAATGCAGGTAATAAACTCGCTCACTCGATCTCTTTCTCACAATGCTCTTCTACATAATACAGTAAGATTCAATGAACAATATCAATTGAGAACAAACAGTTTACGTTGCTAAGAGTGGTTGCTAAGGGTGTTGTGTAGTGATACACAGAACCGTTGGGTGAAGCGGTCATAGCCGTGTTTCATCGTGAATAAAACACACCTATTGACCAATTAGAATCAAGGACAGGAACTAACCATTTTATATATATATATATATTTATTTATTTTTTTTATTTTTAAAAAAAAAAAATGTAAGTAAGACTAAACTTTGTTTTATTACCTTGGTATAAAATGACAGAAAACTGGTCAACACTGCTTTTTGAGTGTTTCTAATAAAACGGCTGCAGGAGTGACTGCAAATTTGACATCTTTCTCTCTTCTGACTACCATAATCAAGCTCTCGATATGTTTTTCCTCTTTTGGAAAGTCATACACTCTAAAAATGCTGGGTTAAACAACCTAAGTTGGGTTGAAAATGGACAAGCCCGGCAATTGGGTTGTTTTAAACCAGTGAATGGGTTGCTTTAATGTTTGCCCAACCTGCTGGGTAGTTTTATTTAACTCAACTATTGATTAAAAATGACTGCATTGCTTGCTTAAAATGAACCCAAAGTATGTTTAAAATTAAAAATTTTAAAAATTTGAAAACCCAACCGCTGGGTTAAAACAACCCAGTCATTGGGTTTGTCTGTTTTCAACCCAACTTGGATTGTTTTTAACCCAGCATTTTTTTAGAGTGTAGAAATGCTATCGTGGATTTTATCTTTTGCAATTGGTTTCAAATGGGAATGTAAAAACTGTAGGAGTTTCTATTCACCACTATAGGAGTTTACCCAACTTGACATCTTCTGCTTCTGAGAACCCCAGAAATGTGAAAATTGTCCATATTAGTAACAATGCCTGCATTAACAAACAGCACTAAATAGTAGTGAAACGATTCTCTCATTTTCCCAGTGCATCGTCTACATATCCTGATGATGCATCGATCTTGAAACATGGATTTTTGAATCACAAATTGTTTATTTTGCTCAATAATCGATTTAAAATGCTAAGAAACGAATAAATCATTTTATGAATGAACGTATCATCTGTAGCATTTTATTATTAGATAAAGAACCTCATGTTATGCAGAGGTGTGTTATAAAATGTTCTTTATAACAAGAACAAATAGGGTTTTTCTTACTTTTCTGTAAATAAAAGTTAGGCTAGTATAATATTATTTGGGAAAGTGCATGAAATTCTAAGTTAGTCTAGTATCCATAAAATCATTGTATGATTAATGCATCTAGAACACTGTAATAAGGTTGTGTAGCCTATACATTAACACATTCCTACACAATGTTGTTGTCGTTAACATGAACTAATAATACTTTTAAAGCCTTTTAAATTTCTGCATATGCCAATTTTATAGGCTATTAAATTAAAGTTACGCAGAATCATTAAGAACATAAACTAAAATCCAACAATGGACAAAATGGGTTTTTTTGCTCCACTCTCTGACCCCCTGAAGGTCGCTGTGTAATTCACACCCAGACTAAGACACATTAGGGGAAGCATTTAAATAATCTGCAGAATCTAATCGTTAATCGAATCGCATTGACTTTTATTGTGAATCGTCTTGAATAGAATCGTTCTTGAATAGAATCAAAAAACCTGTGAATCGAATCGCTTCGCTGTCTTCTCAAAGAGTCACAGCCCTACTAAATAGTGTAATATTATACTTGCCATTGGACTGTATTGATGACCAAGCTATTCTGTTTACACCCTAAAGAAAAGAGGCAAGTGAAGGCCTGAAGGATGTTTCTGCATACACCTGTGTCCTGTTGATGTGTTCTGGATGCTGAGTTGGCAGTAAATGGCATAATCATCCATGCTGGTGTTTATAGTCTCAGTCTGACAGCTGCTGCACCGCAGGGATGTTCAGGAATGTCTGGATTTTACAGAGTAGCTAAACAAGGACAAAGAGCTGATGATAAATTACAAGACTTTAGTGAAGTCTAATGGTGGTTTCGCCTCTGCTGACATCCAAATGGTTGGCGTCCCCCCCTGTCTGGAGTCGGTTATGCTTGGCTCTGTTTTGTTTTGGAAGAGACACTGGATGAGATGTGAGTTGGGGGTGGAGGGAGTCCCGCCTTGTGCACACAGACACACCAGCAGCAGACATTCATGCTTTGTGCCCTGTGCTCTTTTGATGAAGGATTCCTTAATCTTCCTGTCGACTAGATGGCTTTATCTTAATTGTTGTCTAGGATTCTTGGCTTCCTGTCCCATAGCTCTTGAGTTCATGTCCTGCTCTCCTGAATGGCTGTACTTTGGGTCCAGAATTACTTTTTGGCCTACCTCCCAGTGGTGGGTGAATGTGCCTGCTATAATTTTTTAAGCCCTATTCATACAGTAATTGATTCTCATGGGGACGTTAGGTAATTTCAGCATTTACAGTGGCTGGTCAATTTTATTGCCATCCAAATCTGTGTTTTTCTCCCATGACCACCGTAAAAATTCCCAGCCGAATTACCTACTGTTTTTTTTTACAAACACCAAGGTTTCACAAAAGCCTTGTTCAGATTGTCAGTCCAAATCTGATTTTTGTGCTTATACTATTGAAATCCGATCAGATTTAGCTGTGTGAATGGCAAAAAATCACATGTCATTGTCATGTTGTAAATAAGACAACATCTGTATTGAAAACCCCTCCATGTTGCGGTTGTTGTTGTTTTTGGCACTGTCATTGCCATAGAAACCAATGCAGATATTCCGGAAAATGAAAGAGCGCCATGAGACGCACAAATCGGATCTGAACAGTTGCAATACACAATGTGGAAGTCAATAATTTCAGATAAGATTCCAATTGGCTACACAAATAATCGGATTTGGACTGACAGTAGCCGGGTTTCCATTACAGATTTGGGCAAAACTTTTGCGATATTTTCTAAATGTCAATAAATGATTGCAAAATGAAGGTGTTTCCTTTAACTGATGTTATGCGACTAAAACGTATTTTTTTCCTCTCGCAATAAGTAATTACAAAAATCATGGAAACGGATGTTAGTTGCACCAGTCATTATTTTTAATCGAAGGAGACGTAGGCGTGTTATCCAAGCATTAATGGCAAGGAAAGCCCCTTATACTTGGGAGTGGCCACGTATGAGGTGTTTCTGGGTGTTTCTCACTCCCGTCTGCTTCAAGGTCTTGATAAATTGTGGCTTTTCTTTGTTGTTTAGAATCCAGTATTCCCATAATTTTTTTATGAGTAATTATGAGTTTAATAAAGAACCCTGTCTCATCTTCTGTCCAAACATACAACACCATCTTTAAAGAATGATGGACTTTTACATACGTCAGGTGACCTGTAAATGCGAAAAACGGTTTCCACTGCAGTTTTGCAGAATATTCCTTTTTCGAATTGTCTGAAAAACCACCGTATGTGAGCGTAAAACTTTTTTTGTGATATATGGGAGTTTTTGCAAAATTGACGTGTTTCTATTGGCCATATTTTCAATTCGCAGTTTCAATTTGCGAAATTTGAAGGGTAATGGAAGCACAGCTAGTGTGAACGTAGCCTTATTCTACAAAAAGGGATCAATCCATAAGTTTTGTAAATACTTTTTTGACCACTGCCAAGCACTAGTGTTGTCACGGTACCAAAATTCCAGTAGTTGGTACCAATACCAGTAAAGTTTTACGGTTCTCTGTACCAATTTCGGTACCACAGGAAAATCTGTTGGAACTATTTTACTATTTTATTTAACTAGCCTGTTTTTAAAAACATATTAAATATGATGGTAATCATACATATAAATATTTGGAGTGTGTGTATGTTTGTGTGTGTATATATACCTCAATGACATAAATTTTGAAATATAAAAAACAAATGCTCAAACATCCATTTTGAAACAGACATGCGTGTTTATTTTAGCTATTCCTTCAGTGAAATGACACACTACAGCCTGTAAAAATATTAAATAAATATCAGTAAATAATGGTAACCTAAAAAATAAGAAAGTTAAGTATTATTGTAAAAAACATTCGTTTTTTATTTCCACTCAAAGATGTGTCATATAGCCTACTGCTCTGCTCTTTGAGAGGGATGAGGGACACGAGCAGGAAAGAGACCATTTCTCTTTAATAATATCTTCATGTTATCTCTTGATGTTACAAGCAACTGACACTTGTTGCAAAAGGTGAAGTGCGAGTTTTATCCTCCGCAGGGGCAAGACATTCAGGCTGTGTTAGATTTAGCGCTGCCAGAGAAAGCGAATCTAAAAATCACTGGCGTGTGTGAAACGCGCTATACAAATCAACTTGACGCTCCTTATCAAGTCTGATAACAAGCACAAACTGTGTTAAATAGAAACTGACGTGCAAGCAAAAAGGTTTCTGTCCTACGGTGTTTTTTCTACTTTACCACAGTAAAGAATGCGAATATAATAGGCCTAAAAGCGAACTGGTATCGTCACAATTTCAAAATTTCAGTACCGACTTGGTACCGAAGTACCGGTACTTTTGACAACACTACCAAGCGCTGTACAGTAATTGTTGCATTTCGCAGTTGTGGCAGTACGGAAAAACGAATGTGTTTTTTTTTATGCTGCGTGGCCGGATGGAGGAGGGAAATAAATTATCCGGAAGTAGGAACTGCGTATATAAGGAAGAGTTGTAGGAGAAAAAAACAAAAAAAGGGAGAAGCAGGTTACCTGAGACAACCACCTAGTTTTGTGAGATGGAATACATCGCTGCTGTGTTTGGGCCAGGCTGGATCGCTAAAGCAGATGACGTAAGTTGCAGGGGCAATCACTGGAGTGCGGCTTGTTGCACCTTTGGACGCTGGCTGCAGAGCGAAGTAGTCTTTTTGGGCTGACGAGTGCGATCGAGCTGTCCGGGTGAATTCCTGTTTTACTACAGCCCTTAATTAAACAACTTCATCCGATAAAAACTTTTCCTCCCTGCCATTATCGGCCAGAGCTCAGCGCTCATCTCCCACACACACACACACACACACACATACACACACACACACACACACACCGTTTCACCCCACACAAACGCAAATATAATGAAACATTCATGCATCCACTTTCACGAGACATTTTCTGATCATGTTGTTTTGTTTGATTTAATGCCAATGTAGACAAGTTTTTTTTCTCAATAATATTGTTGTGATTTAGTTTTCTAATGGTTCATGTGGTTTTTTTTCCCCCTTTCCTTCTCATTATTTCTCTCACTCTTGTTGAAGTGTTGAATCTACCGAGGTTTTCAAGCATCAGAGATACTTCTACCTCATAAGCAACAACTTTTACTGTGTTTTCTTTGTTTTTTTTTTATCCTTAGTGTTAAATAACAAATTGATGAAAAGACTATTTTTGAACTTGAGCCAAAGTGCTAAATTTTTCTCTTGTTGACTGGTGAGAATATAATTGTGAAACTGAACTTGAACTTGCTTTGACCTTTTTTTTTTTTTTTTTTTTTTTTTTGCTTCCTTTCTTGTTGATTTGGTGAAAATATAACTGAAACTGAACTTTCTTTGTGTGGGACTCTGATTTATGTTTGTAATCGGTGGCTTAAAGAGCTATTTTGTGAAAAAGAAAAAAAAAACGGTATTTGTATTATTTGACAAGATTGAGCTTGTCTGGCGCCCGAACTATGTAAAGTAATTTAGATTGCTAATTTAAATTTTCTTTGGGCCCTCCACTGTTACACAGTAATGTGTACGCATTTTAAATATGGACACTTTTATTACTGAAATGCTAGAAACTGTTTACAAGAATAATGTCATGTCACCGCTCCACTACAGTGAGTGGGAGCTGTTAAGAATAAACAGGAAAAAGAGATCAAAAGTGGGCCATTATTGTAATAATTTTTTTTAAATATATTTATTATATACATCTATATAAATTAGGGCTTGCACAATTAATAATTTTACTACTTGGCAGAAAATCAGAAAATCACTACTTGGCATAGTGCATCAGTTTTAATCAAATCAAATTTAATTAAATAATAAACAGGATATTATTTTCCTAATATTTAAATTGAATGTAAATTTTATTTATTGTGCAAGCAATAACAGACATTTTGTTTACAGCTGAGAGCTGACAATCATGTGACTGACCACATGAGCCAGTTCAGTTTATTATGTGTTTATTATTATTATGTGTCTGTTCCTAGTACAGTACGGGACAGCTGGCAAGAAACTTTGTTTTACCCACTTGCCAAAACTAATTTTTAGTTGCATGTGGCATTTGGCACGTGTAAATTTAGCACCCTGGCTATACTAACATGATTGTATTAATACGCACATGTGGGCTGGCGAATAACAAAAACAGATCCAGATGTAGTGCTGGTGCTCATGGGAATCTATTGATTGGTCATGCTAGTTCTCAAGTGGCTACATTCACTGGTTAATTGTTCTTGTGAGCTGATATAGACTTGGAGATGATATAGAATAGAATTGATATAGAATTGTAGATCAGTTGAAAACACTTGAGTGTGAATGTGAGCACATTCCTCTGTGTATTTCATCTGTTACCGTGTGTTAATTCCACACAACAGGATGCCTGTTAGAAATCAACTCCACATAGTACATGGTATATTATTTATTACGGGATCAGAGCAGACAACACACTCTCATGGCAGTTCGTAACTATTTTACGTTTGGTGGCTAAATCGTATGAATTTGTACGATCTCATTCGTACCACTCACTCTCATTGTACCTCGTAACAGTTCCGTTTTCTCCTGAGATTAGGCTGGTGCAGCTTTAGCGCTACTGACAACACACGTAACATGCTCGATTACAACAGAAAATCATTTTGATCTGTCCCACAGTTGCAGTAAAAGTGGATGGAAAAATGGTGCAGGTTAAATTATTGGTTAAATTATCAATACATAATAACTGTAACTTTTGCTATTAATTTTTTCAATGTTTTATTCAAACAGAAAGTAGTTGTCCTGATTTGCAGGTGTCACACTCGTAACTAACAAAATGCACTATGAACACACCTGTATTGAGCACATTGTGACTGACATCCGTATTCTAATGCTGTGTGAACGCAGCCTGTATGTTACCGTGAATAGTGTTGAATATGATTTACTTCAGTGCATGGTGCCAATTATAATCTGAAATACACTTGTATTATTTATTTGCAAAATGTTGCTTACACCAACCTGGTGATACAAGTGCATTTCAGATTGGCCTGTTAGGGCCCTGTGATTTCCACGATGCAGAAAACATGGACAGAATCATGAAATCCAGTCATAAAAATGGAATTTACTGTATGGCATGGAATGTCACTGAATTTGTCCAAGTTTTGATGAATAAATAAAAAGCAGGTCAGTACAGTTAAATCAGATCATGATATAGACTAGTGTCTGTGAATATTAAACTGCAAAAACACTATTTAAATATGAATCCTGCATGCTCTGCGTGTCTCTGTGTGAATGAATGGTGCAGACGTGCGGTTTCATTTACCTCACACACACACTGAAGCACGCGTGACGCTCGCAGTGTTTTCAGCCTCTGCCGCCTCACTATATGAGGACATGAACACTTGAACTTCATCTCTAGAGCTGCTCTGAGAGTCTCTTCATCAGCATTTTACGGTTTCATTTGAGAAAAACTATCATCATATCATAAAGACATAAACTCAAAGGTCTTCACGGCAACCCTTCAAAATAAAAGCTAGCTTGAAGAAATTGTGACAGAAATATATTACTTTTGTACAGTAGAATTTAGCTACGTCTCAATGTAATAATAATGCTAACGCTAATATAATAATAATGATAATAATAAATTATTTAAACTTTATTTTTTTCAAGCAATAATAACAAATTTTCTTCCATGTTTTAATTTTAACAGTAAAGCTCTGTTGTACAGCACTTTGTTTGACAAAAGTTTGTTTAATATCATGATTAAGAGATAAATTAAATTAATGTTTTATGCCTTCATTCGATTGCCAGAAAAATTTAAATACACAACACAGAATTTCTGAAAAAACAAAAACAAAACATTTCATAGAAATTATTATTTTATTTTGTTATTTTAGAATTTTTATGAATTCAATTAATTAGACATGCTTTTTGATTATTAAAGTTTAATTAAACCATTAAAATGGAATCCAGACAACCTAAAACAGAAAACAGAATTTGGTAAAAAATAAAAAGGAATTTGAGAAAAAAAACATATTTCATGAGGCCCTAAAATGTTAGATTGTTGTTAAATTGTATAAGTTTCGTTATTTCAATTAATTAGACCTGCTTTTTATTACTAAAATTTAATTTAACCATTAAAATGGAGTCCAAAAAAATTAAAAAGGGGGGGAAAAAAAACAGAATCCAGAAAAATTCAAATGGAAAAAATGGAATTTGGGAAAAAATAAAACGGATTTCATAGGGCCCTACACCATGCACTGAAGTAAATCATATTCAACACTATTCACAGTAATATACAGGCTGCGTTCACACAGCATTAGAATACGGATGTCAGTCCCAATGTGCTCAATACAGCTGTGTTCAAACAGCATTTCGTTATTTACAAGTTGTATTATTTATTTGCGAAATGTTGCTTACACCGACTTGATCTACACGATCTACATTTAGTTTCATAGGTCTATATGCACACGAACAACATGACATATGGGAATTAAAGAATTCCCATACCTCAGATGCCGCGATCATTGGGGATGAACACAGTACGATGTGTCAACGCATTCCACACAAATCAGCTTATTTACATAATGGACGTCACTGATTATGTCAATGTGTCATGCTGGCCCTAATTAATTATTCCTTACAAAAATGTAACATTCTCCAGTTGTACTGAATCCAGACTCAGTTTAAAAGTGCTACAAAATGGTGTTTCACTTCAGTTGCTTCTTTCAGTGAAAAGCCTCTTTGTGAAGCAGATGTGGATCTGATGGTATTTGTGTAGAAAGTCTGACTGTGGTGCGTTTGGACCAGGCTTAGCTGAGTGGGCAGAACTTGTTAGCATGATGTTTGCTGAATACCAGATGAAACAGAGGCTCTTTTGTGTGGGGCCAGCGCTGGCCCTCCCTCTGTTTAACGCTGTTATCTCAGCTCATGCTTACTTAAATGCTCTCCTAGCACATATGCCACGTAGACCAGCCTGAACCTACAGACATGGACAAAGAGCCTCTTGTGTTCGCAGCTCACCTTCCTCACAGCCAGTCTTGTGATTTCACTTGAGCTGGACAGTTATCTCGAGCTCATCTTAATGTAATGTTCTCTGAAGGTCATAAGGGTCTGGCTGTTTACTAATTAGCTCTCACATTACCATCTGATGTGTGTGTGTGTGCTAATGTGAACATCAGAAGTATAGTGTTACTCTCGGTAAGCAGCAAGCTCACAAGAGAAACAAACAATATTTTCAGTTCTCGTCAGGTATTTAGAATTGATATTTTCTTTGCATTGCATCAGTCAATATATCAAACTTTAATGCACCATTTCTTTTTAGTGCTTTATTCGCTGTGAATGCAATATTGACGCAGTATTGCACTATTACTACTACTACAGTTACAGTTGTTCTATACATGGCAGAAGGAAAATCCCTGTCCACAAAATACATCCCAATATGGCTATTTAGTCATTAGCGCTGTATAATAACCTGCAATAGGCAAATAAATCTGGAATTACACAAAAGTAAAAAATGAAGAGAACAAAGCCAGTTACTGACCTGTCAAATAGTTAACTTGTGAAAAATTGTAGTGTTGTAAGATCTAGCGTTAGCATGTAACATATATAAACTTTAAAAGTTTCCCTTGTACTGTTTGCTGGTATAACTTTAAAATAAGCTAAACTATGATTGCATTTGGACACAGTTTCTCATGATCTTTCTCATGAACCTTTTGATCTAAAACCTTAAATGTTTGAAATTAGTGTCTGGTCTAGGAAAACTGACATGTTCACGTTCAAATAATATTAAAAAAGATTCTGTAAGCATATTGCGTCAATTGTTTTCTTTGTAATAATAATGCAGTGAAACTTTGCCAAATTGTGCCGACATCATTTTTGGCCAGGCTTTCATACAAAGAAATTATGAACACATGCAAAAACAATAGAGAACCAACCATTTTAAACCTACAAGTAAGTGTATTTTTATGATAGCAGTAACTATACACACACACACATATATATATATATATATATATATATATATATATATAGCTAATTAGTCTCTGCTTTTGTTTCTATTTTAATTTTTTGACTAGTGAATTTAACTTCTGCTTTAAAAAGCATTATTTTATTTTTAGGTTGTAATGTTACAATGTCAGAATGTAAAGTAACTTTCTCTTTTTTGCACATCTGTAGGCCTATTAGTGTGCCAGACTACATGGTTACATTCACTATATTTGTATTAATAGCTTTCAATATAAACACTGTTTGTAGGACAACATTAGGCAGGATGTTAAATTAAGATTTTTAAGAAGTAAATAAAGATTTTTTTTTTCTAAATCTAAATAGAAAAATGTAGAAAATACAGAGATATCGCCATTTAGCCAAAAAATACAGAGATATGACTTCTTGACCTTATCGCCCAGCCCTAGTGTCCATCCAAGTGCGAGGAGGCGACTCCTTGCACTTGGATTGACACATATACACAAAAGTATGTGTATTATAAAAGAGAAATCAATTCTCAACTATCTGAAATGCGCCTCTCTCTGTGTGTGTATGTGTATGTGTGGCTGTGCACACAGATAACAGCGTGTGAGTACTGAATTAAATTCTCTTTTGCCTCTTGTAGCACTGGAATTGTTTAGAATCTATTGAATGTGTAAACTGGCAAGACAAAATATGTGCAAATTATAAAACTTAACTCTATGGTGGTTAAACTTACAATTAATCCACAAATCACACGTGTGCCAAACCGTGGGGCTGGATATGGATCACGGATCAACCGCAATCCGTTTAGTTTTGTTCATTCATTTTAGTTGATTAGTTTGGCATCACCTGCATTTAGATGGGTTTTCTGTAATTAACATATTGCAATAGTACATAGTGCACAAGCTTTATGTTGAGCCTCAAATGACAAGGAAACTTATATTAATGTTAATATTACTAAGCAGATCCCCACACTAATTTTCTCGAATGGCTCGGGTGTTTCAGAACGTGGAGCTGCACGCAGGAGGGTTTGGTCATTTACTCATAGAAGCACAGACAGACAGAGAAGAAGAGGGATAATAACATTATCATAAAAATTATTTGATATGTATTTGTTGTAAATAACAAAATATTGTTAAACGCACAAAACGAATAATGGGAAGTTGGCATATTTTAAAAGAATTTGGGCACATTTATTTCAAATTACCCGAGAACCGAGGCTACTAATATCAGACCTGACCTGTGTCCGAGGCGCTCGAACCCGCCCGGGTCTCAGGATCGAAGTGGACCCATGAAGATCTAGTCTGCCATGGACTGAAGCACTGGTAACTGAGTGTGCTGTTAAATCAGGCCTGTGTCAGTCAGAACAAACATTATTGTGCTTAGTGTCACAACACAGCTGACCTCTGCAGTGCTCCCACTCCTCTGCAGCACTGCTCTCTCTCTCTCACTCTTTTACCAAGTTCTTCTTACTTATTTTTAATTTACGTTGATGACGTGCAATATAGAATGAAATTGAAAGTGTGACCCGGTCTGTTTTCTTGCTCTCTTGCAGGAAGTTGTGTGAAGTGCAACAAGGCTGTTTATGGAGCCAGTCAGGCGTGTCAGGCCATGGGCAGCCTGTACCATGACAGCTGCTTCACCTGTAGCGCGTGCAGTAAGTGTCTTGTACAAACCCATCTCACACATGCGCCCTCGTTCTGGTTACATCTTCAGTATGTACATTTCACACTTGCATTGCCTTCATCTTGATTACATTATAACTCATGATAAATCAGAGATGATTTACTCGCAATTTACTTGTTAAATTTGATTCATTTCTGTGAAACAGTTATAACAGTCTGTTAAAGTGAATCCTTTCAAAACTTTGATTTCTTCATTTAGAAATGCTTATGGAGGACTCATAGTTTTATATTTTAAAATGCTATATAATCATGTACATTACCAGTCAAAAGTTTGGAATAATTCAGTTTTTTTAATGTTTTTGAAAGAAGTCTTTTATGGACACCAAGGCTGCATTTATTTGATCAAAAATACAGTAAAAACTGTAATATTGTGAAATACTATTAAAATTTAAAAGAACAGTTTGTTATTGTAATATATTGTAATATATTTTAAAATGTAATTTATTCCTGCGATCAAAGCTTCTGTGTCACATGATCCTTTAGAAATCATTCTAGTTTGCGGATTTACTGCTCAAGAAACATTTCTGATTATGATATATTAGGGGTGTGACGATCTCGCGAGATTAAAATGTGACAAGATTTCTCGTCGAGATGGAAAGCTGTCTTGCAATATTGCCATGACGGAGTGTGAGAGTGAAATTAGTATAGAATATGCCACCGCTACATTTACATTACACCTCCACTGTTGTTTTGCTTTATATAGAAATAAAAACCATTTAATTTAGTTGGATAATGGTCGCTTCAGTTCCATCCAGCTCATCCAACACAAGCTGCAGAGTCATACGTAGTGCAGCAGGAATCAAGAGTTCACTGATCACGTGACGAGATGACTGACGAGACCATGGCGGAGGATTCAACAGAGCCTAAGCATCTGACAAATGTCTGATCTTGTAGAATTTGCACTCAGCGCCGCCGCTCCCTAGTCACAGAGTATGCGTGATCGCGAAATCGAAAGCAAAAATAAAACGCGAGTGCACATTCAAACGTGAATTCAATACCCCGCATTTTGAAAATGGCTCCTTGATGCATGCAAACATTTCCCAATATAAAAGCTATCTTAGTCTGGGCTGTGTCGCTGTAACCATCTCTCAGCTCTGTATCATGCTTGAGGAAAAATTTGGTCTCTATTTGCACTTTGAATATTGAGAGAATTCTTTTGATTATGGTTGCACTTATTGCTTGCACTTAAGACTAGGAGAAAACTGTTTTTCATTCTTATTTATACTGTTTTTATTTCTATGATCAATTTGTGGAAAGGAGTTCAGTTAGGAGGTCAAAAGTTGTAGAAGCTCATAAATCATGTACAGTAAGATCTGAAGAGACTCGTGTGAGAGAAGCCAGTCAGTTTGTGGCAAATCCTTTTGCAGTGCTTGAGTATTGTTGTCTTTTACTGCATATGATAATTCACACTCAGAAAGTAGAACTGAAATGACTTTCATTACAAGATGATTAGTTAAAACATTTCAAATGCACCTGCAGACTATTTTTAGTCATGTATTTCGTCAATGACCATTTCTTAAAAATACTGTGCAAAAATCTCATCTTGTGTCTCGTCTCGTGAGCTAAGTGTCTCTTCACACCCCTGTTATTAATGTTGTAAACAGTTGTGCTGCTTCATATTTTTGTGGAAACCCTGGTACATTTTTCAGGATTGTTTGTTAAATGGACAGTTCAAATAACAGCATTTATTCAAAACACAATACAACAATCTTTTGTATCTTATAAATGTTTTATTATAACTTTTGACAGCACAGCGTTTTTTCAGTTGAGACACTTTGCTTGTTATGATACGGAATATCCACAGAAGTGTTACTAGTATCTCATCTCACAGATAGTTTGTTTTAGTACTGTTTCT
The DNA here is from genome assembly GCF_019924925.1 of Ctenopharyngodon idella. Taxonomy (NCBI): domain Eukaryota; kingdom Metazoa; phylum Chordata; class Actinopteri; order Cypriniformes; family Xenocyprididae; genus Ctenopharyngodon; species Ctenopharyngodon idella. Next base: position 3,366,310 of record NC_067235.1, on the reverse strand, counting down.
ATATAAAAATGTCGATACAATGTAAAGTATTTGCTCTGGCTCTTGTTTTAAATTATTTAGTTCTGTTATTATGCTTGTTGTTATCATCTGTTGACGTTGTACAAGCAGAATGTGGCGATTGGTTCTTGTTGTATTTGTCCCGCAGCTCCTCCGCTGTGATTGGATGGCTGGGTACAAAGTGACAGTGATGAGCACAGCGTTTTACCCAAAGTTGAACATTCTTCAACTCTCGGCAATTGGTAAAAATGCAGAGCGCTCAGTGCTTCAGCGTGAAATAGACGCTCAGCGCCTCGTTATGCTCCTGGCATTTTAAAAAACGTGGCTCTCCCATTGAAAACAATTGGAAAAATATGCTAGCAGCTTTGATGGACACACAGCCTTATGATGGAATTATTTTTCCATGTTTGTTGCTAGCATGTAAGTGTAGGATGAATTCAGGTTGATTGGGACAGTTTTTGCAATTGAGATGACTATGAAAATGTGTCCTGATCAACCTGAATTCACCCTTGTGTATGTGTTGGAGTGACTGTCATATTTAGTCTTGAGGAAGCAGTAGGTCTGGGCAGTGCTTGATCTCAGTTTGTCCGTGCTGTGTGAGTCATTTGTGTTTTTAGCTTGTGACTCGGGAATATATGTGTGTGTGTTCAGAGCATATAGGCTGACAGGAAACAGAGTGGGGTCTGAGTGAACTAAACTAAACAGAACTCATGTTCAGATAAACCTTCATTCCATGCATTCATCCAGTCTTGTTTCCTCACACTTTATTTAGCTCTGTTCTGGCCCCTGGGAATGGGAGCTATTTGAAGGAAAATGAGCATTCCTGAGCTTCTCCTCTGCATGACTGCCTTTGACCCACAGCGTCGCTCTCTGCAACGGCTCTTTTGTTCTCTGTGTGTGTCCAGAGCCTTGTTATGAGCGCAGTGAACGTGTCCACCTGTTTACACGGATTACGAGACTAAAGATAGTGAGAATGCGCGGCTCATAGTTGCGCGGGAGAGAGCAGTTACCCTGCTGGAGAGGAATGCAGGGGAGCGTGCGAGTGAGGTGGGCTGACGGCTCAGATGAGCGGAGGGAGGAATGTCTGATCTGTTATGTCAGCTGGAGCCAGAGAGGGAATGAGAGAAACAGGTGTTTGATCTCTTAGGTCAGAGCGCAGTACGTAAACGAAGACCCCAATGCTTGGCTAATGCAATGCAAGTTCATAATACCACTCTGTGTACATACCACAGAAGCATGGAAATAGGAGTTAGTTTCAAATGTCTGTGCTGTTAAACCAGATGTGTTTTTCAGATTGCTTGCTATAAACGTCAACAAATTTGCTCGTTGCTGAAGAAGAAAACCATTCGAATACCATCAATGGAACAGAGTAATCAACTGATGAAAAATCTTAATGAAAACAAACATAACTCATAAAATAGTGCTGAACTTTAATACAAAAATAAAAAATGGTACTGAACCATGAAAATGTACTGCACTTTTTAAATATAAATATTGATATATTAATTATACCTTGATCATTCATGTTAGTTCATAGTGCAGTAACTAATGTTAAGAGATACAACTTCAAAATGAAAAAATGTATTCGTAAATATTGAAATTAACAATACTTTTATTACGCTTAGTTAATGTTAAAAAATGGACTGATATAGTAGTGTTACTAAGTCATATAAATCCAATCAGTCATGCTTAAAGATGGTGATTGTTAAATAACTACACAAAGGCCATAGCCGTGAAATTACAAACATGTCATCTGAGGAGTACTTTTTTTTTTTCTTTGATACCCGTTGTTTTGCTTTATTTGATGTTTGATTCATTGCGGGTTCCTTCTTACATCACACTCCGGCGATCCCTTATGCGTTTACGCACATGTGCAGTCTTCAAACACTCTTGATTGCTGACACTATAACATATAATATATAATACGCAGGACTTGACATAAACACCCGCCAACCCGCCAAATGCGGGTAGATTTCAGCTGTGGCGGGTAAGACAGCCACTCCCACTAGCCACTTTGGCGGGTTGAATATAATTTCAGCCTACAGCCTAATGAAAGGTAGCCAAGCTCGTCCTATCACAAAATTACATTTCGATCACAATTCTTTATCGATTAACTTGCTGTTAGTGAAGGCGGAATCGGTGGAATCGCGTTGAATGACACACAACAGAAGCGCTCTCTCGCGTGCGTGCTCTCTCTCTGTCACGCGCACGATAAGTTATCCTTGCACCTGAATAGTAAAATACACGCGCACACACAGTCAAAATGTCCATCGTGTGGAGTATATCGCGTGAATACAGTCGGTTACGGCTTAAGTGGACGTAAACAGGTGGGTGAAAACAGATATCGTTGATTTAACGATCTGATATTATCGAGTATGTCCCTCACTTTACAAAAACCAAACAAAAACACACCCATTGAGTGCAGGCATGCACTACGTGACGTAGTCTAGTAGGTTAGACTAGTGCGTGTGCATATTTCGAGTGTAAGCTTTCACTGCGTGATTTAGTCTATTAAAATGCCTTTAGAATGCCCCAGAATTCAAGATAAGGGGCAAAAATGCCCCTGTATATATTTCATATTTATATCATTTAATATAGTTAACCAATATTACACACAGAGCGCCGTTTTTCTCCAAATATTAGCATGATTACAAATGTGATATTGATTTTATTCAGCGTACAGTTTAATGAACAAGAACTTAATATCAAGTGACTTACATTCAAGACACCATATCGCCTGTTTCGCTGTATTTCGCCAACGAAAATAGTTCTAAACAAAGTCCACAGCATTGTTTTGTGTCTCTGAGCAACACTTCCTGAATGAATCAGCTATTTGAATGTAGAATCTCAATGACTCACTCATTAATAGTGATTCGCTGCCACCTACTGGTGGGTTTAATTTCACTTTTAAAGTGTCTTTTCATTTTTTAAATAATTTCAAATAACAGTATTTAATGTTTTATATTTTCAACATTTCAAAACATTATTTATGCATCTGTAACTGCTCTTGACTGATTAACTGTAATAAAGTTTAATCTATAGCTAAATAGTAATACATTAGATTACAATTTCTGTACCTAAAAAAAATCTCCTGTTTAAACCTACATGAAAAACTTGAAAAGCACTGTTTATTTCATTTATATGTTTGTTCTGCTTTATTTATTCGTGCTATTACTCGTAATTTGATTATTTGTTACTATTTTATTACTTACTGTTTATTTGTCTAATAATATTTAAAATATAAGTGAGTTAATCTAGTAGCTTTTGGTGTCATAACCCTATTTATTAAGGTTAAATGTAACAAAGACAATGAAAACAATAGCTATGCTTATTTTATAGGCCCATTTTCTTGACTTTTACTTTTATTAACTTTTTGTTGTGGGGCCAGTGAAAATTTTGGTGGGGCAAGTAAAAATATGAACCACTGGCCCGACCGGGCCAGTAAAAAAAATCCTTAGCGTTGAGCCCTGCACATTGAGATGCCAAAAAAAAAAACATATAGTACAGTACACGGATCCATTCAGAATTACTAAACACAGCAACATGCACATGACAAATCAAAACATTTTCCTGAATGTGTGTGGAAACAACGTGAAAGTACTGAAATGTGTATGTGCATAAAAGCAATGTGCGATCAGTGATCGAGAGCGCACATACACACGGTTTGTATGCGCATCAATAATAACGGACTCATGCAAGTTTACTGTACGACTCCTGGACACTGCAATCATCTTTACCTTTGTTACCTGAACGGTTGTTTGAAAATATGTAATTACTGTTTCACTTTCTTTATTCTCCATGGCAGTCAGGTGTCAGAAACGGAAAGTTGCAGAGCTCTGCTTTGTGTCCCGGGGTGACCAGGTATTTCTGCTTTTCTGTAAGCGCCATCTACAGAGAGATAGATTTTGCATTTTCATTCAGCCCATCTGCACAATTGGTCTGAACAAACAAACTGTCTGCGAAAAAGTTTTCATGACAGACATTTGTATTGGTGTGAACAGGCCTTTATCCTGCATTATTATATGGCTATTTGTCAAATAAAAATAGATACTGTATTTCCAGGAAAATAAGTTGCACTGGGTCAAAATTGCATTGAGAGGACAAAAAACACACAAGCATGTTTCAAATGATAAAAAAAAAAAAAAAAAAAAAAAAACGCAAACTTTTATATTTTGGAAAAAAAGGTAAACAGTAAATAGAAACCAAAGTGAACATTTTTGGTTGCAGTTTGTCCATCATTTTTTGTACACTGTAGCCATCAGACAGTATAGACACTGTTTAAATGATTTATTCTACAGTGTAGACATTGTCTATGTGTCCTAGTTTTGTGGTGTAACTTTATATAATTTATTCCAAATTAGAATAACATTTTTTTATGCTGGGGATTCAGTTGGATCAGTCCTCTAACACTTCTACACTCAGTCTGATCCCTCAGTAATATCCTCTAGCAGGACTCATGCTGTGTTTAGATCAGAGAGGTTTGCCAAGCAGAGAGACTTGCATAGAAATAGCATCATAGACTACACGAACGGCCCATATAAGGGAAAGTGAGAAGGAAAACATTGCAAAGCCCCCATAATACTTACAATCTCAACAGGCCAAGAAGAAATTCTTTGATTTCTGTCTTCTTTTTGAACATACTTCATGGACCTCAGAAAAGTTGTACATTAAGTGACATAGGCTTCTGCACCAACTAGTTCCAGGGACGACATGCTCTTAAAGTACAATGACAAAAAAAATGTGTGAAGGATTTACTTTGAAACAATGTTCACTCAGAAATTGCTAAGTTGCTAAGCGTCTAGCTGTAACATTCTAACACCGCATCGTTTCACACTGAACAAGTTTGGCCCCGCTAACCCTGCTCGGGAGCATGGTTTCATAACTCTGGGTAAAAAGCGGTGCTAACCCCGCTTCTAAATTGAGGGTTAAAAGCGGTGTTTAGAACGATGATAACCCAGGGTTAAGCACAGTGTGAAAAGCCCTAGAGAGAAACACAGAAGTTACTGGCCACGTACACACTGTAAGTTTCAGGAGTGACAACCGCATTTAAATGCGGGAGTGAATCCCCTAAATTATCATTACATGTGTGTATGGAGCACGACTCACTCTCGAAACTGCAATGATTGACAGCTTGGAAACCATAGCAACGTTCTGGCATCTTGCGTGTTTGGTATCTGTTATTGTGATCAAAGTAATATTACAGTGGCAAAACACTTGTTGTTTTCACCAATAAAGCGATCAGGTTTATTGAGTTATTAAAGTGAGCACACACGAGTCGCATTATTTTGGTCTTATTTTCAGCGTAAGGCTGATTTTTCTAGAAAGATCTGGCAACACGAATGATTCAATGTTCGTACTGCTTTCCCTGTGATTCACCGTTATACACACTGCGTAGGATTTCTGTAAATGTGGTTGTCACTCCCGTATTTTGCTAAATTGTGTGTGTTCAGAACGGGATTAAGCTCTAAAAGGTGAACTGATAAACGAATTTAGCTGCAGTGTGTACGTGGCCACTGACTCTGTTCAACAGACTCCGTTTTTACCACTCCCAAATTTTTATCTCCTCTGGACAATCAAGACTTGCTTTCTTGAACTCAATTTGGCTTGTTTTGTGGGTTCTCTGTGAAGTCCTGATGTTTGGCACCAGTGGTTTGTGTGAAGGGACAGACTGCTCATTGTTCTGGAGCTTATAGGAGGGCAGCTTACTTCGTGACCCAGTGAAAATGCTCTCAGTATCAGATCCACCAAGGATTCCCTAACATTTAAGTGCTGTACAGAGGTTTTCCTACTGAAATTGGATGGCTTGGTAATCCTGTATCCTCCAACGTATTTATAGATATAGATATTGGCATCAAAAAGATAATAGATAACAAAATAACTAAGCAATGCCATCGGCACGCAAATGCTAGTTGACTAGTTGGTCTCAAAGGGACAGTTCACCCAAAACTCACCCTCATATCAATCCAATCCTGTTTGACTCCTTTATTTCTATATTTTGAAAAACGTTGAGGTCCAAACAACATTGGACCCCATTGAATGTCATTGTACGGACGAAAAAAGAGAGACATGTCTTCTTTTGTTCTCCACAGAAGAAAGAAAAGCGTACAGGTTTGGAACAGACACAACGCAATAAAAAGGAACAGGGATCATTAACTCCTATTTTCAAATCAAAATGTCTTAAAAACACAATGTCCAGTTATTACAACCTCTTAACATGTTTAACAAGTCATTTTCAGTTGTTTTGAATTCAGAGGGAAAGTTTTCAAGAATATGATCACACTTGCATAATGTCCTTAAAGAGGTAATTTGCTTAAAGCACACATAATGCTGTATGTACCAAATTAAACAGAATTGGATAACTGACTTACATAGTAAATCAAGTAATGAATCCCAGTCTGAATTGCTAACATTTGTTGAAAATCATCGAGATGTGTGTAGCTAAAACTCTTGAGGTAGAAAATGATCCACATGATTCTCTTTCAATAAAATATGACCATTTATTACTCTGGTATTACTCCCATGTGACGAGTTTCACCCATCTATTATCATCCTCATTTTCACATTTCTTTTGGAAGAGACGTTGTTTCTTAGAAATCCTGTATTTTTGTCTCTTCAGTATAAAGCTGAAGCTAAACTGGAGAATAATGTCTATCTCCATTGAGAGAGCAGTTTCTCTATGCAGTCATAAATCTGTCCTCACATTCCTAACAATTCTCAGAAGTCCTCATTCATTATCTGCCATTGTTAAAAAAAATCTCAATGACATTCAGTGAATCTGTAAGTGTATAATAGTTTTCAGAACATGTTAACTACCATGTTTACCATAAAACTACTACTTAAAGACATCATATTTTTTTTTACATTTAGATGTTTTTATTGTAGGTTATGTGTTTTGTGGATCTGTGAGCTGGCTGGTTTTCGAGTCCACCATAATCCTCTCATGAGTGTGTGTGTGAAATGTTTCTGTGTTTTTACTCTCATCTCCCTGGAGAAAGACAAACTCACCCTACGTCCCAGTTCACCTACTTATACTACGCCCTAAAATTATGTATTATTTTTGTGAAGAAAACGTACATACTTTTGAGTGTGTAGCAGAAGAGTAGACAAGCTTTAAGACATACTATCAAGTCATTAAATTGTGCCTTTTAACGGACGCTTTGGGATATCCTATTTTGTCATCATCTTTAACGGACGCTCTTGCAGCATAGTTATATATGGACGTAGCGTCCGTGACGTCACCCGTAGATTTCTGAAGAGCATTTTTGAAGCGAAAATGAGGCCGCTGCCATCTTAGCAGCGCGTCACCGCACGTCACTCCCGGATAACTGAAAATGGGCAAAGAGGCGGGATGCGGTTGGAGCTGAGGTGCCTGGTTACTGAAACCACGCCCGCCTATCTCAACGTGATCATGTTAGCAGGCAAAGGAGCTATCTATCTAAGATACTATCTAAAATATTAATAAAGATAACAAGTTATATCATTTCAAAATTCTAAAGGTTTACTGTCAATCTACAGTGTCTTTTTTACGATATATAGATGCTCCAGCACTAGTAATTGTAATTTGTGTCAGGTGTGCAAATAACAACATGAAAAATCAAAACGGGACTTCATACCTTTGTAATGAAATGGCGATCGTGAGATGAATCCAAACCGTGGCACTTGGGTAAAATGTCCATGAGTGTCCATTGAAAAACAAAAAACAGTACTTTTTGTCCACAAAACCGTTAAATCCATGAAATATTGATATATTATCCATTGTTTGCATCACATTTCTTTTGAATGATCTGCTCTCCATCATCGTTCTTCAAGAAATGATGCAACCTGAACAGCGTTTATGTTGTAAAACTGCATGATCGTATATATCTCACAAACAAATGAGCACACGTCCAAAGTATAATTTTTCAAAATGCATCAGTTGTTGTTATAATATCCAAGCATGCTATCGGAGTTTTATATTCTCCCGCCATTGTCATTGTAGTAAATCTCAGGAACAAAACTTTTAGCCAGTGTCACACAGAATGATCGGTGTATGACATCAAAGTACCGCGAGAGCGTTTTGGAGAGCGTACGACTCCTTATGCTTTTGAATCGCCTTCGCGGTACTTTGATGTCATACACCGATTGGTCTGCGCAGCGCCAATGCATCACGAACAAGCCTAAAGTCATTCAGTGACTCTTCCATAAAGACTGTTATTTGCTTTGTTCGTAAATGAATAAGCATTTTGAACTAATTGGTTGTTTGCAATCAGGTGGTTCTGTTGGGGGTGGGGGGCAAGCAGTGAAAATTAGAATGGAAGAGATGGGGAAAAGTCCGTACTGTGCTGGTTTAGAAAGGTGTAAACAGAAAATCACAACATATGTTGGACGTGATCCTTTTGTTATGAAGAGGAGCGACTTTTCTACTGAATTGAAAGACTTTTCTGCCATCGAGACCGTAGATAGAGAATGTGAAGCTGCCGTCACGCTGTGTTCAGTCAAAGACTATAGAATAACACATTCAGTTCTAGTTTGGTTTGTTTATATCACGCTGCCTTTCTGCTAGTGATGTTAAGGGCAGTATTTTAATTTTCTGATTGTGAAAAATGTCGCCATTGTAGATCATTTATGCTGAATTGAGAATTGCAACAGGAGCTCACATCATCGTTCGGGGAAAAAGACTGGACGGTGTAATACAATTTTCACCTTGGTTGAGGAGGCGAGGGAAGACGACGTTTAGCAAATGTAGTAATGTCACTGAATAAACCCACTGTCTTTCACTCAAAATAATCACATACTTAGCTGAGTTTTGTATTTGGTTTTTGTGTAATAATTAACATTACATTTGCGAGTATGACTCACTCGCTTGTGAATAAATTTACACACAGCCACTTCAAAACTGTTCTTCTGTGGGTTTGATTTTGGTTGTCATTTGTTGAAATAAATACAAAAATACAGCGTGTCGGTGTCTGTCCCCTGAATGTGACCCTCCGATTCTCCTTTGTGGCCATATGGGAAGGTGTATATTTACAAAGAAAACATTAAAAATAAAGTTACATTTACCCGCTTCCAACAAAGAAATGGATTGACTTCTGTCAGCTTGTTTAACACATTTTTCTATTTGGACATTTTCTACCATATGATGGCTGAAGCAGCAGCGCGTGACGCTGTTCTCACGGTAACCAGATCAACATTGTGAACGGAATTCTACAAAACTGAAGTGAAAACACCAAATTATCATTCAATAGGATAAAATATCTTCTCTTTCCTGCAAACGATAGCATGAAGCATGTGAATATTTAACCAAGTCAAAAACAAAAGTTAAGCAGGTATCCATATTCATTTCAGTATCAGCAGACACAAAACGCTATAAAAGGTGACAACATTTAAAGTTAAAAAATGATATGTAAATGATATAAACACCTTCTGGGTTCTCGATTTTAACGATTTGAGCAACCATAAACGACGGAAAACATACAAATTTTGAGTTTTTGATAGGATTCCTATATAGAAAAAATCACTCGCTGCCCTCCAGACTCATTCGCGCTGCTGTAATGACGTCATGTGCAAACAACCTATTGTTTGAAAGATTTGACTCAGATGACTCAATTATTAAGTTATTTGCTGCCACCTACTGGCAATCTTAGTTTAATTTTAAAAGAATCTTTCAATTTTTTACTTTCCAAAATTAATTTTTTTAAAACATTAAACTCATAGCATTATTGTGATATCTTGTTTGTTGATATTATATTAATACACTAGATCAGGGGTCGGCAATTAAGTTTGGCATCGCCAAATTTCGCCACTAGATGGCCAGAACATAGTCAAAGGAAATTTAAGATATTAATTGAAAAATGCAACTAGAATTGCCTGTGACAGACTGTAACAGTGTCTTTTGTAACTGGTATTGAGCTGTTACTCTGTGTTAAATCCTGTAGTAGGACAGTCATTAACAAAAAGCCACATTTGTGTGACAGTGTCCGGGTTTTACACTGGATAAATTAATAAAGCAGAGTAGTGACCTGGCAAGTATCTTCATTCACCAACTTGCAACACAGACCGCCTTGCTAAAACACACATATGTGGGAGATGAGGAATGGATAAAAATAACTTAAATAAGCCCATTAATGGCATGTTTGAGTCATGCTCTTACTGAACTATGTTTTATTTCCTCTGTTTTAATTTGCTTGTTACACAATGGATCCTAACTTATTGTAATAATTATTTGACGTAGCCTACTTTTATTCCTTGGCATCCTCACGCACTAAAGTTCATTTTTTTTAATTACGCTGTTACGTCATGTGCAGAGTGAGATGTTAACATTTAAACTAGCTGGTGAGAGAAAATGTCACTATCAAACAGTCACAAGACAACTGTGCGTTCATCCTAGTCCCACCTAGTTTTGTAAATGCAAAGCCGGTGTGTCTTATCGCTGTTTTCAAAGAATATAATACCGACACCGGCCGCGAGCGGTTCGACAGGACGCTACAAAAGATAACAGAACCCATTATAATGATATTGTCTACACTGGATGCGGCGCGGCGCAACACATTCCCGACAGTAAACAGATTCCCCGTTCTGTTTCTGACGTAGTTCAAGTGCTTTGCAACGGTCGGTTTGTCGCGTTCAGTGTAGACAGCTTTTAGCTGTTGCGGTGCGGCGCGTCTAGTGTAGACACGTTGGTAATATTAGACGGCACCACGAAACGAAGATCTGTTTCAGAACCACCCGCTATCAAAATAATCTGGCTGCGGGCGCGGGCCAGATATTATTTCTGGCGGGCCGCCTAGTGCCAACCACTGCACTAGATTATGACTAATGATTGTTTATATAATTGTATTAAATAGTTCATGAATATATGAATACATTATAACCTAATTAAAGATGAATATAGAAAGTGTGCTTTACAAAAAGGAAAAGACCATGACGTACAACGACTGAATTCTGTCAATAATATAGTAAATAAAAACAAAATTAAAACAAACCACAGGTTTTTTTAAGACCTCTGGAAAGAGGGATATATTACTTTAGGCCGTGAAGGATCACAGATTCTTTTATTTCTGTCATAATGAAATTTAAAGTGTCCTGGAAAAGTCCAAGAAAATGATCTCTGAAAAAGAGTGTGAACCCTGTTGTTTCTTGAGCATCAAATCATCATATTAGAATGATTTCTGAAGGATCATGTGACACTGAAGACTGGAGTAATGATGCTGAAAATTCAGCTTTGATCACAGGAATAAATTACACTTTACAATATATTCACATAGAAAACAGCTATTTTATATTGTAATAATATTTCACTGTTTTACTGTATTTTTGATCAAATAAATGCAGCCTTGGTGAGCAGAAGAGACATTCAAAAACATTTTAAAAGTCTTACTGACCCAAACTTTTGAACCGTAGTGTACGTCTCAGCACACAAAGCCGTTTCAGCCAAGCGTGGCTACGTGACTCGTGCATCTGAGACGGAGGCATGTGTCGGTGTGACTGTAGAAAAACATGAGCGGTGATCGTTTCAGCATTAAAGTAAACATTCATAATGCCAGCAGACTCATTGGCCCTGTGATCTCAGCGAGCGTTTGTTCAGGTTGACTGTGTTCCACTGTGCCGGCATGGCAGTAACATGAAAGCCTTCATTGAGCTTCGGCTTATAAGGGTTAACTACATCGGCCTGAACCCCCCTCTGCAGAAAATGTGCGGAATGTTCCCCTTTCCTGTGGGACGGGGTCTGTCTGAATGGGAAGGGTTTGTCTGTCTGTCTGTTTAGGTAAAAAGCCAAAAACAGTCCAGATTGGGACAGGAAGTCCTCACCATGAGCTGGAAAACAGCAGCGAGTCTCTGAGCAGCACATGTTTCGCAGAGTGCTGACACTTTCTTAATGTGTTTACTGTGTGTGTTCCTTGGATTCATTAAAACCTTCCCCTCATGTGCTTAGAGTTTAGCCCCTGGTTTAATTTTAACCTTGTAAAACATGTATCAGATTCAGTTATATTCAGTTATAAATGTATTTATTTAACAAGGTTTATGCTGAAGATTGAAGTGAGAACAGAGGACAATTAAGATTGTGACAGCGAGTGTGTTTACATGCGCAATCATGTGTCCTTTTATTGGGAAAAGGTAATAAACAGTTTAAAGAAAATCCTATCAACACCTCATTACCCCGGGGTATAATTAACTAAATCTAAAACCATAAAAAACATGGTCGTTACTTGAAACAAAATAAGCTTTAACTGAAATAAAATATCAAAAAGCTTAAAGTTATTTTATTAAAGTTATTTCACAACTAAATTACTAAAACTTTAACTAAAATGAATGGTACTCAAATAATGGTACTAAAATAATTTTTCTTTTGGATTTTTATAATTTATCGATGTGCTGTAATGTTGCTGAATTGGTGGTAAAATGTTTTTGTGTGTGTGTGTCTTGTGCAGGTCGAAAGCTCCGGGGAAAAGCCTTTTACTACGTCTGTGGGAAAGTCTTTTGTGAAGAGGACTTCCTGGTATGCTGTCTTCCCCTCTTCCTTTTATGGAGTGTTCATGTCTGCGCATCTGGAGACACGGGTCATAGATAATTATGTCAGAAGAATGTGTCCTCTTATCTAAAGTATGTCTTTAAAACATTGTGAGGGGTCAGGTTTCAAAACATGAGGCCTGTCGTGATAATCAAAATATTGACTTATAGCATGATATATGGGCATGACCTTGATCGTTTTTGGTGACGTGATATATTGCCCATTATGTTTACATAAAAATGAATGTCGCCAACATTTTGCCGATCGCGCTGCCTCTGTCATCTTATCTGCTCTCTGTGTCAGAGGCAAAAGCGGGACTCAGGCAGCTCCTTCATATGCAGAGCGGACATCGACAGTTTTTCCATTGTTTTTCAATGTAAATGTGCGCTAGATGATGTTTGACCGTTGTGCTCGCATCTTTTGCGACATCTTGTGTATGATGCAGCATTATAAACGTAAAAATTATTTAAAAAAATAGATTTAGCAGCAGATATGGCATGTTGAGGCACTGTGCCTTTGTTCATATGGACATCTGACTGCTAAGTAGGGTTTGTGTTTTTCAGCAAGCGTGCACCCTTACTTTACTGAGAAAAGAAGGTCGGAAAAATCTGTACATGGAAAATCTCCATATAAGTGCCTTTTGTGCATTTGCAAGTGTGTTTGTTTTTTTCTACTTGTTATTTTGCACTTTTAGTTAGCAAAGTTTTATTTATTATTTATTAGGTTTTTTTAATTTTTTTTTTAGGATATTTAATTTTTTGACACTTCAATTCCAGTGTCTAAATATTCTTAAGAATTAAAAGTTCATTGTCATTTGAAAGTGTGTAGGCCTACTTGAATTATTGTGCGGTTACATTATGATTATATATTTAGTGGCATAAAATGGTCTTAAAAATGACAATAATATCGTTTAGCGCAATTATTTCTGGGACAATATATCACCCAACAAAAAGTAGTTATCATGACAGGCCTAGAGTTCACCTTTAAAAATACACCAGTGGGATCCAAGAATGTGAGATTACTATATATATATATATATATATATATATATATATATTTAATACAAAATAAAGATTATAAATTAGGCAATTTGAGTGAAATTTACATGACTTGGAGAATGTCCCAGTATTTGATGTGAATCTTGAGCTTCAATGAAAGCAAGAAAATCAATGTCACAGATTTGTTTAGTAATCTGGAAATGAAGAGTTTGGTTCCCAAACGCGATAAATGGCATTTTTTAAAAAAATTGAGTTTCCACCAAAATCAGTATTGTATCTGGTCGGTATTGAAAAGTCATTTATTAATTTTGCGCAAAATGCGACATTCGTCATGTTATTCTGTCATGTTTTCTCCCTTTCTTTCCAAAACGCGACAAACGCCAGTCTCCCTTCTCTGAATGCGATATATCCGCTCAACCAATCACAGCACACCAATCCACGCACTCTAAACAGTAATGGCGGCGCTCTGAATACACCCGGCATCCTAGTTTTCCTTGTCTGCTTTGTACTTTGTGATCAACAAAAACAGAAAAATGAATAATTTTGACGATGATTGTCAAAATCTGCACTGTCAGACAAGGATTTATCAGCTATATTTTACTTTGTCACACCAGTATAGTGACATCCCTGGGTAGTTGCAATCAATTCCAATGTACTCAGCAAATGTGTTTATTTTTACCGTGTGGTGGCGCCAGATCCTCTTTAATCGGTAATGACAAACGGAGACATAGTTAATGTATAACGTTAACAAGATGACTCGTTGAATTCATTTTGGGAGCGACGGCTGAATGTATTTTTAGTCAAATACCTGTATATAAGATTAGTATTGACAAAGTTCAGAGGCTGTCATATATGTGAATCAACTTACTTTTTTGTGTATTTTCAATATGAAAAATATCTTTTATATTGATGGATTAATTGCATTTTGAAAAAAACGTGTCATGGATTTATTGCATTTTGGGGAAAAATAATCCGTTTTTATAATAAACCTTTGAAAATCAAAATCTAGATTTGAATTTTTAATGTTTTTATAACCAAAAGATGCTATGTGAGTTTGAAACAGAAAATAGCGTTTTTCATCGTGCCGCTTTCTTGGTAAAGAAAACACATTACTCAAATTAATCAAAATGGAGTTATAGCTTTTTGGAACCAAACTCTCCAAATATTCCTTCTTCAATAAATGTCATAGCTTTTCTTTTTATTTGAATTTTCTCAGAATCCTAAAAAATTATTTTTCTTTTAGATTTCAATGAAAAAAATCAGACTTTTAGATTCAATTGAAATATGGTTTGTGTTATGTACCATCAAAGTCTCTTTCAAGGAAAGTCCATTTACTCGGCGGCCATATTTGCAACACCTCCGGGCAGCTATTTCAGCATCCAAGACCAAGTCCTATCTACTTGAATGGGGGAATCCTGAAATCTCAAAAACTGCTTGCTGAACTCACATTTCAAATCGCCAACCAAATCTGATATGAACTATCCCGTAAAATGTTGTTTCTTTTGCTCAAATAGCATTAAAAAGCATGTGCAGTCCTAAGCTTGCGTCTCAAAACACTGTTTCTATATCAGCGGAGCTTCTAACAGCAGCTGCAGTGATGTGATGACTATAACACTCAGTGATTGGCTCTTTTATTTAGAAGGCGGGACTTATTCCGCCATATTGCGCATAGCACTTTCTCCCCAGTGTTGCCAAGTCTGCGGTTTTCCACAGAAATTGGGCTACTTTTAAGTTTTTGTCGTGGGTAAAGAAATTTCCATGGGTTGATTCCACCCCCATATGTATGATTTCAGCGCTCCAACACCTCCAGAACACCCCCCAGACGTACAAATTCAGTGGAAAATTCAGCCGCCCAATGGAGAAGATCGCATTGGGCTAATTTTGGGCACTTTTGTTGCAAAGAACTGGCAACCTTGTTTCTCCCATTCATAAGTAATATGAGTGCACCGTCTTTGTATTTAGAAATTTTTTGTTAACACCCAAGACCACTGAGTGTAGTGAGGTGGTTAAGTATGTTAGATTCTTGTAAGTATAGTGTAGCTGGTTGAAAATAAAATGTACTGCTACATTTTTCTTTTGTGGCTTTTATAAAAACATCAAGCTCTTATGAGTGCTTACAAAAGCATATTTCATCAGGGTGAGTAAGAGATGTTTCTCTTTCGGTCCATTCAAAAGAGGTGAAACGCCATTCCAGACACTAAAAATACAGTTTGTGCTATTGAAGTTTCTTAAATTAGAGGACTGATTATGTCTAAGCTGTTAATGTTGTGTGGGTTAGAGAAAATTAAGTGACGGAAAGGAATGAGAGTCCGTTGAAAAGCTCACTTCTATCCTCACTCTTGTCTCTAACAGTACTCTGGGTTCCAGCAGTCTGCCGACAAATGCAACGTGTGTGGTCATTTAATCATGGACATGGTGAGTCTGATCTACCGCCACACCCTGTATTAGTCACAATATCACACTACTGAGAATCAACTGGAGCTTGAAGGAATTGGTTGAGTTTAATTTGTACAGCTCATTATTATACAGCGTTCCTTACATTGATGTGGATAGATGGTCCCATTTTATATTAGCTGTCCTTATCAACTATGTAGTCAAAAGAATTCATTGTTTATTGTGTTCATGTTGTATATGATTCAAATGATTCACTTAAACGTTAGTACATAGTAGTTATAGGCACTTAATATAAAGTGGGTCAGATGTAACTTACATTTTACAGTCATATTGACATGAGAGGAGGCATATCACACACAAAATGTGTAGCTGTTGTGAACACGGTGTTCCTCCACAGATCCTGCAGGCGCTGGGAAAGTCTTACCACCCAGGCTGCTTCCGCTGTGCCATCTGTAATGAGAGTTTGGACGGAGTGCCTTTCACTGTGGACACAGAGAATAAGATCTACTGTGTGAAGGACTACCACAGGTGAGGTGGTCGAATTTTTATTCATATATTTAAGTGTGCCCTTTCATCACACTGAGTTCTTTTTAAGCTCACAAAGGCCCATTCACACCAAGAAGGATAACTATAACTATAACTATATTAGCGTCCACACCATCAGATGATAATGGTCTGTTTATTCTAAGCGCACTGCAGTTTTTTCGTCTGCCGCTTTAAAGCAGGGTGGATTCTGATTTACTGTCAATGTTTTTAATGTTCATCAGCTGGAAAAAAAAACATTGTGAAAGTGATTCCAATGATATTTTTATCATTATAGTTATGTTGTGGACTCTGCTATTCTCTTTACATTTAGAATTTTTATTTTTTATTTTTTAAATTAAATCAATATCGTTACCTTTATCTTTATAGTTATGATCCTTGGTGTGAACGGGCCTTAAGACTACACCGGCCATGCATGTTTTCACTCGCGGATGTCTGATCTCCACAGACTCAAGAGGAGAAATGAACTGGAAAAGATTTCAGTGTGAAAGAAGGCAGAGCCTCAGTGCACACCTACATATTACATAACTGCCACAGACTAATGGTAGTACAAAAAGTGCTTACCAGCCGAAGGAAAAAAACTTTGTCAGTTTGCTTTGTATTTAACTACTATGTACTAACATTTAACTTAGTCATTTGATACAATGCACATATTGTGTACATGTTTTTACATTGTACTTACATTTTTAAAAATACCTACATGTAATTACCGCTGTAAAATTACCCAACCTTAAACCCACCCAGACTATCAAAGTATTTTGTAATACAATATGAACACAGAAAGTACATTGAACTTATTTTTTTAATACAAGTACATAGTTAAAGACACCTAATATAAATATATCACTATCACTAATATCACTATTACTTTATATCAAGGGCTTTTTTGTAGTCAAGACTTTAAGATCTGTGCCTATTCAGAGCTTGATTCAAGAAATATTGATTCAAGTATAAAGTGTGACAACTAGCAGCGGTCTATTTAGTGAAGTCTGTTTATTGATGGCATTGCCTTATTTTAGCATTGCTTTTGAATAGAGAAACTTACATTGACCAAAGCTGCAAAAAGATGACTGTATAAGCCTTGTCCAGATATTATTATAGCACACTTTTGGTGGCTGCTCCCAATAAAAATCATTACTTGGAGTGAACTGGAAATTGCGATTGACTTTTCTTCCCTATTGTGACGTACTGTATATCTGAGTGAAACGGCTTCTCGATTGGTTCGTTTGAATTGATTGGTTCTTTGTTCAAGTCATAATCTTCAATAATCAAAAACAATGAAGTGCACAGATACATCATGTATAATAAATACTGCAGTATTCCATTAGGAATAAGAATGGTCCATTTGTATTTCCTGGTGACTAAGATTTGCCTGGGAAAGCAAAGATTAACTCCAGATGCATAAAGTGAGCTATATATTTCCTTCAGTTGATGGTATATGTGTGCTATGTGTTGTGGAGTATTCTCTATAATTTCTTTCACAGGCATTTTCCTAGCAGTAGCTTGATGTAATGACATTTTATTGTGAGTTTTATTGGTGTTGAGGGTGTGTGTGTGTGTTTCTACTTTGCTGCACTGCAAATTCTTCTCATGCATCCTTTGCCGTGAGCAGTGAACTGAGCAATGATTACTGTTGTTCCAAAACCCCAGACAGTCAGTCAGGTGGTGACCATATGGAGATGAAATCAAACAGAGCCTTTCCACTCAGTCCTTCTGGGATTGAGCTATGCACAAGCTGATGGAAGAGCCAGCATATCTGGAGCCTCTCTTCCCCTCTAGTCCATCCACCTTTCACTTCCAAGTCATACAGTGGCCCAAAAAAGTATTTGGGCCACTGATTGTCTTTCGCACCGAAGGAACCTTTTCATAGTTCCTAGAACTATTGGTGGAAGAACCCACTTTTTGGTGTGTTCGCACCGCAGGAACTGGGAACCATTTTAGTTCTAGGAACTCCTTTTGGTCGAACTAAATTAGCTCCTACTTCAGAGTAGGGTCTAAACCAGCTCGATAGGAACTACCAGTGACGTAGGTGTACTCTGATTGGCCAAAACACCAGTACCCGCCATTTTTTAAAAAGGCTGTGTACACACACAGTTTATAGCCTATATATTTACTTCACAAACTAACTCTACAAACATGGAAAACAGTGATAGATGGACCTCTCAATCTTTAAGCTAAGGAGAAAATCCAACGTAACATGATTATGTATTTCTGACGTTGGGCATCAACCACACTGCAAACACTAATACTTTTTACTGTCTTTGTATAACAGTTCTATCTAATAACGTATTAGACAGGACTGTTAAACAGATCAAAAACTAATGGAGAATGTGAGCGCTGTGTGCTCAGGCTTTGGTGTTCTCAGCGCTGTCAAAATAAATGTGCACTGCACTGTCAAAATAAAAGTCACAACAACAAGCACGGCTTACATCACTTCAGAGTTCCTACTGGTGATGCGAATGCAATCAGGAAAATGTCCCTCGGGGAACATTTAGTTTTCGGGAACTGCCCTGGTGCAATAGCCCCTATTGCGTTAGATAAGTATAGCACTTTGCAAGCAAAACATTTCACAAAAATAAGTTTGTGTTTAAAATAACAAAACAATAGATGGTTTATGAGAGAGTAATTGTATTATTCACTTAACCAATTCCTTTAAAAATGTTAATTCATTTAAAACTGTATTCGTCTGAAATGCAGGACAGTTAATTTAGTTGTGACTTTATTTGGAATTATTTCAGATGATGAAGCAAAAATAGACTAAAATATAAGTTACTCAATATTAACTTTGTTTATTGAACTGTTGTATAAACATAATATTACACTTGCAATTGTGTTGTTGGTCTGAATAGCAGCGTTGAGAACAGCAACACTTAATCTGTATTATATATTGATTATTATATATATTAGCCAGCCCTCTCTCAAGATTCACTATTGGCTGTTAAGAAACCCATAACCAGCTCACTTTTTGGTTAAAAGTCATTGCAAAAGTGGTTAGTTAGATCTGAGAAAGGTTCTAGCATAATTTGACTGCAGAAGGTACTAGCTTTGATATTTTGGCAAATGTAGTGACAATTTGACGTTTTTAAGTGAGGCTGAAGTACCCAATTCTTGGGCCACTAAATATGTTACTGTATTCTGGGTAAAGAGTCATGCGGATACCTTTTATGTTTACTTTCATGGAAGACTTTCATGAAGAAGCCATTTAATGTATGATCTGTGTGATTAGTTTTCTCTCTCTTTCTGTTTTCAGAGTTCTAGCACCTAAATGTGCAGCATGTAATCAGCCGATCCTGCCCTCTGAGGTAAGGCACGTAAATCTCATTTGGATGAAATCACCATTGTGGGCATTTAGATGAGCCATATTCTCAGACTGTGTCATAGAAACATCTTCCCCTGTATTAGAGCCATATGTCAAAGCAAGGCACTCCCAATGCCAGTTTAGACTCATGATGTGTCATTCCTCGTTATGGGACAATTAACCAAACAGTGCATGGGAACTTTCTGCTACTGAGTAGACCTTTACTTTTACAGTTACTTACACTATCCTGAACATCTAAGTCATTCCAGAACATTTAAACCCTTCTTTAGGCCTTTTACTGAAGTTAATTCTGTTAGCATTGATGAAGAAGTGATTACTACTAATTTAGGGCATGTGTCATTTGTTAAACCCACCCATCTATAATTAGAGATGACCCCTGAGGCATGCTGCACTCCAACACCATCAAGAGTGGCTTCACTTCAGAGCAAGAGCTCAGTTTATCTTGCACCTGCATGAGAAACTCTACAGAAATTTCTTCTCTCTGATCACAGCCGAGAGTAACATTAACACTTTTCGCAGCTGTAATGATTGCTTGATTGCTTGACCTAGAAAAGATCAGAAAAGAAAAAGGAATATTTAATCCAAAACATTTTTTGTCATTTACTCATTTTGTTTTAAACCCTTCTGTTGTTATCTTTTTCCATAGGACACAAAAGACTTTACACGTCTCTTTTCCATTTAACAACAGTTCATAGTGACCATGGCTAAATAATGACAGGATATTCATTTTTGGATAAACTATTCCTTTAATAGCAACAAGCATTAACCAACCCAGCCTCACTGGAAATATGTCTCTCTACCTACATTTCTGCAAAACTGCAAAAACATAGGCTTACATATGTGACCCTGGACCACAAAACCAGTCATAAGGGTCAAATTGAAATTGAAAATTTTGAATTGAAATTTTTGAATAGAAATTGCTGCATCTGGATCAAATTTTGAGGTGATGGCATAAAGTAATTAAAAGTTACAGCATTTGGAACCAAGATAGCCTTTTTGCTTAGCCCTTGACGCCACATAATAAAATTGGATCTAAAATTGTTCTTCCATGAGGAATATCTCATGATCGACGCAAGGGATTATGTTGATTTTGGACTAATTTTATCGTGAAAATCTGCTTAAAATAATGCTGTGTCATTTTCTTTGATCTGTGCATGTTCAAGAATTTATGAGTAAAAAATGGCACTTGAAATCTACATATATACATATTCAGTTAGCGGCTGTGCACTGTTTTTTCTACATATTTGTTAAATAACTCAGCACTACATAGGAGTTAATCGAAATGGCTACATGCATTGTAAAGTTCAGACTCTAAGCTTTTAAATGACACCTATTTTATGTTGATCAAGGCAATAGTTTTAAAAAATATGATTATTAATTTTTTTCGTTGCTAGGTGGTGCCAGCGGGCGATACACTCCGGTTTATAGGGACTACTCAGCACTCATTAAGGGTTGATAAAAATGGTTAGATGCATTAAAAATAGAGTTTCTAAGCTCTAAAATGATACCTATTTTGTGTTATTCCACGTTGGAAAACAAGCATGGATGGTTCTGAAAACACTGGATACACACTGCATCCTGGAAAGACGAGAGACTTTTTTTTTTTGCCAAATATGTTACATCACTCCGTGAGTAATATCTCGTGATAGACACAATTGATAATGTCCTTTTGGGCTCATTTTAATCTTGAGAATCTGCTTTAAATGGTGATGTGATGATCTCTTTTTTATTGGTTCTTAAAGAGAGACATGCAAACGGGAGTCCTTAGCAATGCAAAAAATAATTTTTGATATATTTACGGTAGGAAATTTACAAAATATCTTCATGGAACTTGATCTTTACTTAATATCCTAATGATTTTTGACATAAAAGAAAAATTTTGACCCATACAATGTATTGTTGGCTATTGCTACAAATATACCCGTGCGACTTAAGACTGGTTTTGTGGTCCAAGGTCACAAATTTCACTGTAGTTTACAGCTGAAATGAACACCTAGATGCAGTAAAAGCGCTCATGTACAAGTCCTGTGAAACCATTAAAAAAAAAGAGCTGAAAGACTTGTAGAAGCAAGCTAAAATGGCATGGTTGCTTCAGGTCATTTTAAAGTAAAGCATTTATTATCAGTTAGTTTTAGGGTAGGGTTTAGTGTAGGTGGTACATTATTTTCGAACTGTGGTGATACGTACAACAACCAACATTATAATACATTGCCACAGTCACATGTAACTGTTCTGGAGAAAATTGAAGACGCCATTTAGTGCCACTCACTGGACATTTCACTTTGAAACTGCCATGAAACATTCCACAAGCAATGCAATACCATTTTGCAGAAATGTACCCACAGGTAGGTTTCTGTCATGACTCTGGGATGTTTAATAAACCTGCATCTGCAATGGAGGAAAAAAATTATAACGCTTATAACATCACCTGAAAAGTGCAGCGAAATGTACACTGCACAGTGTATTTCAGGTTTTGCAGAAGTGCAGGCAGTATTTCCAGTGAGCCTGGGTTGGCATTAACACAGTGAACAAGGGAAATAATTTGTATTAGTTATTAGTCAATTGTTGACAGATGATAAAACAGTATATTTCAGTATGGTCGTCTCATCGTGCGTGTTGTGAAAAACTGTGTTTTTCCAGATATGTGTCATAATCTCACTAGTTGTTTACTCTCATAGGGATCGGATGAAACCATTCGAGTGGTCTCCATGGACAAGGACTACCACGTGGAGTGCTATCACTGTGAGGTGAGTTGAGCTTGGGAGACGACTACAATAATATGGTCAGAACACTACGCAAGTCTCATCTCATTCGCAATTTTGTTTGTTGGGTGTAATAGAATAGGTTAACATGCTTCAACATTATTCTTCACATACTGTACATTATAGTAGCTCCTTTATTCCCAGTCTGTCTGAAACGCGCCGATTTCTACAAAGCCCCTCCTTCCGAAAAGCTCAGAGTGCTCTGATTGGCCAGCTCACCCAGTGCGTTGTGCGTTGAGGCCAAAAACCTCAAGCATGTCTCAGAAAATGTAACGCCCCTTACCATAATCATAAGCTTCAACTTCCAAGGCTTCTAAAACAACTGTAAACACACAGTTAATAATCTTGTCGGTTTTACCAAATCAGTTTGAGTCTGTGTAAGATTATAAAAATGTGGATGATCAAGCCGATAGACCGAAACCAACTTAACAAGCACGACTTGAGCAGAACGTTTCATAGTGGTACGTTTTTGGCTTTTTGTACCTTTCTTATACAATGTTATAACTAGGGATGTGCCCAAAGCCTAAATCACACATTCTACAGAGCTCCTAAAGGGACATGGTTAGGTTTGCTGCTGTACAGTACATCAGATTTCACTTATAAGATATTATATAAGATATTAAAGAACGATGGCTGACAGGACGATGTCGGAGATTTGGTGTGCAACAGATCCTGAGCGTCATTGACAAATATCTTATCTTTTAAAATGTGTGGTTAGTACCGCCGCTCCATATACACAGAGTACACGTGATCGAGAATTGGAAAGTAAAAGTAAAAAGTGAGCGCACATTCAAAAGCTAGTTCAATACCCCGCATATTGATAGCACCTCCCTAATGCGCGCAAATAATGTACAATATAATTACCCGACTATATAATTGTGAGAGAACGCAAAAGCATTGAAATATATTTTTTCCCTCCCATCCCATCACTAAGTCCCTTTAGAGGCTCCGTATAATGCGTCATTTCCTTTCCGAACATAGCATTTGGCTTCAGGCACGTCCCGAGTTATAACAATTTAATTTGTCTTCTTTACTGTAACAACTTTATGTCCTGAAGAGACAACATAAAATACGGTTTAAAAACATACTGAAGTGTATATTTCTGATATATTTAGGTGCGTATAGCCGGCGTTGTACTCTCCCAAGTTCAGGAAGCTGTCCTTCCATAAAATGCGCTGTACACAAGCTAACTTTTGGGTTGTACTGCATTATAAATGAATCTTAACCACTGATTACTAATTTCATTCATTTTCTGAAATAAACACACAGCATCTTCACGACATGGAGACAACACTACATTTCACTGAAACCTCGCCTTCTCTCTTTCCGTATGCCTTTGGGCGGGCATTATGCTAATGTTTCACCTTGTGACATAGACGTTTGTAATGTCTGGACTTCAGTCGAGGTGATTTAGGCAGGTCTGTAACTTTGCAGATCATATACATGCACTAATAGATACATTACACACTAAAGGAAAAGGAAAACATTAAAAAGCATCATATGACCCCTTTAATGCAAGTAAAGAAGCTTTACTTTGTTGTTGGAAATAAATCACCAGTTCTCCTGAAGCCTCCATGCCTTGTCATGTGATATTAACAAAGATCTGCTAATGTCTTAGAACAAAGGAGCATGAACTGTCACGTGAGAGCGTGTCAAACTCTTTTCCCCAGGACTGTCACATGGAGTTGAATGACGAGGAGGGTCACCGCTGCTATCCTCTGGACGGACACCTGCTCTGTCACGCATGTCACCTCAAACACATCGACCCTGCCGCCCCTCTGTCTGCAGCAAACAGCTACCACAGTCAGTTTTAAGGATCTGCCACCCCCTTGTGGGAGTTCAGAGACATCATCGTCATCATTTGCCAAAGACGCTCAGCTATTGCATTGCCAAAAATCACAGCTGAGATTGAGATTACAGAAAGTAATTTAGCCTTGCTTGTATAATACAAATGCTGTAAACAATGAGCCACTGACTTATGCAGACTGCTACAGATTTTTGTAAATAGGGCAACCATTACATATATTACAAAACTTTGCAAACCTTTTTCTGAATTTCTTCAAAGGCATCCAATAGTATATAAACATTAATTTAAGTCTTTTTTAAAAGGTGTGCTCAGTAATTGTTTTTATTCTCTTGTGCTGGCTGATATTCTTGAAGTTATACTAATACCAAGCAAAGTAGACGCTGCATCATAAAAAAGCTATTTTTTTTGTTTACTGATGCCGTTGTGAACATTATTTCAAAAGCTTATTTGGATGCTTGTGTAAGCGCATCAAGCATAAACCAACCAATGCAGCCTCACTTGAATTTTTATTTAATAAAAATTACACTTTTCTATATCTATTATTCTGAATACCTTTGAAATTATTTTTATCAGATCGCTGCACAGAATTCAGCAGTACACCACAACTGTTAAACTTGGCAGGTCAAACCCACACCTTAACTGATTGTAACGCTTGACACCAATTACTCTCAATTCGAAACCTTTATATCAGATATAGAGTCTGACATGGTTTTTTTCTGTTAATGATGATTGTTTGTACATTTTGTTGACTGAAGATTTGCCACAATAGAATGTTGGGTTGGTTGCCAAGTTTGGTGAATCAGATCACAAAAGCTATTGTTGCATCTTGCAGAAATTCAGATAATTTAAATGGGTTTCCAAACTTGTTTCACAAAACACCAGATTAAGATGAAATGATCTTGAGGCCAAAAGTAACTGCAGCGTAGCTCAACTGCATATTTATAAATAACCATGGGAAAGCCTTAGTAAATCATTTATATGCCTGTTGTTTCTGTCATTTTCTTGAGTTGAGCGGTTGATTGTGTTCACTGCCTCGTGTTCTCAGTGTTACTTATTTATCCATCTGCTCCTATTAAAACATAGGATGTGATGTGTTATGCCTATTGATTTTGAAAAAATAAAAGATTTTATCATGATTTATCAAGATTTTTTTCTTTTCTTTTTTTTCGGCACTTCTGTGCTAAAAAGTTCACTCAAATATGGAAGTGCTGTTATTATATACACACCCTCACATAGTTTTAGAATGACGTCTTTCTTTCTTCTGTGGAGCATAAAAAAATGTTGGTTATCAACATTATTCAAAAAAAAATCCACAGAAGAAACAAATGCATACATGATTGGAACTACATGTGGGTACATGATGACAACAATTTTGGGTGAACTATCCCTTTAACACATTTTCCTAAATAACCATAACACTCTTTAGACAACTGTTTTTTGCCGCCTCAGAACCAGTATAAACACTGCACAGCTGTCGGATAAACCCCGGGGTAACTTAAGGATCAGTGCTCGGCCCAATACTCTTTTATAAAAGTATTTTTTAATAAATGTTGCTTTTATTGATGTTTTCACTACCTATGTTTGTTCTTTCTGAAACAGAGTGATACTACTAGAACCACAACTAATCAAGTGTTAGTTCTGGCAGGTCACATTAATCAAATTCACATCAGCTGACTCTCAGCTTATCCACATCTACTTATAGAAATACGACGATTCCTATCATGGCATTCCTATATAAGGTCCATTCAGTATTATCAGCGGCTTTATCGCATTGCTCAGGAGCTAATTACCCTCTTCCATTCCCAGCTCCTCCTCTCGTACAAAGTCAGGACTTGGCCATCTTCGAATCAGACTGTCGCGGCTTTTCCTGCTCTTATCCATGCTAGGCTGCAATGGATGGGTGGGGAGCTCTTGCCCAGAACAGAACCATACCGCCAATCCAAACTGTATGCTAACTGTCAGTCATCTTTGATGATAGTGGTTATGACAGAACTATATTCTACTCCTATCAAAAGTATTTGGAAATATTTTAGGGTTCCCAACAATAGTTTTTGATACATTGCATGGCTTTAAGACTTATTGCAAAGGTGGCATCCTATCGCAGCACCATGCTAGAATTCACTGAGCTCCTCAGAATGACCCATTTTTTTTTTTTTTTACAAATGTCTGTAAATGCAGACTGCATGGCTAGGTGCTTGGGTTTTATACACCTGTGGCAATGTGTCCGATTGAAACACCTGAATTCAATAATAAGAGTTGTGTCCCAATACTTCTGTCCATATAGTGTGTGCATGTATGTATACACACACACACCAATCAGGCAGAACATTATGACCACCTTCCTAATATTGTGTTGGTCCCCCTGACCACCGGACTCCACCAGACCCCTGAAGGTGTGCTGTGGTATCTGGCACCAAGATGTTAGCAGCAGATCATTTACATCCTGTAAGTTGTGAGGTGGAGCCTCAAGCATCCACATGGATGGCAGGACCCAAGGTTTCCCAGCAGAACATTGCCCAAAGCATCACACTGCCTCCGTTGGCTTGCCTTCTTCCCATAGTGCATCCTGGTGCCATGTGTTCCCCAGGTAAGCGACGTACATGCACCCGACCATCCACGTGATGTAAAAGAAAACGTGATTCATCAGACCAGGCCACCTTCTTTCATTGCTCCGTGGTTCAGTTCTGATGCTCACGTGCCCACTGTTGGCTCTTTCGGCAGTGGACAGGGGTCAGCATGGGCACCCTGACTGGTCTGTGTCTATGCAGCTCCATACGCAACAAACTGTGATGCACTGTGTATTCTGACACCTTTCTATCAGAACCAGCATTAACTTCTTGAGCAGTTTGAGCTACAGTAGCTCGTCTGTTGGATCGGACCACACGAGCCAGCCTTCGCTCCCCACGTGCATCAATGAGCCTTGGCCGCCCATGACCCTGTCGCCGGTTCACCGCTGTTCCTTCCTTGGAGCACTTTTGATAGATACTGACCACTGCAGACCGGGAACACCCCACAAGAGCTGCAGTTTTGGAGATGCTCTGACCCAGTCGTCTAGCCATCACAATTTGGCCCTTGTCAAACTCGCTCAAATCCTTACGCTTGCCCATTTTTCCTGCTTCTAACACATCAACTTTGAGGACAAAATGTTCACTTGCTGCCTAATATATCCACCCACTAACAGGTGCCGTGATGAAGAGATTATCAGTGTTATTCACTTCACCTGTCAGTGCTCATAATGTTATGCCTGATCGGTGTATGTATATATCCACATTACATTTTTTTTATTTCCGAGGCTTTATTTAGGCTCCTCCACAGTTACACTGAACTTCACAGGTAAGATTCTGAGTGGGAAATCTGTACAGCTGCTATAGAGAAAGGGAAACACTGTTTCTGTAAATATGCTGATGAACGTGCACAGATGTGTGTTAGTAAGCGGATCAGAGAATGAAATCATTCCTCCGTCCCAGTCCAGCTTCACTCTAATCACCTTCAGTCTCTCTTCAACAGCTAAATGCGTGCGAGCCATCAGCGGTGACTGTGATGTATACTGGCCAGCCATATAGCGCACACGCCACGCTCCAGCATCAAAGAACACGTTTCCTTTTCTCTGGTTAGATGCTGTTGTTACTCCAACAGACCAGCATGTGTTGTTTTCGACCTCCACATCCCAGCAGTGCTGTCCAGAGTTAAAGCCCTCAGAGCCCAGCACACAGTGATAATAGTCAAATCTCTCTGGATTTTCTGGATACTGTTGTCCATCAGCGCTGGATTTTACATGGGTCAGATCATCAGACAGGAACAGCAGAGGATATGCAGTGTTGGGGTCCAGTGTGACAGGAGCTGATGAGAGAATACAAATTTTGTACAATGCACAATTTTTTGGTGAGTTTAAATGCATTGTGTAATTTTTGCCTGTGACAGTGTCATTCAAACCCACTGATTGTAACTATTTCCTGCATCTTCTCCCAGACTTTGAACCTCAGGTTCCCCAAGTGTTCTGGCACATTCATCAATGCTCCAGGATGAATCTCTGGATCCTGCAGTGTGATCTGGGCTCTAAAATTACATTCAGGAGTTAGAAAGAAAGAAGAACTGCACTGCAGAGAAAAGAGCAAGAGAACGACTCACTTACCTTTCTTCTGAGAACATGAAGTTCTGCAAAGCACAAAAGGGGGAAATAAGCTACATGTGTACATGATCAAATATTTTATTTAACCCTCAACTAGTGGTCGACCAACACTGATTTTTTGATGCCAAGGTGCATCTCAATGAGTTAGAATATCATGAAAAAGTTTTTTTTCTTTTTTTTTTCTGTAATTTAATTCAAAAAATAAAACTTAAATATATTCTAGATTTATTAAACATAAAGTAAAATATTTCCAGACTTTTTTTGTTTTCATTTTGATGATCACAGCTTGCTGCTCATCAAAATAAAAAAATCAGTATCTCAAAATATTAGAATATTTAATTTCAAGTTCTATTAAATGACCATTCTCAGGGTATAAATACTGGGTTTAGGTCAGTAATCCCAACAGCAGTCATGGGGAAGTCTGCTGACTTGACAGTTGTCCAGAAGACGATCATCAAGACCCTCTACAATGAGGGTAAGCCACAGAGGGTCACTGCTGAAAGAGCTGGCTGTTCGCAGAGTGCTGTGCCAAAGCATATTCATGGAAAGTTGACTGGAAGGAAAAAGTGTGGTAGGAAAAGGTGTACAAGTGAAAGGAATGACCGCAGGCTTGAGAAGATTGTCAGGCGAAGCCGATTTAAGAACTTAGGAGAGCTTCAAAAGGAGTGGACTGAAGCTGGAGTCAGTGCATCAAGAGCCACCACACACAGACGTCTTCAGGAGATGGGCTACAACTGACACATTCCACGTACCAAGACACTTCTGAACCAAAGACAACGTCAGAAGCGTCTTACCTGGGCTAAGGAGAAAAAGAACTGGACTGTTGCTCAGTGGTCCAAAGTCCTCTTTTCAGATGAAATTAAATTTTGCATTTCATTTAGAAATCAAGGTTT
Organism: Ctenopharyngodon idella; assembly: GCF_019924925.1. Taxonomy (NCBI): domain Eukaryota; kingdom Metazoa; phylum Chordata; class Actinopteri; order Cypriniformes; family Xenocyprididae; genus Ctenopharyngodon; species Ctenopharyngodon idella. The sequence goes on along the minus strand of NC_067235.1, from coordinate 3,336,981 downwards.
CAGAGTCTGGAGAAAGAGTGGAGAGGCACAGAAACCATGTTGCTTGAAGTCCAGTGTGAAGTTTCCACAGTCAGTGATGATTTGGGCTGCCATGTCATCTGCTGGTGTTGGTCCACTGTGTTTTCTGAAGTCCACAGTCAACGCAGCCATCTACCAGGAAATTTTAGAGCACTTCATGCTTCCTTCTGCTGACAAGCTTTATGGAGATGCTGATTTCATTTTCCAGCAGGATTTGGCACCTGCCCACACTGCCAAAGGTACCAAAAGCTGGTTCAATGACCATGGTGTTACTGTGCTTGACTGGCCAGCAAACTCGCCTGACCTGAACCCCATAGAGAATCTATGGGGTATTGTCAAGAGGAAGATGAGAGACACCAGACCCAACAATGCAGATGACCTGAAGGCCGCTATCAAAGCAACCTGGGCTTCCATTACACTTGAGCAGTGCCACAGGCTGATCGACTCCATGCCACGCCGAATTGATGCAGTAATTCATGCAAAGGGAGGCCCAATCAAGTATTGAGTGCATAGAAATGAACATACATTTCTGTTTAAAATATCCTTTTTTTATTGATCTTATGAAGTATTCTAATTTATTGAGATAGTGAATTGGTGGGTTTTTGTTAAATGTGAGCCAAAATCATCACAATTAAAAGAACCAAAGACTTAAAGTACTTCAGTCTGTGTGCACTGAATTTATTTAATACACAAGTTCCACAATTTGAGTTTAATTACTGAAATAAATGAACTTTTCCACGACATTCTAATTTATTGAGATGCACCTGTATATGTGTGTGTGTTCGAAAAGTGGAAATATAGTGCCTAACAGGTATATATATATATATATATATAATAGTGGGAATAAAGTCTTTAAGGGGTAGGGTCAGGGGTCGGTGTAGGGGTTAGGGCTTTAGGGACAATATCTGTTCATGTTAATTTCAACATTTACTAATATATTATTAAAATCAAGAGTTATATTTGTTAACATTAGTTAGTTAATACACTGTAAACTAACATGAACAAACAATGAACAGTTGTATTTTTATTAACTAATTTTAACAAAGATTAATAAATACTGTAACAAATGTATTGCTCATGATTAGTTCATCTTAGTTAACAAATTAACTAATGTTAATAAATGAGACCTCATTGTAAAGTGTTACCCAATATTGTATTGATAAATACAATAAAACCTACATTAATACAATAAAAATAGATTAATACAATAAAACATTTTGAAAATCCAGGTTAGTTCTTACTTGCAGAAAGGGCATGTTGGCAGCGTCTAAATCATCTTTTATAGTTCTGATGTTGCTTGAAAGAGATTCAATTTCTCTGTCTATTTGTTCAATCCTCTCTTTCATCATATCACTCTTCTGATTCTCTTCCTCTATCAGTGCAGATATTCTGAACATCTCTTCATCTCGCAGAAACTGATGAAGCCGCTCAAACTCCTCCTGCAGGCATCTCACTGTCTGCTGCGCCTGAGCCTGCAGTAAAACACAAAGATGCTTTTGCATCATTCTAAAAACATTTAAATCTAGAAAATGTCACTGTATATTTCTGACCTTAATGTGTTGTTCTGCATCTTCAAATGATTGTTTAATTTCTTTAAAGGTCTTGATTTTTTCTTGTAAATGTTTTAATGCAGTCTTCAATTCCTCCTGAAATTAAATAAACAGTTAGCATTTGTTAAATCAATACAATGTCATTAAAGGATTAGTTCACTTCAGAATTAAAATTTCCTGATAATTGACTCTCCCCCATGTCATCCAAGATGTTTGTCTTTCTTTTCTTCAGTCGAAAAGAAATTAAGGTTTTTGAGGAAAACATTCCAGGATTTTTCTCCATATAATGGACTTCACTGGAGTTCAATGGGTTGAAAGTCTAGCTGAACAATTGGTCATTTTCTAAAAAAATATATAAAATTTATATACTTTTTAACCACAAATGCTCATCTTGCACTGATCTGCAATGCGCC